>NC_064627.1:520162868-520487618 GCF_023864275.1 Schistocerca cancellata | reverse complement strand
CCTATCTGCTCTCTCTTCTGCATTTAACAGTGGAATTCCCGTTCCACTCTTAATGTTACCACCGTTGCTTTTAATGTCAGCAAAGGTTGTTTTGACTTTCCTGTATGCTGAGTCTGTCCTTCCGACAGTCATATCTTTTTCGATGTCTTCACATTTTTCCTGCAGCCATTTCGTCTTAGCTTCCCTGCACTTCCTATTTATTTCATTCCTCAGGGACTTGTATTTCTGTATCCCTGATTTTCCCGGAACATGTTTGTACTTCCTCCTTTCATCAATCAACTGAAGTATTTCTTCTGTTACCCATGGTTTCTTCGCAGCTACCTTCTTTGTACCTATGTTTTCCTTCCCAACTTCTGTGATGGCCCTTTTTAGATATGTCCATTCCTCTTCAACTGTACTGCCTACTGCGCTATTCCTTATTGCTGTTTCTATAGCGTTAGAGAACTTCAAACGTATCTCGTCATTCCTTAGTACTTCCGTATCCCACTTCTTTGCGTATTGATTCTTCCTGACTAATGTCTTGAACTTCAGCCTACTCATCATCACTACTATATTGTGATCTGGGTCTATATCTCCTCCTGGGTACGCCTTACAATCCCGTATCTGATTTCGGAATCTCTGTCTGACCATGATGTAATATAATTGAAATCTTCCCGTATCTCCCGGCCTTTTCCAAGTATACCTCCTCATCTTGTGATTCTTGAACAGGGTATTCGCTATTACTAGCTGAAACATGTTACAGAACTAAATTAGTCTTTCTCCTCTTTCATTCCTTGTCCCAAGCCCATATTCTCCTGTAACCTTTTCTTCTACTCCTTCCCCTACAACTGCATACCAGCCGCCCATGACTATTAGATTTTCGTCCCCCTTTACACATTGCATTACCCTTTCAATATCCTCATACACTTTCTCTATCTGTTCATCTTCAGCTTGCGACGTCGGCATGTATACCTGAACTATCGTTGTCGGTGTTGGTGCTGTCGATTCTGATTAGAACAACCCTGTCACTGAACTGTTCACAGTAACACACCCTCTGCCCTACCTTCCTATTCATAACGAATCCTACACCTGTTATACCATTTTCTGCTGCTGTTGACATTACCCGATACTCATCTGACCAGAAATCCTTGTCTTCCTTCCACTTCACTTCACTGACCCCTACTATATCTAGATTGAGCCTTTGCATTTTCCTTTTCAGATTTTCTAGTTTCCCTACCACGTTCAAGCTTCTGACATTCCACGCCCCGACTCGTAGAACGTTATCCTTTCGTTGATTATTTAATCTTTTTCTCATGGTAACCTCCCCCTTGGCAGTCCCCTCCATGAGATCCAAATGGGGGACTATTCCGGAATCTTTTGCCAATGGAGAGATCATCATGATACTTCTTCAATTACAGGCCACATGTCATGTTGATACACGTTACGTGTCTTTAATGCAGTGGTTTCCATTGCCTTCTGCATCCTCATGTTGTTGATCATCGCTGATTCTTCCGCCTTTAGGGGCAATTTCCCACCCCTAGGACAACAGAGTGCCCCGAACCTCTATCCGCTCCTCCGCCCTCTTGAATCAAAGACGCTACCCCTAGACCAAGGGTCTAGAGACAGGAAAAGATTGTAGCTGAATTACATCATAGTCAGACAAATATTCCAGACTCAGATATTGAATTCTAAGGCATGTCAAGGAGAAATAGATTCAGATTACTAATCGACGTTGAAGACACAGTTGTTTCAGTATTAGAGTCAGGATCTAAAGATGCTTCGGAATAGTTGAGGTTATTATACCGCAGAAGGAATATTTAAGATTCCATCGGAATTTCTGAAATGATTGAAGGAAGTGGCAAGCAACCGTCTATCCAAGTTTGTGTGTAATAGAACATAGGGTGGTAGCGTGGGAGAAATATCGCACAATAAGCTTAACAGCTCATGGATTCAACTTGTTGACAAGAATAACGTACGGAATAATGGGAAACAAAACCTAAAGATAGGTTAAATAACGATCAGTTTGACTTTAAGAATAGTAAACGCACCAGAGGGGCAGACTGAAGAAAAATGAAGACGCTCTCGTTGGATATGTCGACATATAAAAAGCTCTCGGCCATGTAAAAAGGCGCAAGATGTTCGAAATACTGAGAAAAATAGGAATGCTAGTTCTGCAGGGTTCGCAGGGGAGTTTGGAAGGTAGAAGACGAGGTACTGGCAGACGTAAAGCTGTGAGGACGGGGCGTGAGTCATGCTTAGGTAGCTCAGATGTTAGAGCACTTGCCCGCGAAAGGCAAAGGTACCGAGTTCGAGTCTCGGCCCGGCACACAGTTTTAATCTGCCAGGAAGTTTCATATCAGCGTACACTCAGCTGCAGAGTGAAAATCTCATTCTGAAAAGTAGGAGTAATCCTTAGGGGGAAAATCTATAGGGAGAAATGGATAATATACAATATGTTCAAGAACCGATCGGGAACAATGAGAATAAAAGACCAAGAATAAAGCGCTCGTTATAAATAGGGGTTTACACAGGGATGCAGTCTTTTGCCCCTACTCCTCAATCTGTTCTTCAAAGAAGGAATGAGGGATAGCCGCAAGACTGGAGTTAGGAATCGGGATGAAAGGACTACAGTGATGGGATTCCTGGTGAGATAGTTGTCCTAAGCGAAACTGAAGAATTAAAGGATCTCCCTAACGGGATGAACAGTTTAGTGAATACAGAATATGGACTGAGAGTAAGCCACGAAAAAGTAATGAGAAGCAAAGACTATAAGTATACCAAGAAACTTAACATTAAAATTGATTCTCCACAGGATCGGAGAGGAAAGGATTATGTGAAAAACACGGACAAGAAGAAGGGACAGGGTGATAGATTTGTTAAGACATCAGGGAGTAACTTCCACGATATTCGAAGGAGCTGTAGAGGGAAGAAAATGTAGAGAAAGACTGAGACTGGAATACATCAAGAAAATAATTGAGGAAGCAGGTTGCAATTGCTGTTCTGAGATGAAAAGTTAGGCACAGGAGGGTAATTCGTTGAGAGCCGCATCAAACCAGTTAGAAGACTGACTCAGAAAAGAGGGAAAAAAAGAAATATCTGGAAAACATTGACAGGTAGAAGGTACATGATGACATGATATTTGTTAACACACCATGGAATAACTTCTTGCTTGGTACAAGAGGGAGCTGTAAAGAGTAAAATTTGTTGAGGAATTCACTGACTGGAATATATCCGGAAAACAATGAAGCATATAGACTGAAAGTGCTACTCTGAAATAAGGACTTTGACACAGTAAAGGCATTTCGTTACCAGTCAGAAGACTGATGATTAAAATTTTTTTTTAAAAAAAGGAAAAATATCATACAATGAAGTCGCGGGAACATCACCCGAGTGCAATCACATGGCTTAATGTGTTGTATAATATGGGCAACCAACTGATCCCCATCGGTATGGATATAAAAAGGCCCACGCAGTGGCGCGAAAGCTCTTAATGAATTCTCTAAATTGTTCATTTACTGCTTGCTCGCACCACTCACGTAATTCAGTTAACTTATTCATAGCATGAGCGTGTATCACGTTTTACGTAACTTCTGGTGAGCTCCTGCCAGCGTTTTCCCTTGCACTAACAACTTTGGTCTCCTACTTGCTGTAACACTCTTGAAATGAGGATACATTTAAACTTCCCGTGTCCTGTGATTTAAGAGCATCTATTTGTTCAATCAGTCAAACCACATTATAAAGACATTTAATCATGTCAGATATGGAATCAACAGAGGAGCCATATCATTGAAGTCTGCTTTTGTGGGGTGGAGAATCCTAGCAAAAAGTGTTTTCAGTTCTATAATCCCTCCTCCGCCTTTAGTATCTTACGTCAAATGACCGGCTCCGACTCTTGTTAAACCACTTGCATGGGAGACATTGATAACAAACCCCGCATTTCCATTTATATTCCAACCAACCTTTCCTCTAGCGCATTTAATACGCAAACGCTCTCATAACGGCTCCTAAGTGATCGCTATTCCTATTCTTATAATGAGCAACTCTTTCTCGTAGTCTATGCACATTGTCTTGCAAAAGTAAATCACACTACAAGAACTGTACAACGAGTTCTCATTCTGAGAGGGCCGAAATAGTAACACCGATAGTACTTATCATATTGTTGCGTTGCAGTTCAGTCAGCAGCATAGTGCAAAGTCTGCTTTAGCGATTCAATAGTCTTGGCCCATAGAACTAACTCGTATATGACAAGAATAACTATTCGAAGCAAAAACGTCCAGTAAACATGTGCTCTGAAATACATATCTTAAGAGCTAGGAGCAGTTATTCGCGAAACATATCTGTTCCACCGCAAGCTCTACGCTTTCCTCGTTTTTGGAGGCGGCAGTGTACACCAAAATAAGAAGAATCTCTCTAGTTAACATGGGCTTTAAAGTGATTCAGTTAAGAGCAATGAGCATTGGTTGAATAGAAGAATTGTTTCACAGTAGCGAAGATGCGCAAGTGCTCATAGCTCTTAAGCATTTGATATTAGTGCAGATGTCTACTAGACCTTTCTACTTTTGACAGGACATTATCCTATGTTTTAAGACTACTGAATCACCAATGTATACGCTCTCCTCTGGGACATCATTTTTGAATCACCGAGTCTATGAGGTATTCATTTTTACAAGAGAATATAGATATTTACAAGACGCATGAATGAATTACAGGTTCAGTAAGAAAGTCCATACTGAATCAACATAAAAACCACGCAGTACAGAACAGATACACAATTGCGGGATTAGCCGAGCGGTCTCAGGCGCTGCAGTCATGGACTGTGCGGTTAGTCCCGGCGAAGGTTCGAGTCCTCCCTCGGGCATGGATGTGTGTGTTTGTCCTTAGGATAATTCAGGCTCAGTAGTGTGTAAGTTTAGGGACTGATGACCTTAGCAATTAAGACCCATTGGATTTCACACACACACAAGATTTTACATTTCATTTCATCTTGCTATATCACGTGCAATGTGTTTTCTTTTACGAAATGGCATGCTATTTTGACTCCAATTCACTTTGGCACACCCTACATGCAGTACACAATATTCCCTTAGGACGGCCGGCCGGTGTGGCCGAGTGGTTCTAGGCCCTTCGGTCTGTAACCGCGTGACCGCTACGGTCGCAGGTTCGAATCCTGCCTCTGGCATGGACGTGTGTGATGTCCTTAGGTTAGTTAGGTTTAAGTAGTTCAAAGTTCTATGGGACTGATGACCTCAGATGTTAAGTCCCATTGTGCTTAGAGCCATTTGAACCATTTTTCAACCTTCACAAAGTGCGACCCGTACTGCCATAGCCAAAACAAACTATAAGTCAACGCTCAGTAGCTCCGGTCGAAGTGAGCTGCAGTTGACTTCACTCAACGTATCTTTGCACATAACGCTTTGATTAAACTTGAAGCCAAGAGCACCAGGACCCCAACGTTAATTCAAAAGCTCTTCCATTGTGCTCCTCGGAGTCTAATGATGCCGTTTCTCGCCTTCCTGCCACGCTGTGTGCGCCGCCCGCGCTGTCTGTTTGCGTTTTGTGCCGATGCACACGTCATCTCGGCGACGTTTTGGTTCAAATGGTTCAAATGGCTCTGGGCATTATGTGACTTAACTTCTGAGGTCATCAGTCCCCTAGAACTTAGAACTACTTAAACCTAACTAACCCAAGGACATCACACACAGCCATGCCCGAGGCAGGATTCGAACCTGCGACCGTAGCGGTCGCGCGGCTCCAGACTATAGCGCCTAGAGCCGCTGGGCCACTCCGGCCGGCGGCGACGTGATGGGCTTGACATCCGCAGAACTGCTTTGTTTCTTGTCTCTACAGCAACTGCGCGTCACTGACTGTCCACCTCTAAGCACAGACGGAGACTGTAACCTCGGTCATCGTCACCGGCCGCGCCGTCCGCAGACTGTTTCCGCCGTCTCCCCCTTTACACAACACAGCCGCGCCTGTGCTCCCGTCGCACCAGTCGCACACTGGCGCCAGCAGTACCACACACCCGAGAACAGAACAAGAGCGATGGCCCGTGGAACATAACAGTGCCGTTCGACACAGAAGACAATGTAATGAATGATAATTACACCATTTACATCTAAAGAACTGCTATCCAAAGTCGTTCAGCCTTATTCCGTTCAGGGCCACCTGATTCCACCCTCTGATGTGATTAGCCCTGCTGTTTTATTTCTGATATGAAAAAGGCAGGGGAAATTCGTGTAGTATCATCCGGTTTACAGTACCGGCCAATGCTGTGCTTTCTGTTGCCGCTCCAGATAACAGAAGTTTACAGTAAGCAGTAGCCACCTCGAGTGTTCATAAGCACTAGAGACGTTTACCTTCTTCCTCTGTTCAGTTCTTTTTCTGCTATTTATGTCTGATGGTGGTTGCTGTACTTTCTAGTGCGCGTAGGATAATCTGAGGCCGGTGATAATTTTTTTTAAGGTTAATGATTTATTTCATTGCTATGTTTTAGTTATCTACAGAAACGGAAAAAAGTATTCATGCACCGTTGTTCACGTACAATAACTTTATTCATCACGACTAAAATCACAGCCGGAGATGTTATTTGGTAAAGTAGACGTATAGCGTTTCTTTCCTCATCTGTACATATGAAAGGATTAACTAAAGTAGCCTTCAGTAAAAATTACATTAAAAGTTCTGTATCGAGTGCTTCACACAATAAGGAAAAATGTACTCATACACTACTGGATATATAAACATACAAATGACTGACGAAACATTTGCACCGAGGAACGTCTGCAGTATCAGGTTGCACCTCATGCATATTGGTTTGATACGCAATGAAGCCTGAACCACAGCAAAATGGGTTGCAATGGGAAGGAAACAACTGCAGAGGAAAGGCAAATAGTTTACCATATTTCCAAATATGAAAACGGAAAATCATTTTCAAAAATAGCTGATATTAGTGGCAGAAGCCAGACAACTGTACAGTCCACAATATCACGATTTAGGGAAAGAAATATTGTCATTAATAGTCAAAGATGACGTCTACCACAGAAGCTAATCCAAAGAGAACACATCCTAAACTGGAAGGAAATCACAAAAAGTGCTGTTCGCTATATTTTAAGTAGTCTAGGCTATGGAGCTACTGTACATAGTGGAAAACCACACACCAGCAAGAAGAAAAAGAAATTGAGACTTGAACTTCCTCGAGGGCATAGAAGCAAGAACAAAAGTTTCTAGGACAACGTACTCTTCATAGATGAAAGTAAACTTGACATATTTGTAAACGATGGCAGAATTTTGGTGTGAACACGACCAAATATCGAGTTGTATGCCAAACACATTCAACCCACACAAAAGCACGGTAGCGGAGGAGTTAAAATATGGTGATGTATGGCTACATCTGATGTTGGGCAACGTGATTTTGTTTAAGGTAACGTGGATAGATTTCAGTATCTAAATACCCTAAAGGAAAATCTGCAAAAAAAGTGTAGATAGCTTAAGTTTAGGCACAGATTACTGCTTCCAACAAGACAGTGACCCTATGCATACAACAGAATTTGTTCGTCTGCAGTTGTTGTACCATACTCTCCATGTCCTCAAGATTCTAACACAGAGCATAGACCTCAATCCAACTGAACTTCTTTGGAGTACATTTGAAAAAATGACCAGAAAATATGCAGTGTGAAGTAAGACTGCTCTAAAACAATGTCTACAAAAAGAATAGCACAAAATTATCTCCCGGCGGGGTCAGGGATTTTCTCTGCCTCGTGATGACTGGGTGTTGTTTGCTGTCCTTAGGTTAGTTAGGTTTAAGTAGTTCTAAGTTCTAGGGGACTGATGACCATAGATGTTAAGTCCCATAGTGCTCAGAGCCATTTTTGTGAACAAAATTTTCTTCGTTTGTATGACTACCTTTTCTCCACTGTGTGAAACCAGCTGGCGCAGAATTTTTGTATACTTATTTAATTAATTTTTGTAGATGTACAGGTTAGAAAGGAAACCCCATAATCCCATACTGATGGTTTACCAAATAACATCCGTGGCTGTCATTTTTAGATGCAATAAATGTAGTTATTCTACACGAACCACAGTGTGTTTTCCATGGTTGTATGTTATATAAGGAGTGACATCTAACAAAATTTTCATTGTTGTTGTGGTCTTCAGTCCTGAGACTGGTTTGATGCAGCTCTCCATGCTACTCTATCCTGTGCAAGTTTCTTCATCTCCCAGTACCTACTGCAGCCTACATCCTTCTGAATCTGCTTAATATATTCATCTCTTGGTCTCCCTCTACAATTTTTAACCTCCTCGCTGCCCTCCGATACTAAATTGGTGATCCCTTGATGCCTCAGAACGTGCCTTACCAACCGATCCCTTCTTCTAGTCAAGTTGTCCCACAAACTCCTCTTCTCCCCAATCCTATTCAATACCTCCTCATTAGTTATGAGATCTACCCATCTAATCAAAAATTGTTCAAATTGCTCTGAGCACTATAGGACTTAACATCTATGGTCATCAGTCCCCTAGAACTTAGAACTACTTAAACCTAACTAACCTAAGGACAGCACAAAATACCCAGTCATCACGAGGCAGAGAAAATACCTGACCCCACCGGGAATCGAACCCAGGAACCTGGACGCGGGAAGCGAGAACGCTACCGCACGACCACGAGCTGCGGACTAGACAAATAACCTTCAGCATTCTTCTGTAACACCACACTTCGAAAGCTTCTATTCTCTTCTTGTCTAAACCATTTATCGTCAATGTTTCACTTCCATACATGGCTACACTCCATACAAATAATTTTCAGAAACGACTTCCTGACATTTAAATCTAAACTCGATGTTAACAAATTTCTCTTCTTCAAAAACGCTTTCCTTGCCATTGCCAGTCTACATTTTATATTCTCTCTACTTTGACCATCTTCAGTTATTTTGCTCCCCAAATAGCAAAACTCCTTTACCACCTTAAGTGTCTCATTTCCTGATTAATTCCCTCAGCATAACCCGACTTAATTCGACTACATTCCATTATCCTCGTTTTGCTTTTGTTGATGTTCATTTTATATCCTCCTCTCAAGACACTGTCCATTCCGTTCATCTGCTCTTCTAACTCCTTTGGTGTCTCTGACAGAATTACAATGCCATCGGCGAACCTCAAAGTTTTTATTTCTTCTCCATGGATTTTAATACCTACTCCGAATTTTTCTTTTCTTTCCTTTACTGCTTGCTCAATATACAGATTGAATAGCATCGGGGAGAGGCTACAACCCTGTCTCACACCCTTCCCGACCACTGCTTCCCTTTCATGCCCCTCGACTCTTATAACTGCCATTTGGTTTCTGTACAAATTGTAAATAGCCTTTCGCTCCCTGTATTTTACCCCTGACACCTTTAGAATTTGAAAGAGAGTATTCCAGTCAACATAGTCAAAAGCTTTCTCCAAGTCTACAAATGCTAGAAACGTAGGTTTGTCTATTCTTAATCTAGTCGTAGGATTGGTATTGCCTCACGTGTTCCCATATTTCTAAGGAATCCAAATTGATCTTCCCCGAGGTCGGCTTTTACCAGTTCTTCCATCGTCTGTAAAGAATTCGCGTTAGTATTTTGCAGTCGTGACTTATTAAACTGATAGTTCGGTAAATTTCACATCTGTCAACGCCTGCTTTCTTTGGAATTGGAATTATTATATTCTTCTTGAAGTCTGAGGGTATTTCGCCTGTCTCATACATTTTGCTCACCAGATGGTAGAGTTTTGTCAGGGCTGGCTCTCCCACGGCTGTCAGTAGTTCTAATGGAATGTTGTCTACACCGGGGACCTTGTTTCGACTAAGGTCTTTCAGTGACCTATCAAACTCTTCACGCAGTATCATATCTCCCATTTCATCTTCATCTATGTCCTCTTCCCTTTCTTTAACTTTGCCCTCAAGTACATCGCCCTTGTATAGTTCCTCTATATACTCCTTCCACCGTTCTGCTTTCCCTCTTTGCTTAGAACTGGATGTCCATCTGAGCTCTTGATAATCATACAAGAGGCTCTCTTTTCTCCAAAGGCCTTTTTAATTTTCCTGTAAGCAGTATATACCTTACCCCTAGTGAGATAAGCCTCTACATCCTTACATTTCTCGTCTAGCCATGCCTACTTAGCCATTTTGCACTTCCTGTCGATCTCATTTTTGAGACGTTTGTATTCCTTTTTGCCTGCTTCATTTACTGCATTTTTATATTTTATCCTTTCATCAATTAAATTCAATATTTCTTCTGTCACCCAAGGATTTGTACTAGCCCTCGTCTTGATCCTCTGCTGCCTTCACTACTTCATCCCTCAAAGCTACCCATTCTTCTTCTACTGTATTTCTTTCCCCAATTCCTGTCAATTGCTCCCTTATGATCTCCCTGAAACTCTGTACAATCTCTGGTTTAGTCAGTTTATCCAGGTCCCATCTCCTTATATTTCCACCTTTTCGCAGTTTCCTCAGTTTTTATCTACAGTTCATAAGCAATAGATTGTGGTCAGAGTCCACATCTGCCCCTGGAAATGTCTTACAGTTTAAAACCTGGTTCCTAAATCTCTGTCGTACCTTTATATACGCTATCTGAAATCTGTCAGTATCCCCAGGCTTCTTCCAAGTATACAACCTTCTTTCATGATTCTTGAACCAAGTGGTAGCTATGATTAAGTTGTGCTCTGTGCAAAATCTACCAGGCGGCTTCCTCTTTCATTTCTTACCCCCCAATCCGTATTCACCTACTATGTTTTCTTCACACCCTTTTCCTACTATCGAATTCCAGTCACCCATGACTATTAAATTTTCGTCTCCCTTCACTATCTGAATAATTTCTTTTATCTCATCATACATTTCTTCAATTTCTTCGTGATCTGCAGAGCTAGTTGGTATATAGACTTGTACTACTGTCGTGGACGTGAGATTCGTGTCTGTCTTGGCCACAATAATGCGTTCACTAAGTAGTCTGTAGTAACTTACCATAACCCCTATTTCTTTATTCATTATTAAACCTACTCCTGCATTACCCCTATTTGATTTTGTATTTATAACCCAGTATTCTCCTGACCAAAAGTCTTGTTCCTCCTGCCACCGAACTTTGCTAATTCCCACTATATCTAACTTTAATCTATCCATTTCCCTATTTAAATTTTCTAACCTAACTGTCCGATTAAGGGATCTGACATTCCACGCTCCGATCCGTAGAACGCCAGTTTTCTTTTTCCTGATAACGACGTCCTCTTGAGTAGTCCCCGCCCGGAGATCCGAATGGGGGACTATTTTACCTCCGGAATATTTTACTCAAGAGGACGCCATCATCATTTAACCATATAGTAAAGCTGCATGTCCTCGGGAAAAACTAAGGCCGTAGTTTCCCTTTGGTTTCAGCCGTTGGCAGTACCAGCACAGCAAGGCCGTTTTGGTTAGTGTTGGTGACAAGGCCAGATCAGTCAATCATCCAGACTGTAGCCCCTGTAACTACTGAAAAGGCTGCCTCCCCTCTTCAGGAACCATACGTTTGTCTGGCCTCTCAATAGATACCCC
The DNA here is from genome assembly GCF_023864275.1 of Schistocerca cancellata. NCBI lineage: Eukaryota > Metazoa > Arthropoda > Insecta > Orthoptera > Acrididae > Schistocerca > Schistocerca cancellata. The sequence continues at coordinate 520,476,103 of NC_064627.1, read as the reverse complement.
TCCGTTGTGGTTGCACCTACGGTACTGCTATCTGTATCGCTGAGGCACGCAAGCCTCCCCACCAACGGCAAGTTGTATGGTTCATTGGGGAGGGGGGGGGGGGAAGTTTTCATTATAATTTCTATAAAAGAACGTGCAATGTGGGTAGAGCCTATGGCGCGTTTGTCGTACAGTACAAACTATCAGATTGATTTTCTTTAAATGTACACGCAGTTGCGGAAACGAACCACTGTCAACTGTACAATGAAGTGACGGCAATGAGATTTTATATCGGACAGAGACTCATACCCGGATTTCACGTTCGTCGCAAGCAGTCGCCTTAAGAAGGCGACCACTCGCGACAAGCAGTAAATGTGAGTTCGAGTCCCGATTCGGCACAAATTTTCAATGTCGCCATTCTCTTATAGAGCTAATGGTTGTTAGTATTCGGCAACGGCCTTGCCGCAGTGGATACACAAGTTCCCGTCAGTTCACCGAAATTAAGCACCGTCGGGCTTTGGATGGGTGACCCTCCGGGCCGCCAGGTGCTGTTGCCATTTTTTGGGGTGCACTCAGCTTCGTGATGCCAATTGAGGAGCTACTCGCCCGAATAGTAGTGGCTCTGGTCAAAGAAAACCATCATGACGACCGGGTGAACGATGTGCTGACCACACGCCCCTCCTATTCGCATCTTCAGCTGAGGATGACACGACGGTCGGATGGTCCCGATGGGCCAAATCTTGATAACCTGCCATTGTAGCAGCAGTAACCAATAACTGCGCCAGAGACTTGTTTTATTTAGGCGTTACCAACGTCAGCGACGCATTATATCTTCTAATTATATCTGTATTTGAATACGCATGCCTATACACGTTTCTTTGGCGCTTTAGCGTAGAAAGTCTGAGGACAGAATTAGGTGGTTGGTTCTTCACAAAATATAAGGTAAGTTAATGTGTCTTTTACTGTTCGACATGGCCAGGATGGGGAAAAGCGATATGCTATATTAAAACTGTGGATTCAGGAAATACCTTGATAGTCAAGAACACGAATTTTTTTTTATTCGATTGCGGCTTATCTACAGGCTGTCTTCAAATTAAAACAAAATACATTGATTAGTGTACAACTGCTGCAGTTTGGCAGCCGAAACTGATAATCAAAAAAAAATTTGTCATCTTTACTCTGAAGCGTTTCTCTGAATTTATTGCCAAGTAATATTACACTGGTGACAGAAGGACCAGCAGAGAAGGAAGACATTGCTAAAATCAGTGATTACAATGTGCAGAACAAATTGTAAGGGAAGTTCGGCTGAAATAGTCAATTTTACAGTGTATGGGAGAATTAGTGGAGCGTGAAAAGGTGAAGATGTTATAATACTAGCAGAAAGACTTATGCTTAGAAAAAAAGAAAAATAACGCTTCCTATATCCTTCCAGTATCACATGAATCATATGAATAGCGAACTCCCAATTAATGACTCTAACATTTCAGTAATTACAGTTTCCGAAATGGTTTTCAGTTAAATTCTTAGGAATGAACTATGTGCTACAGTCATAATGTTGGTAAATCTAATCTTGTACGTCCTGGAAAACCTCATCTCGTTTACGTAATATATAATGGTATTTGTAAACGATGTAGTCTGCTGTGAAGTATCTAAATCACTACGAAAATAGCGTTTTATGTTATTTCAAGCAGGTAGATTTTCAATAATTAATAGCTCCATATTGTCACCCAGGAACAATCTCGAAGTTTTAAGTTCATCTAAGTTCTCTTATAAGAAATTAGCTTCAACAAGCTCATCCTTCACAGGCTATCATAAAGAGTGACTGTACGTTAATAAAAACGGTATACTCTACTTCAACGATCTGCAATCAAGAGAAAGGGGTTAAGTTCAAGAACTCGTCTCATCGCCAGAAGCCACGGGGCATGTTCTGCTAGCGCTCGACGAGGAAAGCGAGCCGAGTTAAGGAGGAGGGAGAAAAACAGGGTGGCTTAAAACGTTTGGCTGGTTCCAAAGAAAGTTGTGAGAGCCGAACGACAAACACTTCCCTCCGTCTCTGTCTAGGGGCTGTTGTCTCTGCCGTTGCCTCGATGCGATGCGGACGGCTTGAGTGCCTCCACTAGAAAATGCTGATGTCTCCGGCTGCGGCGAATATATAGACAGCGCCGCCAGGAGGGCCAACTTCATAAAGTTGGGAACTTTTCACCTCACTGAACGCGGCTGGACTCTCAATCTTCAGTGTATAAAGGTTTCAACTTTCCGAGCAGTTCTCCTCTTGTTCTCATTACACATGACTCACCGCCTCTCAAAGCACTGGTCCGTGTTTGAGACACGTACTACATTTTCTACTGTAACTCATAAATATCCCCTCTTGCTCGCTTTAGGTAAGGGGAGGGCAAGGGAAGGGGTTATTTTTCTTGTAAATTTATACTTACGTATCTCCACGATCAGACTGAGGGGAACACGTGACACTGCTCACTGACCATTAATTCATCATCACCTGCGTAATGGGACACTGGCTAACATTTATTGTAGGACATTCAATTAGAAGTCATTCTCCAGACCACGAATGTTGCACTCGTACCTGAGCCACTATATACGAATTGTCTTCTCAATAGTGACCCCTCCATAATCCCCTTGCCAATACATAGTCCTGGCAGATCATGGGATCGTTCAGGTGGCCTATAACTGAAAGAGATATTGAGCTCTGAGCTGTAGAATCGGACACCGCAAATTTATTGTTATACAGATACGGAGACATCTATTGGACGTGAAATAAAATTTGATATTAACAAAGAATAAGCAGTGAAAGTGAAAGAGGTTAAGTATTTTTAAAGACCATTTTCTTACGGGAAAATAATAACCATTTGGGTTCATGAAAGTGTAGCGATTACGTTTTCAATTGCATTAAGACGCCTCGGACTTGAATTTAGAAACGCTTCACATACCTGAGTTTGGAATAATCGGGAGCAATGTTTAACAGATTTCTATGTTACATTTTTGCGAGGTGCTATGTTTCCGCATGATAACGTTATTAATATAATTAATGTAGTATTTCGGAATTCAGTATAACTGTAGTACATAAATAGGGGTTCTTGTAATCGTTTAGTATCAGTACTTTTGTAATGTTTAGGACAACGGCCTTGCCGCAATGAATACACCGGTTCCCGTGAGATCACCGAAGTTGAGCGCTGTCGGGCGTGGTCGGTACTTGGATGGGTGACCACCCAGGCCGCCATGCGCTGTTGCCATTTGTCGGGGTGCACTGAGCCTCGTAATGCCAATTGAGGAGCTACTCGACCGAATAGTAGCGGCTCCAGTCAAAGAAGACCATCATAACGACTGGTAGAGCGGTGTGCTGACCCCACGCCCTTCCTATCCGCATCCTCCTCTGAGGATGACACGGCGGTCGGATGGTCCCGGTAGGCAACTCGTGGCCTGAAGACGGAGCGCTTATGGTAATGTTTAGAACATACATATACATAATATTAGGTAAAGATAAGGAATGATATATAGTTGAGGGAGTAATTCCTTTCTTCATTATGTCATAGGTCAGGTTGTTGAGCATTAATTAGATGTACACATTTAATTTAAACTTCAGCACACAAACTGAAAAAATGTAGATAGTTTCGTATACACACGTATAGCTATTAGTAATGCTTTTCAGTGGCGTATAATGTTTTATGGATGAATCACCCGTGGTCTAGGCGTGATGTATTTGACGAGTAATGAAAATGACCTGGGTTAGGAGCAATTCACCGCTTAAATTTTGAATAGAAATCGCCGGCAAGGCGGCCGACTTCCGGCATAAGGAAGTCACCCTCGTTCTGCCAACTGCCTTGTCAGAGAGGGAAACGTTCAGACGTTCAGGGCACTCTCTTCCCTTGAGATTGGAAACTGCCCCTGAATGGAATGCTAGAAAATCTGAAAATGGAAATACAAAAGCTCATTCCAGATACAGTGAGGGTTAGTGAAGTGAAATGGTAAGAAGACAAGTATATATGGTCAGACGAATATAGGGGAATGTGAACAGCAGCAAAAAAAAGTTGTTAGAGAAGTAGGATTAGCTATGAATAGGAAAGTATTGCAAGGAGTTGGCAACTATGAAGAGTTCAGCGATACTGTCGTTCTCATTAGAATCGACAGCCTACCAACACCGACAAATACAGTTCAGTTATACGTGCCAACGTCGCAAGCAGAAATGGAGAGATAAAGTAAGTATATAACGACGTTGAAAGGTTAATTCAGTGCGCAAAGAGATAAGAAATTCTAATAATCGAGGTGCATAGCAACGTGGTTTTGGGGTAAGGAGTATGAGGAGGAAAGTGATAAAGACTGAGTTCTGCTGTAGATTTTCGGTAGTAATAGCGAAAGTACTGGTCAAGAAGTGGGGGCATACCTGGAAAAAGACTCGTAATATGGGGATATTCCACCCAGAATACATCACGGCTACACAGAGATTCTGAAATCAGATACTGCAATGTAAATTGTACCCGGATAAAGAATCGGATCACAATAAAGTAATGATGAGAATGAAGTTTAAGAGAACCGTACGGAAGAATCAGTATGGAAGAACATGGGTTACTGAATTTCTAAGGAGTGATGACACACGTTCGACGTTAGCTAAGGATATGGGTACTGTGATAAAGAGTACCAGAGTAAGCAGTTCGAATGAAGAGAAGCGATCATCTGTAAAAAGGGTAACCACAGATTTTGGAATGACAGACATACGTAGAAAGAATGCAGCTGCGAGGAGACCTTGGACAAAACAAGAAATACCTTAGTTGACCGGCGAAATGGGTATGTACAAAAACGTTCAGCGAAAGACAGGAACACAGCAATATAAATCCATTACTTACCTATGAATTAAACAGAAAGTAGAGGGTAAGCAAGGCGAAATGGCTGGAAAAAAGATAAGAGAAAATCAAAAAGGAAATGGTTGGGAGAACTGACTCAGTATATAGAAAAGACAAAACAATCGTCGGTGAAATGAAAGAAAAATGATAGTAACATTAAGTACGCAATGGGAATCCCACCTTTAGAAGCACAGGAGAGAGCGGATAAGTGGAGAGATTACACAGAAAGCCTCTATGAGGGGAGGGGGATCCAGTGTTTGAGTCAGAATGTGTAAGAGCTCTGGAATACTGATGATGAAATAAGGCAGAAAGGACAGATAACATTGCATCGGAATTTCTAAAATTATTGGAAAGGTGGCACCCAAAGTACTATTCAGGTTGATGGCTCTGAGCACTATGGGACTCAACATCTTAGGTCATCAGTCCCCTAGAACTTAGAACTACTTAAACCTAACTAACCTAATGACATCACACACACCCATGCCCGAGGCAGGATTCGAACCTGCGACCGTAGCAGTCCCGCGGTTCTATTCAGGTTGATGTGTAGAATGTGGGAGACGGGTGACGTAGTATCAGACTTTCAGAAAAATATCATCACACAGTGCCGAACATAGGAAGGGCAAAAAAGCGCGAGAACTACAACACATTCAGTGTGACAGCCTTTGCATCAAAACTGCTGACAACAATAATACACATAAGAATGGAAATGAAAACTGAGGATATTTTAGATGACGATCCGTTTGGTTTTAGAGAAGCTAAAGCAAGCGGAGAGCTAGTTCTGACGTAGCACTTGATAAGGGAAGCAAGACAGGAAAATTCAAGACACGCTCATAGGATTTGCCGACTAGAAAAAGCATTCGACTGTATACGAGGGAGTACAGGAAAGTAATGCCTCCGAATTTTTTACGTGAAAACTCTTACAGATTTTTAACCAAAACAATCGTTGTTAACATTCTACATCTTTATTCTTTATTTTTACATTCTTACAGCCCTCTTCCGCTAGAGGACACAGAGTTGTAGGATGTAACATGGCGGTGTGTAACGCAACTATGTCGGTGCGTAGGAAACAGCGTGCTGTAATTGTGTATCGAAATCGAAAAGTTCATCCACGTATAGAACACCGTATACTTCAGCATGATAATCTGACCACGTACGAGCAGCGCTGCGACATTTGCAGCAACAGTTCAACGCTTTTGGCTCACTGTCATCGACAGTGCAAATGGGGTTCACGCGGACGCAAGCGCTCATGTGCGCCCGCATTGCTTGCCACCGGTTCCCCCTCCACCTCTCTGCTAACATCACTCGTTTTTTAACGGCGCATGCGTGGCAACACAAGATTTTCTACTTCGTGTCGTTAGTGTTACCGGTGTCTAAATCTCATTGTCGCACGTGGGTGAACAAAATTAGTGAGAAGAAATGTCTGAGATGGAGTTGTGGATCCCCATACGAGAACGATCACCCCCAATGGACATCTTCATTTTTGACTGACCCTAAAAAGCAACTGATTATAGTGAATACAACTTTGCACGGTAGTCATCAATAGTTAGGAATGTTTTAGAGACCATTTAGGGTTCTAAAAGGAAATTGTTGTTGTGGATAAAGCCGCCTGCGGTGGCCGAGTGGTTCTAGGCGCTACAGTCTGGAACCGCGCCACCGCTACGGTCGCAGGTTCGAATCCTGTCTCGGGCATGGATGTGTGTGATGTCCATAGGTTAGTTAAGTTTAAGTATCTCTAACTTATAGGGGACTGATGACCTCCGATGTTAAGTCCCATAGTGCTCAGAGTCATTTGAACCATTTGAGGATAAAGCAACTTCCTGTATGGTCAATTGTGCGCTTCTCGAATGTTGCACTAGTTACAAATTAACAGTTTCATGAATTTCTAACAGTGCTACAAGCTATGTTAGAAAAATTTTATAGTTGATTTATTGACTTAAATCAATCAGGAATTAATTTAGTATTGTTGGAAGTACTTTGCCGTGGTTGTTCGAAGTAGGACCCCTGAAATACAGTTTCAGCTTATTGACTTCCAGTGTTGTCGTGTGCTCAGGGAGAAGCTTAGCAGTGCAAGAAATACTGACATGTTTTACCAGGATCTTCCTCGATATAGTTCCCGCAGTTGGTTCGAGCAACTGCTCGAGTCACAAGCATGTTCGGAACAGTATATTTGTGTGAACGATTTTTGTCCAACACGAAATTATGAAAATCGAACACGTTCGTCTGACTGGAGCAACGACGAGGATTCTCACTCCACGCATGGCGATACTAGTAAAAAGATATTTAAAGACAATTGTATGGTGATGAATATAGATTTGCTTTCTGTTTCGTAAATATTAGGGCAGCTCTTAAGATTGTATAAAATTAAATTTATTAAGTTAACAGATAAAAAAACTAGTGTTGTTTGATTATTATTTTCTCTGGTATTTGTGGCCAGAAAATTAAGTCCATAATACTGATGTTTTTTTTTCCTCGGTCCTCCTCCCATCTTCTCCCACTCCCCCACTTCTCTACTGAACAGCCCGCCTGGGGGCTCGCGGTTCCTTCGTGGTTCGTGCGTGACGCACGCGGAGCTCGAGCTATTGCAGTCAATTCTTCCTAGCCTGGCTGCATTTTCTTCACTCGGCCCTCCCTCGCCTCGCTCCTTCCCCGTTGCCACCTCCTTCCCTTCTCTCGGTGTTCTGATTTATGTCCACTTGGCTATCCACATGGTTTCCTGCATTGGTTGCAATTTTGTTCCTTTTGCCTGTTCTTTCATCTTTTTTTGGCGTTTAGGTCCCCACTTGAGTTTTGACCTCCACTTCAAAATTTCCTGTTTTCAGTGTTAGCCATATCGGGAATAATTCCCTCCTCCTGTGGATTCCACTCTCCTCTTCCTTCCCCTCTCCCTTTCCCATTGTACCCCTCTTGCATCCTGTATGTGTGCCCAGTCCGTGTGGTGGGGCTATTATGTACCCATATGGCTGAGCCCCCTGACGACAACGGGCTCAACTACTTATACTTGAGCTGTTTTCTCCATGTTTCATGATTCCAGCTGAGGATATGCGGATCTACGTCAAAAGCTCTCTTTGCCCAACAGTGGAATGCCATTTGCAGCGCTACTGCTCATAATAATAAACTCCGCACACCGAAGGAGTCTGATGCGTTTGGCGCTCTTCTTTCCACTTCTCTCCGAAGGAGTTCACTGTTTTATGCCGCTTACCCATTGTTCATACCCGGCTCATCCATTCTTTCCTCCTACATCACGACTCACCCCGACAACGCAGTTGTGGAGCCAGACTGACGACATATCACAGGTTGGTGGAATGTCCCCTTCTTTCAGCCCTTCGTGTTAAGTATGGCTTTCCTGATTCCTTAAATTTAATATTAGCAGACGATCCATGGATGGTTGAACTGATCCTTAGTTTACTCCGTGAAAATGGTTTTCGTTTCCAGATATAAGGTTCTAGTTTAGTCTTGGAGCAGGGGCAGGTTGGTTGTGATTGGGATTTCTTTTACAGTCTTCTCAGTTTGTGATCCATGACCGCCCCCCTCTTCTCCAGTTTTTTAGATTTTGTCTCACCTTTTGTGCCTTTACTGTCTGTGTTTAATGATTTTTATAATTTGACACCCCAGACTGGATCCGTCCACTTTTAGCAGACCCTCCTTCTTCTGTGACTAATTTCGGAATCGAGGGGCTGATGATCTCGCCATTTTGTCCCATAACCATCTCAGTTAATCAATCAAATTACTGAACTGAACTGAACAGCAGAAACTGGATCGTTTTGTACTGCTTTTAGCTGCTGTCAGCCTGTACAATGTATTACTTTGCGGAACTGCAGTGCACATTACGGCATTTGTCACTGAACAGATTGTTCCTTATTTGTTTTCGTTTTTCTAGTGATGTTGTGCAAGTAAGGAAGCGAAGACAGTAAAACTTTTTTCTATCCTCTGTTGGTATTATCTGAACCTGTGTATCTGCCTTTACTGTTTTCAAACGAAGCAGTACGTGTTACATTTGCACACAGAGGGAAGTACATGTGGAAATCGAATCTGAAGTGCGCTCTGTTCGCACAGGGAAATACATCGAAAATAAAGTTTCACTCACTGACAAATATAGGAATACAATACAAAAGTTTTACAGCCTAATATTTGAAATGCAAACGGTATGTGAAGAGGTAACATATGAAAACATTCACACTAATGTAAATTCATTTGCTTTTCTTCGCAACAGACTTGCTATAAGCCGTTATTACTTTTTTATTCGATGGCGCTTTTGTAGAACATAAGACCGGTCAAAGTCTACGCAAATGTTATAATGGTTTATAGGTATTCATTGCTTTGGTGTACCGTAACATTTACAATAAAGCAAATAATACCTCTGACATGAGTATAAACTCGCGCATCAGCTGTCGACCGTGTATTATCGGCGGGCACATCGTGCCTGCATGGCGAACGCATGGCCACACTACCAGTTGGTGGGCTCATAAGCAGCCCTACTCCATACTGTGCTGTCACGTACCCATACCATCCCACTGCGTTCTACTGTTCGTAACAGAACTGCAAGTTTCAGTATGACGCCGGTAGTGGTGGCTCGAAACCTGGCGGATCCAGTAGTGTGCGCCTGTCAGTCCACGCCTCCCCCGGCTCTGTATCACGAAATCCCTCCACCGCGGGGAAATAGGCCGGCCGGTGGCAGCCACTCAGTCCACTTGCATTTGGAGCGTCTTCGCTAAAACACCACACTCCGTACTTAGCATGGCGAGCCTCGTCTTTGCTGATACAGTGAAAGCTGGAATCTGTTTCTTTATGCAATACCTGTAAGGAGTCTTTATTCACCTGGAAAAATAATAGTTAAGCAAACTTTCTGTTTGTTATGTTGTCTTGTTCGCTAATCATCTCTACTCCTGTCTAGATTTAGTTACTGTGGCTGCTAAGCCACAATCGCCTGCTGCGCCACATGCAGTTGATCTAACAGTTTAATCAGTTTAAGAGTCACCAAATGAGACAACAGCTTGAAGTGATGAACAGCTTTATGAATACGCAGATGACTTCACACATGGCGCCCTCCCCTGCCCCACCCCCTCTGCTACACCTTCACGCAAGTCACAAAGTGTGCAACGTGTTTTTCATGACCCACAATGTCATTAGCACAAGACAACAGTCTAATAGCTGTTCAGGAATGACTCGCAACTCATTTGCAATGCTACGTGAAGGAAAAAAATTATTTTTCTTAAAATTTCTTGCAGATCAGTCCGTGTTAAATTGACACTAGAGCTTCAGTGACTTTGCTAGGCCGTGGAACTTACGAATGGCTTGGCAAACATCACGCCACGGATTGTCGGCTTATAATGGCCAGGGCATTCCTTTCTGGGGAACTTATAGCTTTCCTGCAATTTTCCGAAATTTACAGAGTTTCCTCCCGATAGAGCGGTGATATTTGAGTTGTGGAAGAGTGCAGAAGTGTTTGTTAGGCACTCCCGCCACTGTGGTGTGCAGCTATGCTCGCGCCAATATAGACGCGCCTAATCTGTTAACCCGCGAGAGCATGGTGGGAGTGGATAGGTGGAGGAAGCTGCAATTCTAGTTATTGCCTGTCCCATAATTATACGTGGCTCTGGAGGCGACTCATGGACCTTCTCATCGAACAGCAGCAGCAGCGGCAGCAACAACGGTAGCTCAACATTGTCATCGGCTACATTCTTCGTCGTCCGTACAGCTACAACATCGAAAGATTGTTAATCACGAACACAGTAATGTAGAGGCTTTGCCCAGCAATATTTCTTTCACCAAGTATGAATAACTTGAATAATAACTTGCAATAGTTAAAACTTGTAGGGCACCTGTGTTGTCATTGTTCCCAGATATTGTTACCATGCGAGGTTACTTTCCTTTCAATGCAATTACCGAGTGTCGTTAGAATAACAAAAATAAACTATTTACTGCCAGTTAAAGTTTAAAATTTCTGCGCCAGTAACTGTTCATTCTTGTATTGCATAACAGATGCTACTTAAAGTAAAGTAAAATTCACTGGCAAAGCTAATAACTAAAGGTTCAGCACAAGTTAAGAGCGCTCAGTTTCATTTATTCTGTATTTAGTTCGGCGAGTGACTTCTGCTGGGTTCGTATGTATTTTATTGTTGCTATTTTAAAAGAAAAACCAATTATTCATTTGCTTAAAATAAATTCAGTTCAATATTTCCACAATCAAAAGTAAATTGCTTGCCTTTTTCTAAGTTTTGCGTCACGTTACACTGAGGTTACTGAAAGTCATTCTTTTCACATAACTATGTTTAGCCAGTCATTTATTTAACCAGTAATTTCATTTAAAGTTACATTCAAAATTTAGTGTACCAGAATAAGTAGCTAAAGCTCAATGCTTTCGGATTCATTTATTTTCTCGTGAACTGTTGTGCTGTGGAAAAGCGTGACAACCTTCTGTTGCTACGGCAGTGATAATTTGCTTAAATTTCTTTGCCATTACCTTTCTCAAGCTTCTGGAGTTTCCTTGCCCTAGCGGGCTGGCGACCGTTTAATCACCCCTTCTCTTTAGCTAATCAGTCTTTCCTTTGTGTCTTCAGTGTTTTTGTTCTAAATGTTACGTGGTACCCTTTTTCCCTCTGTGCGGTTCGTGAGCGATTGCACAATACTGTACCCGTTTCAGAATTATCATCAGTTAGCTTATATTTAGAATAGATTCTTCCTTCAGAAGAGTCTGTTGTACACTTTCCTCCAACTAACAGGTGCTATTTTCCTCCGGTAAATAGCCTTATTCACTGTAAAATTTCATTATGCACATGCGATCACGGTCAGTTATATCGCAATCCAGTAGGCCTATTATGGAGGCGGAGGTTACAGGCTTTTTGATTTGTTTGCGTTAAGCATTCGGGATGATGTACTTCCCTTTTCTTCCTATGATCCTCGGGAGAGTGTTGCTAAGTTAGCTGCAGAATCTGAATTTGCTTTCTAAGGATTTAGGCAAAGTCAACAAATTTGTTGCCCATGTCACAATGAAGGACAATGCACAGCCACGTTTTGTTAGAGCTTGTCCTGTTTCTGACGCTCTTAGAGAACAGGTAGCAGTAGAACTTACTGCTTTGCCAGACGGTGGGGTAGCAGCACCCATTACTGCCAGTCATTCGGCAGCTCTCTTGTTATTCTAAAGAAGCCGTCCGGCGCACTCCGGTTGATTGCCGATTTTAAGAAAATTGTGAATCCTCAAAGAGTCTGTTATAGTTATCCCTTGTGCCCCCGAAGAACTGATGGAAGAATTTGGTGCACTCGATACTTTTTGCGCGATACTTACTAGCAAATCCCTCTGGATGACCAGTGTCAAAAGTCTTCGTCATTAACGCTCATCTAGGGCTCTTCAAATTTTTGTTGTGCTTCTACACCCGCCATATTTCAGTGCTCTTGGAGCAGCTGCTTGCAAAAATCCCTTTCTGCTAGAATTATTTAGGTGATATTCTCGTCTCAGGTCATACTCCTGAAGAACTCATTAGCAGTCTTCATACTTTATTCCAAGTGTTGTAACAACAAGTCTCAAATGTAACACTGACAAATGTGTGTTTTTTCCAGACTAAACATGTCATTACTAGCCAGAATGTTCACCCAATGCCACCGCATTTGCTATCTGTATGTGGCCTTCCAACTCCACGCAATTTGCGGGAATTGCTGTCTGTTTAGGGAAGTTCACGTATTACGCCATTCAATCCGCGGCTTACTTTTATCACTTACGCAGGAAGAACGTTTCATTTGGTTGATCGTAAGAGTGCCAGTCTCATTTCAGAAGGCGGAAGATGCTTTGCTTTGTGAAGTTAGTTGCCTTGTTCAATTTCAACCAGCCAGACTTGTGGTTTTGGATGAGGGTGCTTCCTGTTATGGCATCGGCCAGTTTTGTCGTATAAATTTGATGCTGTTGATTATCCGCTCGTCCTTGTGTCGTAGTTGTTGAACAAAGCTCACTGTAATTATTCGCAAATTGAAAAGGAGGCTCTCGCCATGGTCTGTGGTGTCACCAAGTTTCGCCAGTACCTTTTTGGCAGAAAATTATACGTGGTCATTGACAGCAAACTCTGCAATCTATGTTTAGCCCTTCACCGTCAGTCTCCACTCGGAAAGGACTTGAGCTGCAACCGTGGTATCTTCTTTCGCTCAAATACTGACTTGACAGTGTATCAGCCCCTTTCTAAGCATATCAACCCAGGTGCTCTTTCTCACCTCTCTGTTGGCCCACATTCAATATTGAACAAGTCCACTGCTTCTTGTTGCAATATTCATGCACAAAACATGGATCCCTTGCACAGCTTCCTGTTTAATCATTGGGAAATTGCCCAGACTACAGTAGCAGATTCTCATTTGCAGGTTGGCTGTGTTCAGGCAGATTCGAAGCTCTATGGTTCGCTGATAATTTGCCCATCGATGTGCCTTTGCTGTTCACAAAGGTATCATTTTCTTCACACCGATAATGACCAGACTCTCCAGCCTAACGTGCTTCGTTTACTACACCATTGCCTTTCTCATCTAGCAGTTGGCACAATGTCATTGACTTGGTATGGCCCGGAACGTTCAATGCCAAGCTGGCGCTGATGTTAATGATGCGATTGGCACTGAGGACTCAACTGTTCAATTTTTGCATTTCGGCTGATGTTCAGCCAACCCCACCTGAGCAGTTCTTTGAATAGCCCAAAACTCAAGCACCATGGCAACATTTGCACTTGGATTTCGAGAGTCCTTGCTGGAAAACACAATGGTTTATCATTATTGGCACACTCAGAAAATTTTGTATGGAGCGATCTTGATGCTTGTAAAACAATAAACCGGTAGCCAAGATCGCAGGAATTCCTTTTATTAGATGATTACCGGTTTCGGAGAAACTAAAGCCGCCATCCTCGGATCTAGGTACGACAGAAAACCCTATAGAAGTTGGCTTGGATTCCACCTTTGTAACATGTATACATATAAATTTAGTAACATACCTTAGGACATATACAGGTTACAAACCGGTAATCATGGAATAAAAAGAACTCCTGCGATCTTGACTACCAGTTTATTATTATTCTTTCAGAAAATTTACCTACATGATTCGTATGCACTCTCGTACGACTCGTCCCACTATACAGATTTTATCGTTGATGTTTTGCCTCGAGGGATTGCCTGAAGTGATTGAGACTGACATCATCATCATCATCATCATCGTCATTTAAGACTTATTATGCCTTTCAGCGTTCAGTCTGGAGCATAGACCCCCCCCCCCCCTTATACAGTTCCTCCATGATCCCCTATTCAGTGCTAAAATTGATGCCTCTTCTGATGTTAAACCTATTACTTCAAAATCATTCTTAACCGAATCCAGGTACCTTCTCCTCGGTCTGCCCCGACTCCTCCTACCCTCTACTGCTGAAACCATGAGTCTCTTGGGTAACCTTGCTTCTCCCATGCGTGTAACATGACCCCACCATCTAAGCCTGTTCGCCCTGACTGCTACATCTATAGGGTTCATTCCCAGTTTTTCTTTGATTTCCTCATTGTGGGCACCCTCCTGCCATTGTTCCCATCTGCTAGTACCTGCAATCATCCCAGCTACTTTCATATCCGTAACCTCAACCTTGTTGATAAGGTAACCCGAATCCACCCAGCTTTCGCTCCCATACAACAAAGTTGGTCGAAAGATTGAACGGTGCACAGATAACTTAGTCTTGGTACTGACTTCCTTCTTGCAGAAGAGAGTAGATCGTAGCTGAGCGCTCACTACATTAGCTTTGCTACACCTCGCTTCCAGTTCTTTCACTATGTTGCCATCCTGTGAGAATATGCATCCTAAGTACTTGAAACCGTCCACCTGTTCTAACTTTGTTCCTCCTATTTGGCACTCAATCCATTTATATTTCTTTCCCACTGACATTACTTTCGTTTTGGAGATGCTAATCTTCATACCATAGTCCTTACATATCTGATCTAGCTCTGAAATATTACTTTGCAAACTTTCAATCGAATCTGCCATCACAACTAAGTCATCCGCATATGCAAGACTGCTTATTTTGTGTTCACATATCTTAATCTCACCCAGCCAGTCTATTGTTTTCAACAAATGATCTATGAAAAATATGAACAACAGTGGAGACATGTTGCAGCCTTGTCTTACCCCTGAACCATGAACTCAATTTACCGTCAACTCTAACTGCTGCCTGACTATCCATGTAAAGACATTTAATTGCTTGCAAAAGTTTGCCTCGTATTCCATAATCTTGTAGAACAGACAATAACTTCCTCCTAGGAACCCGGTCATATGCCTTTTCTAGATCTATAAAGCATAGATACAATTCCCTGTTCCACTTATAACACTTCTCCATTATTTGCCGTAAGCTAAAGGTCTGGTCCTGATAACCTCTAAGAGGCCTAAACCCACACTGATTTTCACCCAATTGGTCCTCAACTAATACTCGCACTTTCCTTTCAACAGTACCTGAGAAGATTTTACCCACAACGCTGATTAAAGAGATACCTCTGTAATTGTTACAATCTTTTCTGTTTCCATGTTTAAAGATTGGTGTGATTACTGCTTTTGTCCAGTCTGATGGAACCTGTCCCGACTCCCAGGCCATTTCAACTATCCCGTGTAGCCATTTAAGACCTGACATTCCACTGTATTTGATGAGTTCCGACTTAATTTCATCCACCCCAGCCGCTTTATTGCACTGCAATCTATTGACCATTTTTTCCACTTCCTCAAATGTGATCCTATTTCCATCATCATTCCTATCCCATTCTACCTCGAAATCTGAAACATTACTGATCGCATTTTCACCTACATTGAGCAACTCTTCAAAATTTTCCCTCCATCTTCCCAAGGCATCCACAGGATTCACCAGCAGTTTTCCTGACCTGTCCAAAATACTTGTCATTTCCTTCTTACCTCCCTTTCGAAGACTGCTAATTACACTCCAGAATGGTTTTCCAGCAGCTTGACCCATAGTCTCCAACCTGTTTCCAAAGTCTTCCCACGATTTCTTCTTGGATGCTGCAATTATCTGTTTGGTTTTGTTTCTCTCTTCAACATAACTTTCTCTGTCTACCTGGGTTCTGGTTTGTAGCCATTTTTGATACGCCTTCTTTTTCCTTTTACAGGCTGCCTTGACTGTATCATTCCACCAAGCTGTTTGCTTCTTCCTACTTTTACACACTACTGTTCCAAGACATTCTTTAGCCACTTCTAGTACTGTGTCCCTGTACCTTGTCCATTCCTTTTCCAATGACTGTAATTGGCTACATTCAACTGACAATGAACCTCAATTTTTGGCTACTTAGTTTGAACAGTTTTGCGCTTCCTCCAGGCTTAGCCACATCACAAGTGGACCATTCCATCCGCAGTCCAATGGCAAAGCTGAACGTCGTGTACGAACATTTAAGCAACTGATGGACCAACTTTGTGCCTCCCACACCAGAGATGAAGCTCTCCTGCTGTTGTTATCGCTCCCTGCGACGTGATGGCGATAGCCGGCCGAGTTGGCACATGGATGGCGCCACCGCACCTTGCTTAGTTGCTTCATTCAGCACAGTGGGTGGCACCCTCTCCGCTCAGAAAGGCAAAGTATCAGAATAACCATTTGATCTTTGTAAAATATTTGTGCTGTACCTTTAGTTGTTAGTTTTGCCAGTGGAATTTTATTTTACTTTAAGAGCATCTGTTATTGTGGACAGAGGTACGGGAAGCAAGGCACAACCGCACATTTCTTTGGACATTCCATGTTTCTGCAACAGGGACTGAGAGGACTGCTGAGACGCCACCAGAACCAAACTCATCCATGTGAACTGCGTGATCCTGCCATAGGCTTTGTGCTTTCAAATTCTTTGCCTGTCTGAAAGCAGCAGCCGTCGCTGCATCTTGCTCCCATGGGCACTGCATCATCGTCGCTGATCCCAAAGCCAATGGAAGTCGATGCCCTCCGTTTCATGGTCGTCGCCATCTCGACAGCACTGCCACCTGGGGATGGGCCATTCTTCCTAGCAACAGTTCCACATGCCGCCTCAGGCCCCCCTGCTGTTATCGAGAGGCCTCCACCTTCGTTTTCGTCGCTCTGGCTCTGGATATGGATGTGCGCCCTCTGCCCTGTCTTTCGGCTTGTGTTCCAAAGAAGGCTCAGGGCATGTGCCTTTGCTTGAGTGGCACCTTGGAAGTGGTCTCTTTTTCGGATCCCATTTGCTCAGTGCCATCTGCAGCCAGTCACCCCTCCCCCCTCCCTCGCTCTCACCTCCGTCATCGTTCACTCATCTCTACTAAACCATTGGCGCTCTACAGTTGGTAATAGGATTGCCAATGTCTGTCTGACCCTGATGGCGGTCATGCGATGTCTGGTGGACCCAGTAGCACGCGTCTGCCACACCCTCAGCGGTTCTGAACCATGAGCGGCTTGTGCTGCCGCAACATAGGAGGGCCAGCACCATCATCTCAACCAACTTGGAGCGTCTTTGCTATGACACCATCTTTCGTGCTAAGCATGGCGAGCCTTAGCCTTGTTGACGTTTTGATAGCTAGATTCTGTTTCTTGCTGCATTACTTGCAATGAGTCTTCATTCACTTGCAGAAATACAAGTTAAGTAAATTTTCTGTTTGTTGTGTTAACTTGTTTGCTAATCGTTTTACTCCTGTCCTGCTTTCCTACGACGAGAGTGGCTGCACCATTCTGTCGCCCGCCTCTGGTTAACGTTGTGCACGAAGTCATACACAATACATACAGTCCCAACATGATCCCATCAGTGTTTCATCTGTTTCCAAAACAAAGAACACTGTCGAGGACTTCGCTTTGATAGTGATGAAGCGGTGGAAGCGAAGGTACGGTTGTGGTTCTGTCAACAAAGTAAAACATTCTGCAGCGAAGCATGAAGAATCTGGTCTCCCGTTCGGAGCAATGGGATCGTCACTGGGGTGAGTATGTTGAGAAATAAATACTTAGACTAGATAAAAAATATGTGGAATGCTGGCAGTGTTTCTTTAAATTAAAAAGCTTCAAGAGTTTTCACATAAAGCTTTCGGAGGTATTACTTTTCCGCACATGCTCGTAAAATGGAACAAATAATTAAAAATTTTGAGTAAAATAAGAGTATTCTATAAAGATGTAAGGTATAGGCATAAAAGGAATAAATGTGATAGGAAGCCCAAGAATAAAGTACTCTGATTGAAAAGTAAGACATGGATGCAGTCTCTCCCTCCTAATGTTCAATCCATACATCGAAGAAGCAACGCTCAAGAGTGTGATTAGAATTAAAAATCAAAGGATACGCTGGTGACATTGTTATCCCTGTGAAAGTGGAGATGATAAAAGTATCTGTCGAATGGAATTAACAGTTTAATGATTGCGCTATATGGATTCAGAGAAAACCGGAAAAAGACTGAAGTAATCGCGAAGATTCGAAGTTGAGGAATTGTGCTACCTTGTAAGCAAAATGACCCATGATGGATACAGCAATGAGGAAGGAAAAAACAGACTAGCACAGGCAATGAGGGCGTTCCTAATAAGAGAAATCTACTGGTATCAAACATCGGACTAAAGAGGAAGAGTTTTCCGAGAACGTTTGTTTGTAGCACTGCATCGTGTGGCAGTGAATCATGGAATGTGAGAAAAGCGGAGCATAAGAGAATGGAATCAATTGAGGTGTGGCGCTACAGAAGAATGTTTTAAATTAGATATACTGGTGACATAAGGTTTTAGATGGTTCCTCACAGGATCGGCGAAGAACGGAACATGAGAGAAACACTGGCAAAAAGATTTGACAGGACGACAGGGCGTGTGTTAAGACGTCAGGAAATAACATCCGTGTTATTGGAAATGTAGAGAGTAAAAACAGAGGGGGAGACAGATATTGGAATACATCCGTCAAATAACTGAGGGCGTATCGTGAAAGTAATCCCCTGAGGTGAAGAGGCTGATGCAAGATAGAAATTCGTGACCGGCCGCATCAGAAAATTTGGAAGACTAACGATGAAATAAGGGAACCAGAAGAATGTCCTATGAAGAAGAATGAAACTGGGGACTATCTGATTACCCTTAGAACGATGCTCCTGTAACGGAGGGAGATTTGCGGTATGACGTAAACTGTTGAGGATCTCTAACTTGGTTTCATTTTACTTCATCTTACAAAACTTTCAACGTTCTGTTTGCGATTCGTCATCAAACACAAAGCTCGAATAATTGCCTGAACGTCTAAAAGGAACTCCTCCGAAGTCAAACACATTATCTCCCACTTCACGCGCAGAAACAGCAGTGGCGACGTTAAATGTCGACGTCGCTGTGTCTCATTATTAAGCAAACTGCACTGAAATGGACTCACGGGAAATAAATACACTTCAGCTAATGACGTAACAATGATGAGTTGAAACAAATTTTCATCAGTTTATGAATGTGAGAGAGCATGCGTAATGTTAAATAATATTATTTACAGATTTTGAATTGGAAAATCTCTGTATTTACGAGAAAAATTTGTGCGGGGAAGTTACAGTTACAGTTAAAATATTAAGCATGCCCAAAAATAATTGAATATTCAACCTCTACCTTGGACGTTGTTGCACAACATATTGGTATATATTTTCAATATTTTGATATATATTTTCTTATATTTCACGCGAAAGCCATACTTTGCCATTTATACACCTGTCTGCGGGCGTCTTAGAAAATTAAAAATTTGAAAAAGTCCAATGGTTTTCCTTATCGTAAGGTCTTTGTAGGCCGTAAAAAGAGTGTTATTTTCACTTGTTTTATAATGTACTGGTTTGTCGTTGAATAGTTTCTTTTGATATGTAAACTATCATCCACTTTTATATTGCAGCCGTCTATATTGGAAGTGACCTGCATTCAATAGAGGAAACTTAAGTTTCAGTACAGGTATGGAACAAGAAGAATTCAAGAGACTGTAGAAAATATATTATTTGTTGTATGTCTTTGCAGCAATACATTTATAACTTTTTGCTAGAACATACTATCAAGGGAACCTCTCCATCGCAACCCCCTCAGATTTAGTTATAAGTTCGCACAGTGGATAGGCCGTGAAAAACTGAACACAGATCAATCGAGAAAACAGGAAGAAGTTGTATGGCACTATGAAAAAAATAAGCAAAATATACAAATTGAGTAGTCCATGGGCAACATAGGTCACATCAAGGACGGTATGAGCTCAGGAGCGGCGTGGTTAGCGTTAGCAGCTGCGGAACGAGATGTCCTTGGTTGAAGTCTTCCCTCGAGTGAAAAGCTTAAATTTTTATTTTCAGACAATTATCAGAGTTCAGGCACTCACACATAATCAACTTCGCTCTCCAAAATTCCAGGACATGTTCAGATTTGCTTGGACATATGCAGGATTTGACGGTCTACACACGGAAAAATTTGAAAACGTTAAAAAACATATGCTTTGAAAGAGTACAGAGAAAACTGTGCGACTATGAAACTGTTGCATTCATTTGTTGCAGTTTATGTGACACACTCTTATGTTTTCATCACTATTTTGGGAGTGATTATCGCATCCACACGAAAACCTAAATCGGGCAAGGTAGAAGAATCTTTTTACCCATTCGCCAAGTGTGCAAGTTAGGTGGGTCGACAACATATTCCTGTCATATGACGCACATGCCGTCACCAGTGTCAGTTTATGTGACACACTCTTATGTTTTCATCACTATTTTGGGAGTGATTATCGCATCCACACGAAAACCTAAATCGGGCAAGGTAGAAGAATCTTTTTACCCATTCGCCAAGTGTGCAAGTTAGGTGGGTCGACAACATATTCCTGTCATATGACGCACATGCCGTCACCAGTGTCGTATAGAATATATCACTCGTGTTTTCCTGGATCAAATGTTTTCGGTTCCCATTGGAGAGGCACGTCCTTTCGTCTACTAATCGCACGGTTTTGCGGTGCGGTCGCAAAACACAGACACTAAACTTATTACAGTGAACAGAGACGTCAATGAACGAACGGACAGATCATAACTTTGCAAAAATAAAGTACGTAAACTTTTCGCTCGAGGGAAGACTTGAACCAAGGATCTCTCGCTCCGCAGCTGCTCACGCTAACCACGGGACCACGGCGTTCCCTTGCTCACAGCCTCCTTGATGTTGCCTATGTTGCCCATGGACTACTCAGTTTGTATATTTTGCTTATTTTTTCATAGTTGCACACAACTTCTTCCTGTTTTTTCGATTGATCTGTGTTCAGTTTTTCAAGGCCTATCCACTGTGCCAACTTATAACTATACCTGAGGGGGGTGCGATGGGGAGGATAAAAAGTAAAGAAAAAACATTGTCATGCCTGAGAGAAACGGAAGTATTTCATCTGATCGCCTACATATTAATCACACGGTAGAAGTTTCTGTTTCACAGAGAACTGATCACAGGGTTACAAGGCTTGAATATTCACATCATTTGCATTAATAATTTATGCATATTTCTTTTATTTGTAATCTGTGTTTAATTTGAGGAAGACTCAGTCGAACCCCTAAAGCTACACAGTGGGCCATTAGCTGGCTGTAATTTTGCATTGTCTATTGCCTCGTGTCAGAATTCATTGACACTGGTCCTAAATTTAATTCTCACACTACCTGGTTTCACGATGCACAGTTTTCAAATAAAGAGAAAAAGACCTGTCTCCATACTAATAGAGGGAACAGGGGGCAGCGTTAGGGCGCGTCGATAGTGGCGGCTCCGTTTATTGACATTGTTACTTCAGACATACTTTCAAATTAAATTATTACTGAGATGTAATCATGTACTCGTATCTTGCTTTTTTGTGCATTCTCCAGTTAGATAAAACGGGACAATGCTATTATCTTACAGGTAAAACTTGTACTTTCGTTCAAGTTTAAGGATATCGATGTTTTTCGTGCTTCAGCCAGGATGATAGTATGCAATTGGAGTTAACATGTAAAAAAGTAAATAACTTTTGGATAGAAGAAGGCTATAAGTGATTTATACCCTACTATCCATTCGTTTTCAAATAAGGTAGAATGATGTTTGCTAAATACAGTGTGTCCGAGGAAGAGTGGTCAATATTCATAGACGTTATGAATAGTGGGGGAAAGGGGGCATCACGCCATTTTCTTAGTGTGGGCTGCCTGTATCAGGGGCAAGCACACATTCAGAAGCAAACCTATTGTTCTATTTTGATTGACTGGTCCTTTACCTATCGTTCTGCTGAGTGGAAGTGACCCCTTTTAGGTAACCCATCCTTCTGAGAAATCCCACATCCCTCTCCCTCCCTTCCTCCTCCCCCTCCTCCTCCCCTGGTCGCTCCTCTTCTCCCACAACTCTGGGAACTCCTCTCGCCGATTCAAGCACACTTTTGATATCAAATTGATTGAGTAATTAGCTACATCTATCAGATAATAAACCTCTCCTCCTCTGGTTAACCTTCTACCCCCTCTCCCCTCCCCCACCGGGAAATTGGTGGTAAAATGACTCAGATAATCGTCTGTTTGGCGAAGAATGGATTGCAGTGTATGGAATATTGTTTAAACACTTTCTGATAGACAAGGCGATGTGTGGAATATTGTTAATATACAGTTTATGGGTTGCAAAGCAGAGGGTATATTGTTTTTTTTACAAATAATACAATTTGTTATGATTTTCTCTTGCTCATCATTCTCTATTGTTTTGGAAGATGCAGGTCTTGTAAAATGCATTGAATAGAAATAATTAAATCTATCCCTTTTTTTAACCCAGATCACGAAAGGAATAACATCAACGTAGCTCACCACATTAATTAGATTGTTAAAAATGCTTCTTACTAACTGCAGGGCGTTGCGCACCCACTGCCTGTCTGCTTCATCAGGCTAGCCACTTTGCATTTTACGACAGCTGCTGTTGACTGACAAACAGCCATCAGCCTCATGCACAACACAGAGAAAAAGTCGAGCTAGTCGCCCAAACAAAAGCCTCGTGTGGTGGCAGCCCGTTTATATTGGTACCTGAGAAATTCCTACTGAAACAAATGCTCTCTCCCCCTCTCTCTCCCTCTTCCTCGGGTGGCCACATACTGTCACGTGCCACTGATAGGCATGGACATGCTGTCGATCGCAGTCAGATCAAACAGCAAACAAAGCAGTGTTTACCTGGCAAACCCCAACGTCTAGGAAATATTTCCTCACTCTAACAAACTGATTGACTAATTAATTAAATAGATAACATTTGTGTGGCACAATTTCTCTTTGCTTCCTATTGGTTAATACTAGGATTGTAATATTTGGCAGGATTCGATCCTGTAACCACTCAGTTTCCAATCCCTATTGGATATTTTTTCCCTTACTTCCTATCAGAGGGAACTGGCACACTTAGGTGATTTGTAAGGAAGTCCATTATGTTAGAAGTAGCTGAAATTTTCAAATTTCATCTCAGTAGCAAGCTATCTCCTTAATAAATTTGCAGAGAAGTTGAGGTGGTGTGTGTGGTCGCAATATGACTATCAGAAACAATACATTGTTCAATCGGGAATTTGATGTTGCGTTTGGGCTTTTAAACCACTATATAACGCATAAGTTGGTTCTGTCAGCTACACTTGGACAAAGAGTTAGCAGAAGAAGTGTGAGATGGAGGAGGAGGAGAAGGAGGATGAGGAGGGCGAGGGGGAGGGGGAGGAAGAGGAGGAGTAACAGTCTGTGGTGTGATAGCATAGTAACCACAAATGACACCATAAGACAGAGCGCACTGCAATTTATTGAGAAGCACTAAACAACGATCCCTGTAATTGCCACAGCTAGATGTCTGAGATCACAGAAAAAAACTCGTACATACAGCGCACTCACCTCCCAGATGTCGACACACAGCACGCCTGTCTATTCATACACTGCAAGCGCCAATCTCAGAGGCTGGAAGAGTCTGTCACACTTGTGGACATGCATGTGTGTCAGAGCGCACTACCTTGGGCATGGAAAGCATCTGGGGATGATCGGAGTGGTAGGCGTTCGGATGTTATCAATGCATCCAGAGCCAACACTTGGCACTGATCGATACTGAATGACTCAAGTGTCCACAGAGATTGTGGAGAGAATCCAACTGGTTATTTTTTATTTTTTGAGTTATCAGGCATCTCACTTGTTTCACGTCACCCACCACAAATTCCTCTCCTCTTCATTTCACATTAGTACTTGCAACCTACATCCTCAACTATTTGCTGTATGTATTCCAAACTCTGTCTTCCTCACAATTTTTGTCCTCTGCAGCTCCCTCTAGTACCATGGAAGTCATGTCCCATCATCCTGTTCCTTTTCTTTATCAATGTTTTCCACATGATCCTTTACTCTCTGATTCTGCGCAGAACCTCCTCATTCCTTACCTTAACAGTCCACCTAATTTTCAACATTTTTCTGTGGCAGCACATCTCGAATGCTTCGATTCTCTTCTGTTCTGGTTTTCCCACTGTTCATGTTTCAGTGCTACACAATGCAGTGCTCGAAATCTATAAAGTGAATGAGATGGCGCAGTGATTGGAACACTGGACTCGAATTCTGGAAGACAACAGTTTAAATGCAGGTCCCGCCATTCTGGTTTATGTTCTCGATGATTTCCTGAAATCGCTCAGGCAACTGCCAGGATGGTTCCTTTAAAAGGGCATGGCCAACTTCCTTCCCCATCCTCCCCTTATTCGATGGGACTGATGACCTGAGGTCCCCTCCCCCAAAAACCAGTCAACCAACCAACATTTTCTCAGAAATTTCTTCCTCAAAGCCTACATTTCATACTAGTAGATTTCCATTGAACAAGAATCCCCGTTTTGAAACTGCTAGTCTGCTTTTGATGTCCTGATTTCTCTGTCCATCTTTGGTTAATTTGCTGCCTAGGTAGCAGAATTCCTTAACTTCATCTATGTTGTGACCACCAATCCAGACGTAAAGTTTCTCACTGTTCCCATTTCTGCTCTTCTCATTACTTTCTTCGTTCTTCTATTTATTCTCAGTCCATATTCTGTACATATTAGATTGTACAGTCCATTCAGCAGATCATGTCATTCTTCTTCACTTTCGCTCAGGATAGCAATGTCATCAGCGAATAGTGTCATTGATATTCTTTTACCCTGAATTTTAGTTCCACTTCTAAACCTTCCTTTTATTTCCATCATTGCTTTTTCGATGTACAGATTGAACAACAGGGGCAGAAGACTACATGCCTGTCTTACACTCTTTTAAATCCAAGCACTCCATTCTTGCTCATCCATTCTTATTACTCCCTCTTGGCTCTTGCCCATATTGTATATTACTCGTCTCTCCCTGTAGCTTACACCTATTTTTCTCAGAATTTCGAACATCTTGCACCATTTTATATTGTCGAACACAGTTTCCAGGTCGACAAATCCTATGACCGTGTCTTGATTTTTCTTTAGTCTTGCTTCCGTTATCAACTACAATGACAGATTTGCCTCTCTGGTGCCTTTAGCTTTCCTAAAGCGAACTGATCGTCTATAGTCTAATACATACTCAATATTAGTATTAGTTAGCTAGGCAGCTATACAGAGGGCGGCACCATCGGTACTTGCCCGTGCAGCTGCGGGCAAGAACTGACTAGCCAGCCAGCCAGAACTTTGTACCCCCCACTCATGAGAGACTTAAGCTGGAAATGCTTATTTGTTCGTCGACGGGCTACCTCCACCATGCACCCTGCTTTCCAAATGATGTCATCCTAGGAAACCAGATACCTTTTATTACACAACTACACTCCTGGAAATTGAAATAAGAACACCGTGAATTCATTGTCCCTGGAAGGGGAAACTTTATTGACACATTCCTGGGGTCAGATACATCACATGATCACACTGACAGAACCACAGGCACATAGACACAGGCAACAGAGCATGCACAATGTCGGCACTAGTACAGTGTATATCCACCTTTCGCAGCAATGCAGGCTGCTATTCTCCCATGGAGACGATCGTTGAGATGCTGGATGTAGTCCTGTGGAACGGCTTGCCATGCCATTTCCACCTGGCGCCTCAGTTGGACCAGCGTTCGTGCTGGACGTGCAGACCGCGTGAGACGACGCTTCATCCAGTCCCAAACATGCTCAATGGGGGACAGATCCGGAGATCTTGCTGGCCAGGGTAGTTGACTTACACCTTCTAGAGCACGTTGGGTGGCACGGGATACATGCGGACGTGCATTGTCCTGTTGGAACAGCAAGTTGCCTTGCCGGTCTAGGAATGGTAGAACGATGGGTTCGATGACGGTTTGGATGTACCGTGCACTATTCAGTGTCCCCTCGACGATCACCAGTGGTGTACGGCCAGTGTAGGAGATCGCTCCCCACACCATGATGCCGGGTGTTGGCCCTGTGTGCCTCGGTCGTATGCAGTCCTGATTGTGGCGCTCACCTGCACGGCGCCAAACACGCATACGACCATCATTGGCACCAAGGCAGAAGCGACTCTCATCGCTGTAGACGACACGTCTCCATTCGTCCCTCCATTCACGCCTGTCGCGACACCACTGGAGGCGGGCTGCACGATGTTGGGGCGTGAGCGGAAGACGGCCTAACGGTGTGCGGGACCGTAGCCCAGCTTCATGGAGACGGTTGCGAATGGTCCTCGCCGGTACCCCAGGAGCAACAGTGTCCCTAATTTGCTGGGAAGTGGCGGTGCTGTCCCCTACGGCACTGCGTAGGATCCTACGGTCTTGGCGTGCATCCGTGCGTCGCTGCGGTCCGGTCCCAGGTCGACGGGCACGTGCACCTTCCGCCGACCACTGGCGACAACATCGATGTACTGTGGAGACCTCACGCCCCACGTGTTGAGCAATTCGGCGGTACGTCCACCCGGCCTCCCGCATTCCCACTATACGCCCTCGCTCAAAGTCCGTCAGCTGCACATACGGTTCACGTCCACGCTGTCGCGGCATGCTACCAGTGTTAAAGACTGCGATGGAGCTCCGTATGCCACGGCAAACTGGCTGACACTGACGGCGGCGGTGCACAAATGCTGCGCAGCTAGCGCCATTCGACGGCCAACACCGCGGTTCCTGGTGTGTCCGCTGTGCCGTGCGTGTGATCATTGCTTGTACAGCCCTCTCGCAGTGTCCGGAGCAAGTATGGTGGGTCTGACACACCGGTGTCAATGTGTTCTTTTTTCCATTTCCAGGAGTGTATTACGCAATTAAATATTACAATTGCTGCCCCAATCTGATGACATTCGACAATGAGTGAAATATTGGAAATATCTCTTCCTAATGGCTGTGGCTCTGGAAATATCAGGATCTGTATCCCTCGTATGACTAGAATTTTCCACGTGAAATCCTTCATTGCCCTCAGGGCTATTGGTGCCTTTAAACCATCCACGTGGAATCTATAACCTCCATACGACTGGCCACAGCCATTTTGTTTGTACTTGTGAGACCAATGACCACACAAACTTTATAAGCCTGCCCATCACAGTAAATCATCATACCTCTCCTAGTAGGTATAATACCTTGACAGTACCTGAATGTATGTGGCATCAAACAATACTAAGCGAAAATCCGCTATGGATGGAAATGCCTCATTTGCTTTTCTTGTGAGTGATACCAGTGCATCTTACAAAAAGAGACGTAATCGTCTTATAAGAGGCCAGATGTTAAGAACACGATCGCAACGACTATGTTACTGTCACACCCTTCATGAAAGGTGGTCTTGGTTCTGCTGGCACCTACAAGTATCACTAACCATATCCACGTTATAGACTGTAGATGCTTTATAAAATAAAGTATGGAATTACTTCTTAATGAAGCTGTCTTCCACACAAATATAGACAGTGATGGCAGGGTGTATATTAACGGACAGAATGTGTGAGTCTACGTCCCAGAGGTGTAAGCTTGTAATAAAATCATCCTTATTAATGAACTCAGAAAGTGTTTTTGCTAGGGAAAGTGGTTTTAAGGTGATATTAGTAACTTTTTCTTGCCGCTGCTAGATATCTCCCACGCTAATAAACAGTATTGATGACGCATTCTACCTCGATACGACACAGACAATGTAACAGAGGTTCTGCAATACATCTGCGTGGTTATAGGCGAGGAAAGGTGATGGTAGATTGAGAATACAGTACATGGTGTACGTGAGCAATCAGTTAAAATATGCAATGCTAGATTGAAGTCATACGTAATGCACAAAATCCTATGACCATTATACTGACATTTCAGATGTATAGTGTGACGGTTTCTGCTTTAGAATCGAGTCTCTCCATTCAACCACATATTTGCCCTGGATCCTATGAAGATGTCTCTTAATGGTTACAGTCACTGGAGAATTGTATCCGTAGCAGTCTCGTATTTCGAAACGAGTCAACTTTTTCGAACGCTTCTGCTAAGGACCCGAAATGACAAACCTCCAGCGTGGTTCTCTAGACAGACCCTCGACATCTTGTAACTCTTCCTCATTCTTTGATGCGCCCTCCCTGCGGCTTTATCCATGTGATCGGTCCAGTTTAAGTTGGAACTCAGTGGAAGTCAAAGAGTACTGTATCCAAGACCTTGTGCATCCCGTGGAGAAACAGCGTGAGTAAAATTAATGCGACAAGACCGTGTTTTGACCATTTGGTGGAAATGAGAACATGTTGTCATAGCTCTGCCAACCGTTTACAATGTGTGCAGCCAGCGCCAAATGAAGCTATCTCCTGCTACACAAGGTAGCGGAAAAGAGAAGCGAGCAGTTATGGTGGTGTTTCGTATCAGGAAAATTAGGAATGTGGCACATCATATGGGAACTGGTAGAAGGACGAGGATTTTGCTACTACATGCAGTGCGTCTCCAGACTACATATAGTTACTGCAGCGCAAAGGAAATCTGCAGTCCTCAGGTCGCATTCATCTATGTCACCCAAACATTCTCCCTATCCTTGTTATTTTGTATCATCCAACAGAGAAAAACTATGAACTATAAATATTCCACTAGCATCACCCAATAGAGAACTCAGTAATATGTTACCGTGTTCCTCCCTTTTGGTATATCAAAATCAGATACCTTCTGCGAGCGTATTTGGCGATCCTATCAAATACTGGCCACCCGCTCCAGTGGATCAGTACCTGCATATTTAATACGATCGCCACATATGCTCGAAGCCACCATGCAGACAATATTAGTTTATGATACAATGGAAGAGAGGAATGTGGTAATGTCTTATCAGGTTCTCTGTCATGTGACGTTAGCAGAGTTTTTATACTTTACAGTTTGCAGTGTACACATGATGTGTCATGGGGCGATCACTCTGTTTTTAAAATAATTGAAAAGCCACGATCGCTTCAATATCGCTTTACTAGATGACCGGTTTCAGCAATCTGAAGGTGTCATCATCGGATCTGAAATGTGGATTAACATTCCTAAAACCATACGGATGGT
Organism: Schistocerca cancellata; assembly: GCF_023864275.1. NCBI lineage: Eukaryota > Metazoa > Arthropoda > Insecta > Orthoptera > Acrididae > Schistocerca > Schistocerca cancellata. Next base: position 520,446,958 of record NC_064627.1, on the reverse strand, counting down.
ACAAAGTAATAAGGATAGAGAGAATGTTTGGGTGACATAGGTGAATACAACCTCTGGTTAGCAGAAGCGTTCGAAAAAGTAGACTCTTTTCATATCCGAGAGTGCAATGGATACGATTCACCAGTGGCTGTAATCAGGAAGACATCTTCACAGGATCCAACGCAAATATGTGGTTCAATGGAGAGACTTGATTCCAAAGCAAAGACAACGTTTATACCAGAAACTGTAGTGCTACACATTTGAAAAGTCAGTTTATTGGTCATAGAGTTTTGTACATTACTTATGACTTCAACCTAGCATTGCATTTTTAAGTGATTCCTCACACAGTACACCATGTACTCTATGTGATCATTCTCAATCAACCATATTCCTCCCTTGACTATAGGCCCGCAGATGCATTGCAGAATCTCTGTTCCACCGTCTATGCGGTTGCGAGATGAAATGCTTTACCAACACTGTTTGTTAGCGTGGGAAATATCTAGCAGCGGAAAGAGTTAGTAGCAATTATCGCCTTAATACCACGTTCGTTTTCCGAATCACTTTCTAAATTCAGTGATAAGGGTGATTTTCTTACAAATTTACACCACTGGTGACGTGCACTCGCACTTTCGGTCTGTTAATACACACCCCGCGATCACCGTCCATATTCAGTGTCCCTGTATTTCTGTGGAAGACCTCTTTAATCGGAAGCAACACCAGACCTCGATTTATGTGTATAGTTTTTAACACGGATATCGTTAGTGTGACTTGTGTGTGCATGTAGAAACAAGAACACCCCTTTATGTACGTTGACAGTATCATGGTCGTTGCGATCGTATTTTTGACATCTGGTTTCTTAGAAGACGATTACATCTCTCTTCGTAAGACGCTCTGGTGTGGTTTGCAAGAAAAACAATTGAGGTATGTCCATTCATGGCAGATTTTTGCTCAATATTATTTGGTGTCACCCGCATTCAGGTTCTTGAAAAAGTATGATATCTGGTAGGGTATGTATGATCGGTTCGCTATGACTGGCACGCTTATAAAGTTTGTGCGACTGTGGTCATTGTTACAAGATGTGTAAAGAAATAGACAAGGTCCAAGTGCACGGGAAGTATGGATTTAACGTGGGAGACTGCAATTTCAACGCACCGACAGCTTAAGGGGCTGACCGATCTTACAAGGGAAATTATAACCAGTCATAAGAGTTATATACATACTGTTATTGCCGGAAACACAGCCGTCAGTAGGAAGTATTTACAACACTTCGCTCATCGTCGAATGTTATCCGATTGTGGCTGTAATCATAATATTTAGTTAGAGTTATCAGTGATAAATAAACTACAGGCCATTAAAATTGCTACACCACGAAGATGACGTGTTACAGACGCGAAATTTAACCGACAGGAAGAAGATGCTGCGATATGCAAATTATTAACTTTTCAGAGCATTCATACAAGGTTGGCGCCGGTGGCGACACCTACAACGTGCTGACATGAGGAAAGATTACAACCGATTTCTCATACACAAACAACAGTTGACCGGCGTTGCCTGATGAAACGTTGTTGTTGAAAAAATGGCTCTGAGCACTATGGGACTTAACATCTATGGTCATCAGTCCCCAATAACTTAGAACTACTTAACCCTAACTAACCTAAAGACGTCACACCAACACCCAGTCATCACGAGGCAGAGAAAAATCCCTGACCGCGCCGGGAATCGAACCCGGGAACCCGGGTGTGGGAAGCGAGAACGCTACCGCACGACCACGAGCTGCGGACGAAACGTTGTTGTGATGCCTCGTGTAAGGAGAAGAAATGCGTACCATCACGCTTCCGACTTTGATAAAGGTCAGATTGTAGCATATCGCGATTGCGGTTTATCGTATCACGACATTGCTGCTCGCGTTGGTCGAGTTCCAATGGCTGTCAGCAGAATATAGAATCAGTGGGTTCAGGAGGGTAATACGGAACGCCGTGCTCGATCCCAACGGCCTCGTATCACTAGCAGCAGAGTTGACAAGCATCTTATCCACATGGCAGTAACGGATCGTGCAGCCACGTCTCGATCCCTGAGTCAACAGATGGGGACGTTTGCAAGACAACAACCACCTGCACGAACAGTTCGACGACGTTTGCAGCAGCATGGACTATCAGCTCGGAGACCATGGCTGCGGTTATCCTTGACGCTGCACCAAAGACAGGAGCGCCTGCGATGGTGTACTCAACGACGAACCTGATTGCACGAATTTCAAAACGTCCTTTTTTCGGATGAATCTAGGTTCTGTTTAAGGCATCATGATGGTCGCATCCGTGTTTGGCTACATCACGGTGAACGCATATTGGAAGCGTGGATTCGTCATCGCCATACTGGCGTATCACACGGCGTGATGGTATGGGGTGCCATTGGTTACACGTCTCGGTCACCTCTTGTTCGCATTGACGGCACTTTGAACAGCGGACGTTACATTTCAGATGTGTTACGACCAGTGGCTCTACCCTTCATTCGTTCCCTGCAAAGCCCTGCATTTCAGCAGGATAATGCACGACCGCATGTTGCAGGTCCTGTACGGGCCCTTCTGGATACAGAAAAAGTTCGATTGCTGCCCTTGCCAGCACATTCTCCAAATCTCTCATCAATTAAAAACGTCTGGTCAATGGCGGTCGGGCAACTGGAATCGTCAGAATACGCCAGTCACTACTCTTGATGAACTGTGGTATCGTGTTGAAGCTGCATGGGCAGCTGTACCTGTACACGCCATTCAAGCTCTGTTTTACTCAATGCCCAGGCGTATCAACGTCGTTATTACGGCCAGCGGTAGTTGTTCTGGATACTGATTTCTAAGGACCTATGCTCCCAAATTGCGTGAAAATGTAATCACATGTCAGTTGCGATATAATATATTTGTTCAATGAATACCTCTTTATCATCTTTATTTCTTACTGATGTAGAAGTTTTAATGGCCAGTAGTGTATGTGGCTGGTTTCCTAGGACGACACTGTTTGGTGTGCGGGACGCGTGTCGGAGGCAGTCTGTGATAAAGGCTCTCGCAGGCAGTGGGTACAATGAAAAGTTCTGGACGGCCGGCTAATTGTTTCTTGCCGAAAGCTACAGGGGCAAGTTCTGACGATTGCGCCCTGTCGATAGTTGATTAGCGAACTAAAACTCAGTATCGATTGGAATGTCTCCGTCTTTTTTTTTCCTTTATTGGGTTTACATTCTCCCCACCCACCCACCCACACCCCAGAGGGGGCGGGCTGTCAGCAACTTAGCACGCCACTCTTCTGCCTACAGAATATTTAAGAACATAATAAAAAGATATTAAACAATTAAAAAACAGGCGATAAACACGGTGACTTTGTAAACAGTAAAATGTCGGAAAGTTGTGGAAGTTAAAATAAAAAAAGGGTTGCGGATGCTAATAAAGACAAGCAGTAAGCAGACACTCTCCCCGTGATCCATTGGACATCTATGGACTGTTTGGCCACAAAATTCTTGGCCCCGCCGCGATTCTATAGTGATTCAGTAATTAAAGCAATGTGTGGAAATATGTTTAGCATGAGATCTTATAAATCGTGAAAGTGGTTTTCAACTTAGCAAGGTTTGGGACCCACTGATCTCTTTAATTTCTTCTGAGAGGAAACATTTTATTCGTAGTGACACGTCTGGCGACATCTGAAGTTTGGTTTTATTGCCGCAAACGCTCCTTCCGACAGACGGTGGACATTTAGTTTCACCTTTACGCATGCTCCTGGTCGCCACTGAGAGGGGACGACTTAATTAGAGGACGCTACTGCGAGGGCCGCCACTGAGCATGCGTCTTCCCGCCAATTTTTGCTATAAAGCCGACACCGTGAACTAGCAGTCTTTACTCTTTGTGTGTGCTCCATGACTTACAGTGTCTTTCTTTTAAGCGTCTCTCGTTCTGTTTTCTTTTTCTACTGTGGCCGACTTTTAACTTGTGTGTGTGACTCCAGTGTATTTAAAATGCCCCACAAATCGCCAACTGTGCTCTTTTAACTTTATGTCGACTTTTTTAACTGTCTACCAATGAACCTCTCTGTGTCAGTGTATATTTTAACTTCCATTGTTCCCATTTACTATGTTTTTATATCCCCTTTTTCTTCCCTTTTTTATGTGTAGTTTCCTCTATTTATTTCTTGTAAAGTCACTAGGCTGAACAGCGGCAAATTGTGTTGCTGCCAGCCCTCTTCTGTCCATGAGGGGCAGGGGAATGAAATCACAACATAGACAAATAAAAACTAGCAGTTTCCGATGGTATACACCTGAAAATGGTTGAACGATTGACATCCGAAATACTGTGGCAAGAAGTCAACACGATCCGGCTGGAACCCTGAAACCTCATGGAATAATGAGCATTTGTTCAGTAGAGGATGTTAGTACCACAGTACTAAAAATTACGAAGTGTTCTTTGCTATTACGGTGTGTATTTTATAAGCGATGTTTGCGTGAATTTTTTGCTTCGGATGATAGTTCCTGTCATATTTATGAATACTGACCGTTCATCATGGGATATCCTGTATACCTTTCACGATAACTGAGATAACACACAGGTTTTTGGGTGACTGTTGCTTTGCTATTGTTTCTGGGAAGTGCCATTATTATTAGGCTGAATAGCTAACGAGCGCGGTTCATGGCCTTCTATTAGCAAAATCGTTGTTTACATTAGCTTTTCGAATTTACTTCAATATTTCTGATTCACTGAGAGTGATAGGGGCCTGGAATAGCTTTCATACGCACAGAATATAACGGAAAGGTACAAAACAAGAAAAGACTGTTCCAGAAGTAAGGGTTAACGGAACATCCATCGTTTCCCTCGAGGGTATTGTTGAAGCTATCCTCTCTGAATCAATAATCTGAACTGGCCCTCAGGAAACATCTCTTATGGCCCTTAAACTCACTGTGTGTGAACCCCACGAAGAACAACCATACTGCCACATTTTTGTGTGAAGACAATTCCACCTGTGGCCCTGACCAGGTGGATTCGTACTTTGTAAAAAACATTAAAATAGTCTGCCTTCAAACAGTGAACAGGGCGCACGAATAAATAGACATATGTGATGGTGGGAACAAACGTCGGAGGGGTCAGGGATTTTCTCTGCCTCGTGATGACTGGGTGTTGTGTGACGTCCTTAGGTTAGTTAAGTTTAAGTAGTTCTAAGTTCTAGGGGACTGATGACCATAGATGTTAAGTCCCATAGTGCTCAGACCCATTTTTTGAACAAACGTCGGATATGGTTCCAATGCCGTTCGTAGAAGTCAGTGATCACCCATATTTTGACAACACTGACTAAAAATTACTAACGAGCGGTAACGCGAAAACTGAGTGCAACATTGTCATTAATTAACTGAAACTCTTAAAAAAATATTAGAGTTTTCTGTTTCCCACTCAATGACGGAAAACTAGGAAAGCCATCGGAAGAACAAGAAGAAACATTTTACAATCCTTGAAATAAAAAGGTTATTCTTCATACTTTTTCAGGTATTTTCAAGTCTCAACAACAATGAAGAATGGGAAGACCATCAGAATATTTTTTTATGGAGACATGTGATGTGTATAAGAATTACAAAATACCGGATGGGCGATTTACTGTCAAAGCAACTTTGGAAGTGTCAGCGGACCTGATAAAGTTGAGAACGGAAACTGGTAGTGATGCGCAGTCGCCACAGTGAGTTATCAGTCCACTGCCCCTTTCAGCCTAGAGTAGAAATACGGATTTTTGGTAGTAACTCTATCCTTAATTACTGACGTATGTCCTTCATATTAACGTGATGTTGTGCCAAGAAATCATGTCAGGTATGATTAGCCAGCCGATCCAATAGAACATTTCGAAGAAGATCAAAAGTACCAGAATGAAAATTCGAGTAAGCAATGTAGAGCATTGTTACAAAAACCATTTTGAAAACTTATTCCTTATAAGATGTTAAAATCTGATTAACGTGTGGCTCTTCAACTGCTGTACATAATGTTATTATACAAGACAGACCCAAGCAGTGTAGATGTATCGTAATTGTTTTTCTTCCAAGTATTGATATATAATGTTGGTTAACTGCTCTGCAGTGTCTTCCTTAAAGGTCGGCGGTAACCAAAAACAATAAAATCCGTCCAACGATCCTTCTAGAGTATAAGATTAAACATTTTAGAAAAACGGAATATGATGACATAAATTCAGTCCAAAAGTTACAAGTCGCAGCTGAAGGAACTTCTTCGTCTTGTTTTTCTTGTGTCTTTGTTGCGCATCGACGTAGGGTTGTCATGCTTATTAACGTATTTAGGACACTTGGAGAAATGTTTGATACACATTGTGCTGTATTACAGTACGTGTAAGATAAATGTATCGTAAGGAAGCACAATGTGTATCATACATTTCTCGAAGTTCATCGATGCTGTTGACATATGCCTAAAAAATGTATGAGGCGGTTAATTTAAGGGGTGGCTGGATTTCCTTCTTTTCGACATTCCATTACGATCCCTAGTATAGAATGTGTGTGTTGCAACTGTCTGTGTGTAGTGTTATTTATGTGGAAGAGAGTGAAAGTTTCCCAAATGTTAGTGAATCGTGTAACTGAGATGGGACGTGGGTACCAATCTCGTGCTCATGTAGTTGGATGTAGTAAATCGTCTAAAAACCACATCCTCACTGCCCCATCACACCAGACCTCGTCGTCAGGCCTCCGGGCTAATTTGATCTGCTTTGGTGCATCTCCACGTTCAGGAAGAGGTCTTCGAATCGCACGTATATCCGGACGTGTCACAACTGAAGGAAGCCCACCACATTCTTCGAAAAGTTTGCTTAAGTGTAGGTTTATTCTTTTATTTTAGAGCTGATGACTGTTGTTTTTAAGGAATTATAATTTATCACAACTCGTACACGCAAACGACTTACCAAAGTTACTTCGTAGTCGGATGAATGCTGTAAGAAAGCGTATGGGAAAAACAAAGAAATGTTTTTTGGCATATTGAGGACAATATGAAATAATTTATGCCCTCCTGTATTTTCCCCCGAAAGCCCTTGAAACATTTTTTTTGTCGGAACTTCTCACTTTCCCCTCTTCCATTTTTCTCAAGTCTACTTTCACTTCTGTCATCCTTGTCGGTGATATTCTTGAGTTTCTGTCAGAATAGGTTATAAAATCTTTTTGTTCTTCTTTCTTCATTCAACCTTTTTTTTTTTTTCGTATTCATAGAATAGACTTACTTTCTTCCTCATTGTGTCTAACACACACTCAATTCTAGCTTAAGCTTCTTTATTACTTCTCACTTATATTTCCCATTGTCATATTTTGGTCCTAAGATTTTTCTGATTGTTTTCATTTCTTTCTTCTCTACGGGACCTGCGGAAAAATAATGAATCTGAATGTTTTATGTTAAAACCTATAAATCTTTTTAAATAAAATGAACGTTATTAACATTCTTCATTATTATTATTCATATCTACATATTTGCAGCCGTCTGCCACTAGAGGACTTCAAAGGGTAGCGTGTAACATGGTGGTGTGTAACTTAACCATGTCGGTGCGTGGGGAACAGCGGGCTATAATCGAGGTTCGAATTCGAAGAGTTCGTCCACGCGTGGTGTACCCTCTCCTTTGGCTTGACAATGACAGCCCACACAGGAGTGCTGCGACATCTGCAAGAATCCGAAGGGTTCACCGTAATCGATTATCTTCCAAACGGTTCCAACTTGGCACCATCTGCCTTTGATCTGCTTCCAAAACGTAAGGAGTACCTTCGAGGACTTCACTTTGATACTGATCAAGTGTTGCAGTCGGGGCCGAGGTTGTAGCTCCATCAAAAAAGTCAAACATTCTCAGTGGAGGTATCAACAAACTGGACTCTCGTTGGGAGAAATGCGTTTATCGCCAGGGTGACTATGTTGAGAGATAAATATACAGAAACTACGAATAAAGATGTAGAATCTTAATGTTAGTTTAATTTGGAAACTTTTAAGAATTTTGACATAAAAAATTCAGAGGCATTTCGTTTCAGCACACCCTCGTATTTCACTTAATTCTTTGGATGTATTAAAAGAAAAGGCATTCTGAAACATAAAGGCAGTCTGCTTTAGTCACAGTGTTGTAGTGACGGATATTTGCCCTTACTGGTGAAGGGTTCCTGTTGAAAAGATTTTATGTTAATTGAAAAGTCACTTATCTTATTTGTGCAAAGCATTCGGTTATCTTATTTTACCTACATATCTAAATTTTGTTACTTTTTTTATTCTTTCATAATCAGTTTCTACACATGTAGGTGCCTACTTTGCGTCTTTCATTTACTCTGTTTCTTCGGAAGATATACCTACGCCTGCTTTCGAAACTGTCTCTTGCTGCACATTTATCTGCATTGTTGCATATTCTGTAGATTTATCTAAGATTGCAGAATCGTGTGCAAAGCCAAAGGATCAGTTCTCAGCTTTTCTCACATTTATGAGTTTATAAATTGCTTCTTCATCTGCTCGTTTTTCATTTCCAAGTATACATTTGCTAGTACAAAACTGAACCACTGTGAGGACAATCCGTCTCCTTATCTCAAACCAGTCTTGATCTCAAAAGCCTGTGCAATTTCATCTAAATATTTAATTTTGCATTTGTATTTGTTAGTGTGTCTTCTAGGACTGCCACTGATTTGTTGTTAGTCCAAAGACTTAAGGTATTCAATAATGTTTCCCTACCAATCGAATCATTTGCTATTTTGAAGTCTAGAGATATATAAATGCTTTTGAAAGAATTTTACTAGTCACAGGAAGGAAAGAAATTTCTCTATAGTTGTTGAAGTCAGTTTTGTCTTTTTTTTTGGATTGGAGGAATTAATGAAATTTTTCAATCTTCTGGTGTAGTTTCTGTTTCCCTGACGTTTTGGAAGCCGATACGTAGATTCTTGACTGTTCCAACACCTACTATTTTCCACATTTCAGCAGTTACTGAATCTTCCCAGTTGACGTTATCATTCTTTCAGTATTTAATCATCTTTATTTAATGATATTTTGGATTTCAGCCATGCTATGTGGTACTGAGTTTGTGTAAGTGCATCCCAGAATTTGCTCTAGAAATTTTACTCGTGGTTCCACACAATTTCACAATTTCTTGAAACAGCTTGCTATTATTCTACAGTGTTCTTGGTTGGTAAGTGCTGATTTCCCATCTTCGTTTTTGAAGAACAGTTAACTTGTTGGTAAGTTAGAAGACTTTGCTTGAATGTGCCGTAGAAGTTCTTTTGGAGGTCTTCCTCAGGAAATGATACCGGCTTCCTTTAAAGCTTCGTTTTGACATTCTATACAGTTTTTGATCTTTGACACCTTTGTTATTTAAGGCTGATGTAGTCTTCACTTCTTTTGGTGGAGTACCAAATCTGCCAGGACTGTTTCCTAAGCAGTAATCTCTTTCAGACTGTTGTTTCCTACATCTGTGTTATCTGCGTATTTTGAGTGGTGCTATTTCAAAGGCTGCTTTGACTAACTTTGTTTCAGCCTTTCAAATCTGCATTGAATCATTCCTGAAATTCTTGTGACGTCGCTTTCAGAGTTTTAGTATCAGTTTTATGAATGTAGTGACTATGTCTTATCTTTGTCTGTGAATAAATTTCATTTTTATTAAGGGTACACTGTTCTATTTGTTTCAGTCCGCTCTCTGTCTTTAAGTAACAGTTTTATGAACGTTGTGACTAAGTTTTGTTATCTTTATTTGTAGCATAAATAAATAGTGATCTGAACCTATATTTGCACACTTCCTAACCTTTATGATCATGATTTATTTTTGACTGTTAAGGGAAATAGCTACATGGTCGATCCGAAATTCTTATAGATTTTATTAGGTGAGTTCCAGGTTTTCTCTTTCCTCGTTAGCTTTTTAAAATTTCTGGACATCAGTTTGAGGTCAAACTTCTGCGTAGTTTTGTTAGTCTTTCCTCGTTTTGATTTGTTCTTTTGTGTGCTAGGTACTCAGCAATAGTGTTACCGATCTTCCTTTCCCTTCCAATCTGCAATTTGAAGTCCCCTATGACAATTTTAACATTCTTCAGTAGAATCTTTGATGGTTCATGTTTCAGAGATACAAGATTTCAACTATTTCTCAATACATTATTTTTTGTCATAAGTTACTGAAGCATGATAGTTTATAAATATTTAAGACTTATTTGCACACTGAAGAGTAAGAATTCGGATAAGAACCTATGACTGAATTTACTATTTTTCTGATGACTATGTATTCTATTCCTATATAAGGAGTGCCATTTCCCGTTAGATTCTAGCCTTTTTCTGTTTTTGTTTTTTTCTTAGAGAATACTGTATCCCTCTGCTGCTATAATATCTTCATCAGTTTATCTGGTTTCTTGCAGATACAACAGTTGTACAAAACCACCGGCAATGGAGGGTGAAGCTTTGACAATGCCAGCCACTCGTGCTGGCGAAACGTCAGAAAAATCATTAGATGAACGTCGGCCGAAGAACCCGAGACAGAAGCCAATAGGCAGTTTGTCAACAAGAGTTGTGTTTGGTATTCGCCAAATACTTCACTTACTTCTTTTAGTTTCTTTGTTTTCAAAAGTGAATTTATGTTTATGTCACCCAGAAGTGTTTTCATCTGCTTTTAGTTCATTTGTATGGCTTCCAGAATAGTTCTATTACTTAACTTGACGTTTTTTTTCTGGGCTCACCAGAATCCTATGGCCCAGCTGCATCGCTTTCTGCGTCGGAGGATTTCCCATTTAGGTGGACTTTTGGGGAAACTCTATAAGAAGAAATTTCCATCATGCAGAAGTTATTTTACATTCTTTTTGGGGAATTGGTGTGTGCCAGTTGAAACCTATATCTGAGACTGTAAGTCCCAAAGTGTTGTTTCAGCTGCAGCTCACATGTGGTAGAGACACTGACCAGACGCTGCTCGATATTGCTACATACTCATTTGGATTTTAATTTGCTGCTTTTGTTTCATAACTAAAAACAGGATTTCTTCGTCCACCAGTTCCGCCATACTGATAATCATTAGCTTTGTCTACAGTCTTGTTGAGCTTTTCACCAGCACCCAGGAAGTGCCTCCCACGATGTACTGTACTTCGTTCATCGTAAGAATAAACCTGAAATAAGGAAACACAGACCGATGATTTATCAGCAGCCGCAGCACATTTACACAGGTGTTACGCTGTTGGAAATCAATTCAAATTACGTATTCCATATCTTATTACTATAATACTTTAATTTTAACTTTAAGATAATTTACTGTATCAACAGCCATCAACGTTTATTCTTAATCATACATTAGCTATGTAGTTTCGGTTTCAAAAATAGTGTACAGCCACAGTCCGCTAAACACTTTAGTGCTCTGTTTGTCCCGCTGGTAATACGTACTGTAAAAATTGCTGACATTGCTTCTTGCTTCGTAGTGAAACAAGCGTGCGGAACACCTTTAAAAATGTCGATAAAAAAGTGGTTCTAAATGTTTTACGTAGGATTACAGAGAAAATCGGTTTCGTAGTTTCTTGAGAAACACTATTTACTGAATATAAGTTCATGAAAAAAGTCGCGTACGCTGTCTTATTGGGGTCTGTTAAAGGGTACTATATGGGGCACTTGTTAGAGTCTCCTTGTGGACATTGTTTTCGTTCCCTTGCAATACCTACATCATTTTTAAGTATAAAATTCATCAAATATTTGCTAACTGATGCATACTTAATCATCATTTTTAATAAAAAGTTACGTCTTTAAATCTTAGCGAGGACAATGAAAAATCAATTACTCCTTATTTGGATATACCCATTGCCTTACACCAGGGGCAGATGCGGACCGTGACCACTATCTATTGGTTATGACCTGTAGATTAAAACTGAAGAAAGTGTAAAAAGGTGGGAATTTAAGGAGATGGGACATGGATAAACTGAAAGAACCAGAGGTTGTACAGAGTTTCAGGGAGAGCATAAGGGAACAATTGACAGGAATAGGGGAAAGAAATACAGTAGAAGAAGAATGGGTAGCTTTGAGGGATGAAATAGTGAAGGGAGCAGAGGATCAAATAGGTAAAAAGACGAGGGCTAGTAGAAACCCTTGGGTAACAGAAGAAATATTTAATTTAATTGATGAAAGGAGAAAATATAAAAACGCAGTAAATGAAGTAAGCAAAAAGGAATACAAACGTCTCAAAAATGATATCGACAGAAAGTGCAAAATCGCTAATGCAGGGATGGCTAGAGGACAAACGTAAGGATGTAGAGGATTATCTCACTAGGGGAAAGATAGATGCTGCTTACAGGAAAATTAAAGAGACCTTTGGAGAAAGGAGAACCACTTGCATGAATATCAAGAACTTTGATGGAAACCCAGTTCTAAGCAAAGATGGGAAAGCAGAAAGGTGGAAGGAGTATATAGAGGGTCTCTACAAGGGCGATGTACTTGAGGACAATATTATGGAAATGGAAGAGGATGTAGATGAAGTTGAAATGGAAGATATGATATTGCGTGAAGAGTTTGACAGAGCACTGAAAGACCTGAATCGAAACAAGGCCCCCAGAGTAGACGGCATTCCATTAGAACTGCTGACAGCCTTGGGAGAGCCAGTCCTGACAAATCTCTACTATCTGGTGAGCAAGATGTATGAGACAGGCGAAATACCCTCAGACTTCAAGAAGAATATAATAATCCCAATCCCAAAGAAAGCAGGTGTTGACAGATGTGAAAATTACTGAACTATCAGTTTAATAAGTCACAGCTGCGAAATACTCACGCGAATTCTTTACAGACGAATGGAAAAACTGATAGAAGCCAACCTTGGGGTAGATCAGTTTGGATTCCGTAGAAATGTTGGAACACGTGAGGCAATATTGACCCTACGAATTATCTTAGAAGAAAGATTAAGGAAAGGAAAACCTACGTTTCTAGCATTTGTAGACTTAGAGAAAGCTTTTGACAATGTTGATTGGAATACTCTCTTTCAAATTCTGAAGGTGGCAGGGGTAAAATACAGAGAGCGAATGGCTATTTACAATTTGTACAGAACGCAGATGGCAGTTATAAGAGTGGATGGGTATGAACGGAAGCAGTAGTTGGGAAGGGAGTGAGACAGCGTTTTAGCCTATCCCCGATGTTATTCGATCTGTATATTGAGCAAGCAATAAAGGAAACAAAAGAAAAGTTCGGAGTAGGTATTAAAAACCATGGAGAAGAAATAGAAACTTTGACGTTCGCCGATGACATTGTAATTCTGTCAGAGACAGCAAAGGACTTGGAAGAACAGTTGAACGGAATGGACAGTGTCTTGAAAGGGGGATATAAGATGAACATGAACAAAAGCAAAACGAGGATAATGGAATGTAGTCGAATTAAGTTGGGTGATGCTGAGGGAATTAGATTGGGAAATGAGACACTTAAAGTAATAAAGGAGTTTTCTATTTGGGGAGCAAAATAACTGATGATGGTCGAAGTAGAGAGAATATAAAATGTAGACTGGCAATGGCAAGGAAAGCGGTTCAGAAGGAGAAAAATTTGTTAACATCGAGTATAGATTTAAATTTCAGGAATTCGTTTCTGAAAGTATTTGTACGGAGCATAGCCATGCATGGAAGTGAAACATGCAAGATAAATAGCTTAGACAAGAAGAGAATAGAAGCATTCGAAATGTGGTGCTACAGAAGAATGCTGAAGATTAGATGGATAGATCACATAACTAATGGGGAGATATAGAATAGAATTGGGGAGAAGAGGAGTGTGTGGCACAACTTGACTAGAAGAAGAGATCGATTGGTAGGACATGTTCTGAGACATCGAGGGATCACCAATTTAGTGTTGGAGGGCAGCGTGGAGGGTAAAAATCATGGAGGGAGACCAAGAGATGAATACACTAAGCAGATTCAGAAGGATGTAGGCTGCAGTAGGTACTGGGAGATGAAGAGGTTTGCACAGGATAGAGTAGCAGGGAGAGTGCATCAAACCAGTCTCAGGACCTCAGACCACAACAACAACTTACACCATGGATCTGGACTCCCACGAGCCAGAGAGGTAAGAGTCGTAGAAACATGTAAACAAAAAGTTTTTACAACATCGAGAGAAATGCTGTTGCCACCGTACCGCTGTAATCTGCAACCAATAGAAATGATCTGTAACCAATTTAAGGGATTTGTCGCTAGAAATAACAAGACATTTGTAAGGAGTGTGTCAGAACTCTCCTTTACTTTAAAGAATATATCCTACATAACGCTATTCCTTGCTTTGTGGAAGCACTCAGATATAGATAATAACTGAGGGCGAAACATGGGAGCGCGATTCTAAGCATTGTTGTGAGACGAGATCTGTCTGAGCATGTGGAAGTTGTAGTGTTAGTCGAGATCTAGAAGACGGAAGACGTGTCACGTTGCCCTCACGTCGGTGATGGTAGATCTTACCACACACAAGGCCTCATTTCATTTTTATAGCCAGGGGAGATTTAGATGACTTAACTACGCATAAAGATGGAATTCAAGGTAAAATTCGCAAGCATAGCGCGAAAGCGATTCAGAGTTAGGTTCGTGATTGTTAGTCAGAGTTTTCCATAATCCCATGTTTTGATTGTCAGTTAAAGAAGCCTCATTATCCTCCAAATAATAATAATTATTCTCCACATCTAAATAATATGCTGTGATTACTAAATATTAATGTAAATTTCAAACTGAAATAATTTGTTAATCTGACTCTCTGCCATTATAGAAACTTATGTCATTGTCGTTGTCATTATTAATACTTGTTCGTGATGATTTCGAAGTTTTAAATATACTTAATTAATGAAATCCCTTCTCAAAAGTTATTTAGTAGTTTACAGGACCCAAGAAAACTCCTTTTTATTATATTCATTCTTAGTAACAATAAGCTTTAGCCACTGCTGCTGTATGCTCCTGCGAATTGCTGTAAACCACATGCAAAAAGACAGTCACCTAAAGAGGTGAGAGCAAAACGTAGGGCCAAAACAGAGATACCACAACATGTCATGTATTCTGATCAGGTAAATTCCATTGCACAAGTCAGATTCTGTATCACTTGTAAATTCTCTTTCCAATACGTAGTCAGATAGCTCATCCAATTGTTAATTTTAAGATTTTCGTGTAACGATCTGTTGAGGGTTTAAATGACAGTGAAACTGACACTTGTACCTCACGCACTCAGTGTTACGCAGGTTATACTTCGATTACTGATAGCTCAGGTGGCTTATCGAGCCCTTTTTCACAGACGTACAAAGGCATATTTGTTGCATGTACGTTACACATTTAAGCAAGCAGACGTACTGGAATTAATGCTCGAAGCTTTCTCTGACGTCCCTGGCGAAATGCAGTTCAGCACGTCATAAAAGAAGACGAGAAAATGTGATGTTTTTCGGTGGCATCGGGGTTTCTGTCGTTGATCGCCTCGTTATTACCCCAGCTGATGACAGTTCCAGTGCTGAAATGTTGTCCACGACGTTCATAGAATACCAGTGGACTGACTGTAATGCAATCACTGGCTTCAATATTTAAGTATGTGCTGATATCCCTGCGATATCGTGACCACGAAAATTACCCTATGTGTAAGTTAGGAATTTTCACCACTCTTGTTCCAAATTGCAGTACTATTTTAGCTAAGATCCAAAGCATGTTATGTTTTCCGTCTGGTCATCTAAGAAGGGTACTGCCGGAGTTTTGCCATATATAATTTCATTAAATGACGTTCGAAGTTACATTGTTTCTCTTTCGTCTTTTTTTACGTCTTAACTGCAACTGCTCACATCACTGCAGGTTAGTTGGACCACTTGGTTGGCAGTACTGTTCAACATAAATGCACCGCTAATGCTATTCGTCTGTATCGTCGCTGAGAGATATGCTGGTAACGCACAGCATAAAACGTACCGTTCTTATCGTACTTGACTGCACACGAGACAGCTTCGCTTCCGCCCCATTTGAAACGAAATCGATTACGGTTTCAGGAAATGATTACGTCACGTGTATTCTTAATACGAACGCAATATATCAGCTCCTCCACGTGAACCAAGACTTTTCCAAAGGAAAGCTACCCGTCGCCCTCTTCCCTTCGTCCTCCTCCTATGGAGTTATATCAAGTATACATGTTTTTCCCTACTATGTAGTCTCATTCTCAGAATTTCGAACTTTTCCACCATATTACAATGTCGAACGATTCACTAAGTCGATAAATCCTATGAACGTGTCTTGAGGTTTGTTTAGTATTGATTCTATTATCAATCGCAGCGTCAGAACTGCCACTTTGGAGTTTTTACCTTTCCTAAAGTCGAACTGATCATCACTGCATAGATTCGCAGGTTTCCTCCACATTCTTTGTGCGTTACTCTCCCGAGCAAAATGGAAGCAATAGCTGTTAAGCTTATTGTGTGATAGTTATTGCACTTAACTGCTCTTACTATCTTTGAAACAGAATGGATGATATTTTTCCGAGAGTCTTCAGGTATGTCGGCAGCTCAATGGATTCTTCACGTTAACTTGAAAGGTCGTTTACTTGCCACCTCCACCAATGATTTTAGAAATTCCCTTGGAGGATTATACACCCTTTCTGCATTCTTTGATCTTAGATCAACTATCTTCCAAATTCTGAATCTACTTCTGGATCACCTATTACTTCCATACCGACTCCAGTTTCTTCCTCTGTCACGTCACCAAACGGAGTTTCCCCGCCTTCAATCTACTCTTCCCACGTACTCAGCTCTCGCTTTTCCGTTTAGCAACGAAAATTCCGTTGCACTTTTATAGTTGCCGCCCTTGCTTTTACTTCGACCGAAGGCTATTTAGACTACCTACATGCTGAGTCGGTCGTTACGACCATCATTTCCTTTTCGATTTCTTCATTTTTTCCTGCAGTCATTTCGCTTTGGTTTCGCTGAACTTACTGCTTATTTCATTCCTGAGTGATGCATATTCCTGTATTCCTGTCTTTCCATTAACATTTTTGTGCTTCCTTCTTTCGTTGCTTAGTTGGAGCCAAACAACGTCGTCTAACATACCGTTACATTTCTTTTTTATTCTTTTGTGTATTATTATTGTCAGCAACTCGAATGCTTGAGCTGTTAAGATGATTGTGCGTCAGGGAGTAACCAGACTAAAGTAGAATCCTTCAGAGCGTGCTGAGCGGTATTTGAACTTCAGGCAACCAATATTTAAGTACCTTATCTCAACAATCCACTACGCACAAGTGTATTCTTGAATGACATAGGAGGAACATTACGTTAAGATTCTTCTGAAAAGCTACACAGTATCTAGTAGATACATATCGTCAGGTTTCTTCTTGTTTGGTGTAAACATTAACACCGTAGCTTCTCTCATAGTGCTCCACCATGATCACAGTTCATATAATCACTTCGAGTGGAATAAAATAACCTGTTACCTTGATACACAGATGACATTATCACTATCATTTTGACACCATTATCACCTTGGTTCAGTAATGCAGTTCAAATAACTAACACATCAGTGTAACAGGTTTATTTTTATAGGTTTCTCGCATACCTGTCTCTTCTTGAGTCTGTGTTGCGTTGAAATATGTTAATTAAAATAAAGCACCATCACTGGAAGCTCAGTGATTTACAAAAGTCGATTTGTGTCTGGTATTACGAAATGACTTAATGTCAGTAAATGAGTTTGACTGGTGTGGAATTACAGGAAACGCGACGACTGGTGACAACCGTGGCTTTTTAAGTGAATCAGACAGAAAAAATTAATAAAGTACTTATTCTTGTAAGTGTTTTCCTGTAGCTGAAGTAATTTTTTGGAATAATTTGAGGATTTCTAGAGATACACAGCTCTGACGAGAAACTGGGTGAGAGCCGCTTGCGCCCAGCAGGAGATATTGAGAAACTGTATGGCTCGCTGATGGGCAGTGGCCAACAAACTTAGTCTCTCGCTCCAAGCCTCTTTGGGCAGTTATTAAACCGTCTATTTACGGCGCCACTTTGGCAGATACTTCGCACACTGAAAACTTCTCTCCCTACCAAATTAGGCTGAGCTTCGGAGGATCTAAGTAGGACGAGGGTTAAATTTTGCCTTCTCTCTAAAAATTCGGCCGTGCTCTTCGGCCTCTATCCAGATAGTTCTTACGTTCATTCAGTTATATACGCACGTAATCCTCTGAGTACACGAATAATAGTCAATGTACTTAATGTTATCGAGGGTGAAAGAAGAGACAAGTTTCAAGACTGGGTTAGACAGACTTAATAATGAAAGCATTTCTAGCGGCGAAAGTTTATAGCGCAGGCGTTTCCAAGGTTCTGAATATAATAACGCATAGCAAGTGCACGTACACTTTTGAATGAACCTATATGCAGGTTGCCGCTCGTTATTATACTTTTATCTTTTGTCGAACTTTGTTAATTTTGGGTATTCTGATAAAAGTAAATGCAATCAGACAATAATGCCTTCAGATACAACTTCACTAAATGAACACTACCATATAATACGTGTACGTATTTTTAGACAGATACAAATAAACATTTAACCTGTGTTGCTACGCTACCTGCCAAGAGTTTGAAATTTTCGCTTCTAGCGGAACGAATGTTCGAATGTTTATACACCTACCTATACAGCTTCGGAAAGTATCTCATGTAGCAGAAGGCAAAATGTTACATGGATGTTGATGTTTCACATTAAAACCTAAAATACCCAAAATTAAATCACATGTTAGCAAGTTAGTAAATACAGGATGAAGAAGCATATCTGTATGAAAACAGTAGCCTTAAACTTGTACAGAATCCAGTTTTTCAGATTGCCTTCTTTTACAATGAAGAACAAATGACAAAGAAAAAAGTTAAAATTGATTAAATGGAATTAGAAACCCGGTACCTGTATGTACTCATAGTGGACTGGGTTTCAGTTAGACGAAGTATTTCTATTGATACCTGTTACGTAACTAATACTGAATTCTGTCACGTATCATCTAGAAGTAAAACTTTTCAGGGCCTGAGATCCGAAACTACTTCATAAGTGAACAGAGATTAGTAAGATGCAGAGTAAAAGTAGAGTCAAGAAAGAAAGCAAGAAAACAGAAACGTCGATTATCAGAATTTCTATAAGAATACGGTGGTTTGCCGGATTAAAATAAGGAGCCTGACCTGCATCGTTGAAAATTAATGTTTGCCAGACTAAGACGATAGGCGACTTTATTTATAGATGTTGCAGATACGTAAAGAACTAATAAAAATATAATATCGAGTGGAACGAGGCAACTGTTGAATACCAAAGGAAAGTTTCTAATACGACAGGACAAGCTTAACTAAATAAATCTAATCGGAAATGTCTCCGAGCATATAGAAAATTAAACAAAATTTGACGTGTTTTGGACAGTACAAGTCATCGAGGTTTCAGGCGAGACGATAACTAGGAATGGAAATAACGCTGTACAAGCCCTCCATGTCTTTTTTAAATGTTTGTATGTTTCAGTATATGAAGTAGAAACAGACAGCTAGCACTACGAATTGTGACTTTTTGGAAGCTGCGTCAGATGAGATATATAGAGCCATTCGTTGGAGGAGGAGGAAAAGACATAAAAAGGAGCCTTCAAAAAGGTTTGCTGAATGTTTGCAATTGAATGTAATTGTCCGAAACTGGAATAATGCCGTATTATTATTATATTTTTTAAAAAATTTTAGACTTGTGATAGAAATATTTCCGGCCACAAAAAAGAAGAAAAACTTTTTTCTTGAGGGAAGGAAAAAAGATGGTCTTATGAGAGAATACACCAAGGTGGACCAGCTTTAGGGCCCTGGATGAAGTTACATATCAGGGCAACGAATACTCAAAAATTTCAATGAACTCTGGACAAACTGTCTTGTAGAACGAAGGTGATGATTCAAACTAAGAAAATGTACAAATGAATACATATTTCATTGATATAGGATTGCCTGGAATTTAAAATTCAGAAAAGTATCAGGCCGAGAGGTTCCACACCCTCAAAATTATTCCCAGTGGTCCTAGAGCATTGGTTACCAGTTACCTCAGAGCGATAATATGGATTTTCCTTTGAATTAAAAATAAAAGTGCTCGATTGTGTTTAACTCATGAGACTAAATCATTTTGCAAAGATCATTAGTATTACCACAGTTTTGTAAGTTCTTACACAAGTTACCAGTAATTACATTAAAATAAAATGTTAGCATTAATGTGTGGCACAATGTTGTGGAAATCGCAACAGCTTGTGAAACGAGTGTAAGTGCAAGAGTTTTCTCAGATAGTCCACCAATTACAAACATATTTTGTACTTTGTGTCATTCATCTGTGACAGTGAAATTGAGACATGTACGTGATACATCCTTAAATCTTTTATGAAAATGTCATCTCACAGTTGTAGATAGTTCCTGCAATGGTCCATAAAATGCCTCATTATTGCCGGCCGGAGGGACCGTGCGGATCTAGGCGCTACAGTGTGGAACCGCGCGACCACTACGGTCGCAGGGTCGATTCCTGCCTCGGGCATGGATGTGTGTGATGTCCTTATGTTGGTAAGGTTTAAGTAGTTCTAAGTTCTAGGGGACTGATGACCTCAGAAGTTAAGTCCCATAGTGCTCAGGGCCATTTGAACCATTTTTGCCCCATTACTCACAACAGATAAACGAACATACTGACAGCATAACCACACAGTAACTGTGTAGTAGCTATTACATTTTTATAGCACCTACACACCACTATTATTATCATTATTATTATTACCATAATTAGTGGCAGTGGTCATACACAAAGCATTTCCATCCTGAAGTCGTCCATTCTATCCTGAAGTCGTCCATGTCGTGCCAGTTCAGAGTGAACGAATCCCACAATCAAATCATATACAGTTGTAAGTATAGTATACACTCTGTTGCTTGTTTTATTTTAATTCGGAATGCAGAGTATGGTGGACGTTGTGTCGCTAGGGAGAGAAGTAGTGCAGAGAAACTATGTTTTTTAGCAAGTGTTTAACATTTTAATGTGGATAATTAGCTCTCTCTTCTGAGAAGAAGCTGTAGATAGCACTGTCGTTGCGCTGAGAATTGATTCCTCAGTCAACGAAAAAATTCTCTCAGAAATAAGTAGTGGCAATTGTCTAATTGAATTATTAGTTCGTAGTTTAATAAAATACCTGCAAAATCTAAATATCATTTATCTTTCGTCATGAAAAGAAATACAAGTGTTCAAAGAAAATTCGTGCTCACTCTAATGTTTACATGCAGATGCTGATTATGGTGAAGGGAGGAGGTGAGGGGGTACTAGCTAATATCTGACCACACTCAGGGGTTATGATGTTGGGAACGATTGTCCTAGAGGAAATTTTCTGGGCTTAGGGCTAGAAAAATGGAGCTGAAATACGTGTAAACGGCATATACTCGAACCACATTCGTTTGGTGCTATACTATTTGCTCTGGAGCTGATGCATTTCAACAAATGGAAATACTACATAGATTGAATATAAATTACAGTGAAACTAAGATTAAAGTGACATAATAAAAATATAATCCTAATATTGTTGATCTTTTCGTTTTTTAGGACACTTGATGGCTGTTGCTAAATCGATGATACAAGAAATAAAATGTAGAATAATAGTTTTCTGTGGTGCTTTTCGTAAACTATAGAGGATTTTACAAATTAAACTTATAATTTTCCGACGATAGTGGATATTTACTGCAAAAAATCTCATGATCACTAAGAGAAACTAGAAATAATCTGTAGCAACGTTGAATAGAATGAAGTCTATCATTTAATTATGTCGTAATGAATCTGAAAGGGCATGGGTAGAAAGAGCATTAAAGAAGCATGGTTGGATGGCATCAGAAAAATACAGTAGGAATCTTATTATGGGTTCTTCCATTCCTTCGTGGTATAACAGAACCAAAAAAAGTATACTTGTTATAAAGTAAGAACCTTGATGCCTACTGCTGAAGACAGTAATTCATGTCTAGACGGGAACTTCATCCAACAATGGCTGTCAAATGGCTGATGATGATTATGATAATTACGAATTATAACTAAAGTGTCTATTTTTTTTAAAGAATGATTTCTATGCACCAGGTATTGGACCCGACGAGGGACACTGTGTTGGTTAGTGATTTCAGGCGAATTTCGAACTTACTTTTAACAGGCCGTTGCCCGTTTCTTGCTCAGCTGCCATCTAGTATATTCAGATGTGCTGTCTACAGGAGTGTTTTGTCATTGGCTTGTTGTTGACAGAAAGCGCAGTGTGTGTTAGGTAATATTTCCTGACGGAGCACTCACTGCTACACCTAAAGAGATATGCACATAGGTGATTCGGTATTCATAAACAAACATCAGAATTTGGTTACAAGATTCAATGTTCCGAAACTTGTCACATTATTTTAACACTTAAATAAGGTGAACTGAAATTACATTTATAGCAAGCGAATAGAAACTTGGAACTTACTATTTGTGCAGAGGAACTCTTATTGAAAACGCTCACGGGACGCGTGGCTTCAGAACACAACTATTTGGTTTACCTCATACGAAAGTGTAACTAATGTGCTTGAGGAACTTAAGTAACTGTCTTTGTAAGCAACGCAGTGTTTTGCTCCTGAAACCTTGTTTGTAAAATTTAGAAGACCGATGTACGTGATATACAGTGACACAGTTCTATTGCATCCATCTCGTGTAGGGAGTAAGAGAAGGGAGATAAAAAAGGTTATCGTGTGTATAAAGATGTCATTATATTTAACTCGGAGTACCCAAATAGGTTGCGAAAAGCAGTAGCAAAGACAGGTACTAAGTATTCCTCAGCCATCTACGGTACATAGTTTCCTGAGTACATAGTTTCCCGGACGCACAACGGACATTAATGGATGCAGCTGATCGGACAGGATGCTTATGTACGTGTCACCTGTCTGAGTCGTATCTAGACGTATCAAGGGATGCCGGCACAGTAGCTCACCGTGTTCGGTCAGAGGGTTATCTGACTTCTGTAATAAAAAAACTGAGTTAATCGATCAATAACGAACTTAAACGGATGTCTTACGACGTCCGCCACGAGCAGATTCAACGAACAAAAGCCAACAAAATGAGATTAGAAAAAAAGGGTCCATTAAGACTTCAACTGCACAAGCCTCTCACCATTACAAAGCCTCCACCAGCTTCAACTGTCCCCTGCTGACATGCAGCGTCCATGGATTTATGAAGATGTCTCCATACCACTCTATACAATTTGAAACGAGACTCGTTCGACCAGACAACATGTTTCCACTCATAAATAGCCCAAAGTCAGTGCTGACGGGCCCGGGCGAGGTGTAAGGCTTTGTATTGTGCAATCAAGGGTACGCGAATGGGCTTTCGGCTCCGAAAGCCCATATCGATGACGTTTCGTTGAATGGCTCGCACGCTGACACTTGTTGGTGGCCCGTCATTGTAATTTGCTATTTGCGGAAGCGTTGCACTTCTGTCACGTTGAACCATTCTCTTCAGTTGTCGTTGGTCCCATTCTTGCAGGATCTTCTTCCAGCCGCACCGATGTCGGAGACTTGACGATTTACGTATTCGTGATATTCACGGTACACTCGTGAAATGGTCGAAAGGGGAAATTCCCACTTCATCGCTACTCCGGAGATGCTATGTCCCATCGCTCAAGCGCCGACTATAACACTATGTTCAAACTCACTTAAATCTTGACAACCTGCCACTGAAGCAGCAGCAACCCCTCCGACGACTGCGTCAGACACTTGTTGTCTTGCGTAGGCAATGCCCCCAGCAGTTCCGTATTCTGCCCGTTTACGTATCTCTGTATTTTAATACGCACGCCTATATCAGTTCCTTTGCTGTTTCATTGAATGTGCATCTAGTGAATTGGACGTCAGTGAGACACTAGGCAGTTTTTCTTTTTATGTTGTTTACTGCGATTATCACAAGAAAACCAGAAATGAAGAGAATTTCGATATGGTATTACAGAAAATCACTGAAAATTAAATTAACAGGTAAGAAATGAGGCCCTCTGGAGGATCTGCAATGATTAACATGCTAGAAGACAGGATAAAAGAGGGAGCCGTAAAGAGCAAAAGCTTATAGGAAGTAGACTGAAATACATAGAGCAAATAATCAGGGACGCTGGGTGTAAATGATACACTAAAATGAAAATGGTACACAGGAGAGGAAGTATTTTTTGTTCACTATCCTTTTTAATGGAACTGTTCCTGTTGATATCGCTAGATGTCAATATGTCTGCCACCAAATGGCATCCCATGCTCAAAATGTGCATCAAATCGATTAGGAATGGAAGAAATCGAGACTCCAAGTTGCCCAGAGTTTTAAGATTAGCAAATTTATTAATGACATTAAATTGCAGCGCCTGAAAGGAATCTGGTAAACAGAAAATTGGTATATTATCACGACATTACTGATTCGCCTATGTCTTTAGTTTCATGGCCGAATGCAGCTTTCCGAAGTCTCCTTCCTTGTCTGACATTACTGCGTACGAGACCAAAATCTGACCATTCTAAAAGTGTAAACTGGAGTTGGTAAAGAAGCGTTGGACCGTTCACAAAATTTTTGTTGTGAAACGATGGAAATCTTAAGTCGGGACAAGTGGCCGGGAAATAGGATCCGATTCCCTCAAAGAAAACACCAGACCCCTACATCGGGGAGACCAGGCCAGCAGTTCGGTCAGAGTATTTTTTTTTTTTTCAGCTTGTTTCTTGTACAGTTCCACTGATCTTTTAGTGTGCAAACGTTGTTACATTATTTCAGCTTCTTTAAACTAATTAAGGCTACTCACTCTATGTCCATGCATAAAATAACGAATTATTAGTAATACCAACTGGTCGAACCTACCACATGCATGGTGGAAGTTGGCTCAGTGGTAGGAACAATTTGGCTCATATTATTTTATAATTCAGTTTAATTACAACGTCAGCTACCTGAAGATACATCGACTTCAATACTCACAGTTTGCTTTAATACAAATTCCTACAACCTTATGAGAAACCGAGCGAGGTGGCGCAGTGGTTACACACTGGACTCGCATTCGGAAGGACGACGGTTCAATCCCGCGTCCGGCCATCCTGATTTAGGTTTTCCGTGATTTCCCTAAATCACTCCAGGCAAATGCCGGGATGGTTCCTCTGAAAGGGCACGGCCGCCTTCCTTCTCCATCCTTTCCTAATCCGATGAGACCGATGACCACGCTGTCTGGTCTCCTTCCCCAAACCAACCAACCAACCAACCTTATGAGAAGCTGCACGGTCATCAAAGGTAGGCCTATCTGATCTTTCGAGAACAGTTACTATCCATATATACATATATATATATATATATATATATATATATATATATATATATATATATGTATAATTATAGGTTACCCAGCCATTGACCTTCGTCTGTGCGTATGCGCACAGTTTGCCCTAGTTCTTACGCGAATCGTCACCTTAGTATCCGCGAGTAATGAGTGGATGGGCAAATATCTACTAGGTACATTACGTATGTAGATTGTGGACACTTGGAAATGTGGGTCTCACGGGAGGTGTGAAAGAGATAAGTCCCTGCAGTCGCGCTATTCATCTGTGTCCTCGGTGGCTCAGATGGACGCCGGCAGGGTAGCTCAGCGTGTTCGGTCAGAGGGCTAGCTGCCCTCCGTAATAAAAAACTGAGTCAACGGCTCAACACTGAACTTGAACGGGTGTTCTGGTACGTCCGTACCGAACAAATGCAACGAACAAATGGATAGAGCGACTGCCATGTAAGGAGGACATCTCGGGTTCGAGTGCCGTCTGGGCACACAATTTCAGCTGCCCCCATCGAGATATATCAACGTCATCTGTCGGCAGCTGAGGGTTACAATTAATTATCATATAATTTATGAAAACTTATCAATTGCGTTATCATCCCAATAATAACAGTGTGACAGAAGAATATGGCAAAAATTTTCATTGTTATTCAGGTGAACGTTCGTTAGGATTTTCACAGTTAAAACTTATATTAACAAATGCTTTCGCGCCATGTTTAACACATGAAAGATGAAGCCACCACTTACAACTTGCGCGATGTGTCCGTTCATCGCCTGGATTGCTGTGAGGAAATGGATTAAGACACAGGCCATCGTCATCTTCATCTTCTTATTCGTGAAGAAAGTTCTTGATAATACCTACACTCCTGGAAATTGAAATAAGAACACCGTGAATTCATTGTCCCAGGAAGGGGAAACTTTATTGACACATTCCTGGGGTCAGATACATCACATGATCACACTGACAGAACCACAGGCACATAGACACAGGCAACAGAGCATGCACAATGTCGGCACTAGTACAGTGTATATCCACCTTTCGCAGCAATGCAGGCTGCTATTCTCCCATGGAGACGATCGTAGAGATGCTGGATGTAGTCCTGTGGAACGGCTTGCCATGCCATTTCCACCTGGCGCCTCAGTTGGACCAGCGTTCGTGCTGGACGTGCAGACCGCGTGAGACGACGCTTCATCCAGTCCCAAACATGTTCAATGGGGGACAGATCCGGAGATCTTGCTGGCCAGGGTAGTTGACTTACACCTTCTAGAGCACGTTGGGTGGCACGGGATACATGCGGACGTGCATTGTCCTGTTGGAACAGCAAGTTCCCTTGCCGGTCTAGGAATGGTAGAACGATGGGTTCGATGACGGTTTGGATGTACCGTGCACTATTCAGTGTCCCCTCGACGATCACCAGTGGTGTACGGCCAGTGTAGGAGATCGCTCCCCACACCATGATGCCGGGTGTTGGCCCTGTGTGCCTCGGTCGTATGCAGTCCTGATTGTGGCGCTCACCTGCACGGCGCCAAACACGCATACGACCATAATTGGCACCAAGGCAGAAGCGACTGTCATCGCTGAAGACGACACGTCTCCATTCGTCCCTCCATTCACGCCTGTCGCGACACCACTGGAGGTGGGCTGCACGATGTTGGGGCGTGAGCGGAAGACGACCTAACGGTGTGCGGGACCGTAGCCCAGCTTCATGGAGACGGTTGCGAATGGTCCTCGCCGATACCCCAGGAGCAACAGTGTCCCTAATTTGCTGGGAAGTGGCGGTGCGGTCCCCTACGGCACTGCGTAGGATCCTACGGTCTTGGCGTGCATCCGTGCGTCGCTGCGGTCCGGTCCCAGGACGACGGGCACGTGCACCTTCCGCCGACCACTGGCGACAACATCGATGTACTGTGGAGACCTCACGCCCCACGTGTTGAGCAATTCGGCGGTACGTCCACCCGGCCTCCCGCATGCCCACTATACGCCCTCGCTCAAAGTCCGTCAACTGCACATACGGTTCACGTCCACGCTGTCGCGGCATGCTACCAGTGTTAAAGACTGCGATGGAGCTCCGTATGCCACGGCAAACTGGCTGACACTGACGGCGGCAGTGCACAAATGCTGCGCAGCTAGCGCCATTCGACGGCCAACACCGCGGTTCCTGGTGTGTCCGCTGTGCCGTGCGTGTGATCATTGCTTGCACAGCCCTCTCGCAATGTCCGGAGCAAGTATGGTGGGTCTGACACACCGGTGTCAATGAGTTCTTTTTTCCATTTCCAGGAGTGTACTTTCTTTCTGACCTTTATTTTAGGAAGTTTAGCATGTGATTTAGCTTTATAAACTTTTTCAGAATTTTGGTTATTACGTAGAATACCGATATTTATCTTTAAAGGTCTTCAGTCTCTGCCTGTGGAAGCTTGTTATTAACACTATAACGCACCTTTCGTTGGCGTTTATATCAGTATCACAGTCTAAAATCTCATGTTTGTGACTACAGTGACCAGGAAAAGTCAAAAGTGCGAAGCCATTTGCTGTGCTAAAATATGAGACTTCATCGGGTCATTGGAATCTATGGTTGTTAATTAGAACCAGGTAAAGATGGACTTTGGATGCTCAAACATGTGATACCCCTTGATGCATGTACTTCAAGCAGCCAGTTTCTGTCATCCACCCTGAGGCGTGGACGCTACCTTTACTCTCAACGGGACAGTCTCTGATAAAATGGGACGTGATGTTATCCCCGGGAATTATGAAAAATGGAGGCTCGCTATTCCCAATATCACTAGCAACTAAATCCAAAGTGACAAGTGAGAGTCATTCAGCAGATGTTACCAACCTATTTGACTCAATCCCCTTGAACGACTATTCTCTGCAGCTTTTGAACTTTAGTGATTTTAGTTTCATCTACATTCGAGATGTCACCAGGTGCCGGCTTCAGTCTTGTCAAAACGTGGTTCAGGTCGTAAGGAAATGAGGTTCCGTTGTGACTGCTGAAGTCAGCACATCGTGTCACTGTATCTGACTGTATTGTTTGAATGAAGAGAGCCCGATGTTTTTCCGAAAATCCTCCATTCTGCAGTCGGTTCAACATTGCTGCATCTTACGTTAACAGGCAATTGCTTAGGTATAGCCTTACTGGTTAACTCCTTCTGTTTTTCGAAGTGTACCCGAAATTACGGTATGATGCACGAGAAAAATAGATCAGAAACTAGTTTTTTAGTAATTGAAGTAAATGGTTGGGGCTCCGTCATAAGTGGCACTGAGAAGCATCTTTTTTTTTTCTTGATTGTGACGATTTCCGGACACCAGTGTCCATTTTCAAACTGTATCGTAAGTGCGACAGTACAGGCTGTAGCCTACGTACAAAAACTGCCCCTTGAGTGTGGATCAAAGCGGCATTATGGCTGACTCAACAATAGTAAACAGACCCCATAGACAGACATTCGCATTAGTAAGGTACATTTCAAGCACGTTTTTCTACATAGGATATGACCTAGATTTTGGGTACGGTGG
This sequence comes from Schistocerca cancellata, assembly GCF_023864275.1. NCBI lineage: Eukaryota > Metazoa > Arthropoda > Insecta > Orthoptera > Acrididae > Schistocerca > Schistocerca cancellata. Next base: position 520,418,252 of record NC_064627.1, on the reverse strand, counting down.
ACCTATTAAACTAAATAAACGACTTATAAAAAGGCAGAGGGGCAGGTTAACAACGTGAGCCGACGTATCCTTATTTAAATGCGCCATTTTGCCCCATGGCTATATAGGAATTATTTCACTTTCTTAATCTATGGCCTTTAATCATTGTACTTACTTGTTTAGTAAGAGGGTTGTCTTGGAGTACACAACAAAATACCTTGAGCAAGCACAATTTACTTTCACTAATAAGAAAACATGAAATGGGTACCCTCCTTTGCACAACAATGACGCGTTTATGGAAAGACGACAGTATTGCTGCCACCTATATCCTTGGGAGGTGGCGTATTCGAAAGTCAGCTTAACGAAATAATACCTACTGGCCATCCTGCCCCTCTGGACAATGTGCCATGGTCTCCCACATTCTGTTGACTTAATAATTTATGTTAAGCTGAATTCGTGAAACACTGCTGAAGAAATATTGTAAACACAAAATGCCATATCATTATTATTATCTGGGAGTGATACGCAAGTTTAAAAGAGACCTTTGAAATATTATCTGCGCTAAAAGTGTGGTAGTACTTCTCATTTTGAAGAAAGCCCTTTTTGAACTGCGTTTCTTCATTCGGATCATACGAAATTAAATTAATTTTCTTTTATGTTATCTAACCCATTGTAATATGAAAGAAAAAATCTAATCCATTTTCATGTCTTATGATCAGGTTCACTAAAGAAGCTTTTCTGCAGAAGATGGATGGCGCTTATTTAAAAAAAAAAATATGCCGATGTCAGTAAGCAAGAGACATGTTGCAGGGGACTGGGAACAAAATCGCTGAGATAGCTGCTTTCCTCTATTTCTCTAAATCCAGGGCTCTCCTTTCCCCAGACCGCCGGCCAACGCCTCCAGCCAAGACGTAAAGCCATAAAAGCACTATCCAAGGATGATTAACGACCGAAATTCTTCCTCGGCTTGAAATATAGAGGGAAGGAAACGCCCCGTAAAACAATCCGGGTCATAAATGATGTAACTGAAATTCCATTTGACCTTATAACAGACTACCTTGAGAGAAAGCTTTGTCTCGTCGAGTAGAATTCACCCATACCTCATAGAGAAACTGCTCGTACATTTAAGTACTGGTGTTTATAACAAACAATTTTTCCTGCAGTTAAATCGTGACGAACACATGTACAGAAGAGACATCTTGCAGATGTTTACACAAAGTGCTAACCAGATAGAAAGCGCTGTCGAATATTCACAAGTTCCTGATATACAAGAACTTAAAATAGTTACTGTAGTAAGAAGTTATGTGGAAAATGTATACGTTTGTCTTCCTAGTGTCATTATTTATAACACAAGTGTTTATCGCCATAGTCTACTTTGACGTTAATGTGCAACGTGACTGAAATATTTTCAAGTTAGTAGTTCCCATCCCTGCTACGTAGTAATTGAATACCTGGAAATCGTCTAGCCGCAGCATCCATAGTCTCCTCAAAAGACTCAAAATGTTTTCCAGCCACTAGTTTCTTTGGGATGGTTGGTGGGAACCATCTGTTATGTCCGGACAAGGACGTCGAATCAGCGAAGAACTGTGGTAGCATCCCTTACAATGCATCGGAACCAGAACTGACCATCGCAGATAGTTTAGAATTTTATCGTGAGAGCAAATAAACGGCGAATATTTACAATACAATTCTTAACTGTAAGATACGTAACGTGTAGCTCGTTGACTGTGGTCAGTTAGCGGTGATAATCGTGGATGAAACAACAGACGCAGTATAAATAGCCCCGTTACAAGTGATTGAAGATAAGTTGATTATGTGGTGATTTACCTAGGATTCATGGCTCGCGGGAAAGGAGTTAAATAAGCTGAAGTGAACACGATGAAGAAGCTATAGTAGCTACAGTGAGAGACCAGTTCAGTTATAATCTAAGCCTACAAACATACTCTACAAGCGACTATAAGGTCATGGCGGAGGACATCACTACCAAATAGAGCGTGGGAAAAACGACTGTTTGTAAGCGCTCTTACGAGAACTAATCTGTATCTTATCTTCGTGGTTTTTACGCTAAATTTGTGTTGACGGCTGTAGAATCGATCTGTATTCGGCCTGAAATGCTGAGTCTCTGAATTTCCATAGTAGAGCCTCGCGAAAAGAGCGTTGTCTTCCCTCCAATTACTGCCATTCTATTAACTATGTTTTCCCAAAGTTCTCTCAATAAAACGATGTCGACCATTCACCTTCCCTTTTACCAATCCGACTTACTCATTTCATATCATAGCGCTTTGCCACGTTACGCCGAGACATTTAATTCATAAGACAATGTCAAGGAGCACGTTACTAAGCTGTGTTCAGACGTTACAAGATTGTTTTCCCTACTCAGTCATTTTCAACATTTATAGCTAGCTGCCATTCATGACACTAATCACAGGTTCTGTCTATGTCATCTTGTATCCTCCTAAGGTAAGTCATCTTCTCGTTTGCCACATCGTCATCAGCAAGTATTACCCTGTCCGTCAAATCATTTATGTATATGCAGAACAAGAGCAATCCTATGACACTTGCCCGTGATACCCTTGGCGACACCGTTCTCTGTGATGAACACTCGCCGTTGAGGACAACGTATATTTCAAAAGTCTTCAAGCCACTCACATGTATGGGAATTTAATCCGTATGCTCGGACCATCGTCAATGGTCTGTAGAAAGGCACCATCTCAAACGCTTTCCGGAAATCTACGAACATGGAATCTGTCTAAGCTGAGTTTTGCACGACCGATGCTTTACTTATCCATGCTTATTTGGGGACAGAAGTTTTCTTAATTGAAGGAAATTTATTTTATTCGCACTCAGAATGTGTTCGAGAACTCTGCAGCAAATCAAGGTTAAGGATATTGATCTTTCTTTCATAGACTAGTCGCCTTGCAAAACGCTGCATTTATGTAAGAGAATTAACCTGGAAAGAGACACATCCTTCAGACTCAACGCTGAAGAAAAATGCGCAAATGGCCTGAAGTTGTATAGTGGCCATAACAATGAATTTTAAGACGGGGAATTAGCACACTATTAATAAAAAATTATTAAATGCGATGGTATAAAGATATGAAGGAAGTTTTTATTTTATTATAAATGAAAGTATTAAAGTGGAAACACGTGCGAATCAAACCACGAAAGTTACAAGCATAGAGTTAAATACTAGACTTAGAAAACTGAAATTATGGGTTGAAAAAGTTACCCTGAGGGTTGCTAATAATCACACACATGACTTTATGGAACGTATCTCAACCACCCTACACACCAATGACCGTGAGTGTTTGACTGGACAGAAAAGCAAGAAAGCCTATGCGTTTGATGAAGCGATGAAAACTGCAGGGCAGTTGATTCCGTCATGAACCTGAATTATGAATTTCGGAATATCCTAAAATAGCGTGGCTGATAGCTAAGCTCACCATAATCTTCAGAACAGTGTCACCGTATCTGGCTGCCGTGAAGTACGATATTAGAGTCGTTATTTCGATTACTCAAACGCTGGACCACAGTCAGCTGGTCCACTTCAGAGCACACACAGCCTGCAGAGAGTCGACGAGTTCAGCACTAATCCCTGCAACGAAGTCGCCTCTCAAAGTCAGTAAGGGAAGAACTTGCCCTGTCTTCCCGCCAAGAAAATCTCGACCATCAATCCCCTAAAAAGTTGCATCTGCCTGCTCATGGCGTACTTGTTTCTTTGACAAAATACCCCCACAAGGAAAGGTCAAATGTTAAGAAACAAATTAACTCAAATTCCTCCTCTCTATTCTAAGAAACTTCCTTCTACATGTTACGTCCTCATAATGCCACATCAATTTCTTTACTTGATGATCTCTCACCCAGCACCCAGCCTCGCTTCACAGGCCCTGGAAAAAGCTAAAAACTGTGCTCCAGGCTATTCTGCGGCAATTCTGTGGCATATTCTGAACCTACAGCGTGTCAAATTTGTTTTGTCACGTTTTTTCCGAAAGTTAGTAGGTGTTTCTTTGCTGTGTGTTCTTTTCCTCGCCCAGACCTAATGCTTTCTGCTTGGCCGTGTGTCATAAACAAACCAATTCCAGGGTGCAGGAATGCGTGACCTGCTATATGTGAAGCTTCCCCTAGGCTGTACTTTTGATGTCCCTGTGACTCCTGTCTTTTCTCATCAATGCTAAATGATTCTAAAGCCCTTCCGTAAAATCAATGAGTATAGTCAGCACCAGCTTAAATTATAGAAAGTTAAAAAATAGCATACAATCACTGTAATCTCATTAACCTGTCAAAACATTTGTATTAAGAGAGTCCCTCCAGTCGAATTATTTATCACGAGATAAAAAGAAAAGGGAGGAGACAAATGGCTTGGAACTTTTCAGAACGTCCCGCTTGCACAAACATTTTTTGCCAGAGGTGCCCCTCTGAAAAGGTAAAGGTTCCAATAATATGGCAAATAAAAATTACAAATGTTATGAAATGAAAAATTCTAGTTAATTGATTTTTAGTAGCTGAACTTTTCCTAATAGCCCATATGATGTTGAAATTCAATCTACTGCCATTACTAGATCACTTTGAAATACCAGACGGTTTTTTGTGATTTTTAAGTAAAATTTTCTCTTCTCCAAACTATGATCAATAAGAAAATAAAATATGGAAATTATCATTTTACCGACAACAAAAAGCAATGTGTAAAGTTTGAACAAAATATGAGAATAGCTAACGAAGTTTATTTAGTTTTATAGGGAGTATGAACATTCGTAACATTCTACTGCAGGCTGGGTCACTGCCATAGGCGGCATCTGACACAGGTGCATCAGCTGTGTTGCAAGAAAAGAAAAACACCAACGAATCTCTTGCTGCCTTTGCCACTCCACCCAGACAGCCGACTGCTGTCGCCTGAACTCGATATTCTTGTCTCTGTCATTGTATCGGCTTACTGCAGCACCCTCTCGTCCTCCGTGCCTTTCTCTAAAATTACTAATTTTTTGCACCCCTAATCTATTCACGTGTACCTCGCCCCTGTTCTCATTTTGCCCAACGGGAGGCTTAAAAATCTCTTCTCCTTTAGCAGATTTTCTACTCTTTCAAGAAAATCAATCAATAAATTTATCAGTATCATCTCTGGGTACTTAAATGATCTTATTTCTCCAGCATAAGGGAAATGTATTTTCTATCCTCATAATAACCCTTTCTCTTTCTACATTAGTGTTCAAATAGGACAAAATTGTGACTCATTTTTGTACAAATCTATTTATATTATCTTTCTGGGGATTGTACTTTTCCCCTGACCAGACTGTTTAAAACCTTCCACACTGTTGTATTTATTTATGGCCCATGTCTGGAAAGTTGGGCAGGTCACACCAATTTTCAAGAGAGGTAGTAGGTGTAATCCACTAAATTACAGGCCCATATCATTAATGTCGATATGCAACAGGATTTTGGAACATATATTGTGCTCGAAGATTTTGAATTATCTCGAAGAAAACTGCCTATTAATACACAGTCAACATGGGTTTAAATAACTTATTTTTTGGGAAACACAACTAGTTCTTTATTCGCATGAAGTGCTGAGTGCTATTGACAAGGGATTTCAGGTTTATTCCGTATTTCTGGATTTCCGGAAGTCTTTTGACACCGTATCACACAAGTGACTTGTAGTGAAATTGCGTGCTTATGGAATATCGTCTTAGTTATGTGACTGGGTTCGTGATTTCCTGTCAGAGAGGTCACAGTGCGTAGTAACTGACGGAAAGTCATTGAGTAAAAGAGAAGTGAATTCTCGCTTTCCCCAAGGTATTGTTATAGACCCTTGGATGTTCGTTATCGATATACACGATTTGGGAGACAATCTGAGCAGCCGTCTTAGGTTGTATGCGGATGACACTGTCGTTTATCGACTAATAAAGTCATCAGAAGATCAAAACAAATAGCAAAACGATTTAGAAAAGATATCTGTATGATGCGAAAATTGGCATTTTACCCTCAGTAACGAAAAGTGTGAGGTCACCCACATTAGTGCTAAAAGGCATCCGTTAAACTTCTGTCAGACTATAAATCAGGCAAATCTAAAGGCCATAAATTAAACTAAATACCTGGGAATTACAATTATGAACAACTTAAATTTCAAGGAACACACAGAAAATGTTGTGGGGGAAGGCTAATCAAGGACTGCGTTTTATTGGCAGAGCACTTACAAAAGGTAACAGATCTACCAAGGAGACTGCCCACACTGTGCTTTTCCGTCATCCTTTAGAATACTGCAGCGTGGTGTGGGATCCTTACTCGACAGGATTGACGGAGTATATCGAAAAACTTCAAAAAAGGGCAGCAGGTTTTGTATTATCGCGAAATAGGAGAGAGAGTGTCACTGAAGTGATACAGAATTTGGGGCGGACATAATTAAAACATAGGCGTTTTTCGTTGCGATGGAATCTTCTTACGAAATTCCAATCACCAACTTTCACCTCCGAATGAGAAAATATTTTGTTGACACCGATCTACATAGGGGGAAACGGCCATCACGATAAGGGAATTCAGAGCTCGTACGGAAAGATATAGGTGTTCGTTGTTTCCGCGCGCTATACGAGTTTGGAATAATAGAGGATTGTGAAGGAGTTTCAATGAACCCTCTGCCAAGCACTTCAATTTTATTTGCAAAATATTCATGTAGATATGGACGTAGATGCACCAGACATGAGTTCTTTCCATTAAATTAGACACAAAAAAGCCTATGTTCAGTTTATCATTCTAAGACTCAGGTAAAATGTCTTCAAAGTCACTCCAAAATTCTTTAGGAAGTATGTTATTACTTTGATAAAACCTAAAAAAGTGTCTATGAGTAACATCTGCAGTGATGATTCTACTACGCTGTTATATACTACATAGCGACTATTGCTGGTAACTTTCTTCTCTACTCTCTTCAGACTACCATCATGATCATGGAGCTGTTCACATACAGCTATTCTCAACTGAGTTAGTTTAGCTGCTAAGTCAGTAAATTTTACAGCCACTTGCACATGGAATGAGTCACATACGTATTTCTCTTCTTTAATCTGATTTTTCAAAATATTATATCATCACATTATTTTTCCAAATTATTTACCTGCTCTTGTACTTTACTTAATTTTTCATTTGCCCGTTTCCCTAATTATATGCTGTCTTCAGCAGCTTGCTTAACCTGATCAGTTAATTCACTTTTTACTGTTACAACAGCAGTACTGCATTTCTGTTTGAGTTTACTAATTTCTTTGTTTACGCTTTCATTAGAAAGAGTCATGTCATTCTTCCACAAATCTCTAAATTTAAAAATTTCGTCATCCATTCCAGCTACAAATTCTGTTGACATGGAACTAAACCATTGATTAGCTTTAGAAACTAACCCATCCATTACAGAATGCACAGAATTTTTTATCTCAGAACCCATTTCCTTCAACTTCGTATTAATCTCAGAATTCATTTTCCCAATTTGTTTCATCATACTATCCGACACTGCTTCTGTATTACCTTTCTACCTTTCTATTCACAAGCCCCTGCCAAGAGCAGGTGTAATTTTAACATCAACCTCAGAATCACCTTCCTTTTTTATCTCATGAACAGGAATGGGTGCAGAGTTTTCAACCATGTTAAAGTTTGTCTGTCCTTTTATCCTCTGCACACCAGATTGTGTAAATTTGACATCGGTTTCCCCCAGGTCCTGCTCATTATCTAACCTATCATTAGAAATTCTAGAGCCAGGTAGGCCATTATCATTTGCTTGTGACATATCAAAATTAAATTTACCTCTCTTTACATCATCTGCAGGTCTTAAATTTCCAAAGCAAACCCCACCTTTCCGTCATTTATCACTGGATGACTACTTTCTGATATATTCACAAGTTTCCTCACACACACACACACACACACACACATACACACACGCACACACACACACACACGCACGCACAAACACATACACACACTAAACGAAATAAAAAAGTAATTACATTTTCACTTTCGTCGTCTGCATGGCGATGTTTTACGGTGAGTCCGTTCTTCAGGTTCCACGCTCTCGTATCAAGATTATGTGTCACCGCTACCCGCCGAGCGATGATCGGCTGTCACCGGCGTTGTTATCTACCGTCTCCTCGACCTGCTCAGGACCTCTAAATCGTAATATGCTGCAGCGGATCATACTACATCGTCATTGCCTCCATAACACAGTTTCTCTCTCTACTTACAAGATCGAAAGTTTATTTTCACACCTGTAGGTCTTCCTTTCTCGGAGTTTTTACGCTGATGCTTTTAAAGTTCTCCATCCAGTGAAGTTCTTTTCTTCCCCGACGCACTATGCACCAATATCGGTGGGTCGGGGTTAGGGTTATCTTCCTATCGTTACCTTATTCACGCAATTCAGTCCACCTACCTTGATAGACATTTTGTCTGCTCGTTGTCTCTTCAATCTCTCGTAGCAGGCGCACCGAAGAGATAAAGACACTGGTACACCTGCCTAATATCGTGTAGGACCCCTGCGAGCATGCAACACGACGTGGCATGGCCTCGACTATTGTTAAGGTGGTGCTGGAAGGAATTGACACCATGAATCCTGCAGGGCTGTCCATAAATCCGTAACAGTAAGAGGGGGGTGGCAACCTCTTCTGAACACCACGTTGCAAGGCATCAAATATATGCTTAATAATTTCCATGTCTGGAAAATTGGGGCCCAGCGGAAATGTTTAAATTCAGAACATGCAATGGTGATCAGACAGGATGCTTACGTACGTTTCATTTGTCACAGTCGTATCTAGGCGTATTAGGGCTTACATATCTCACCAACTACTCACGCCCATATGAACATATCATTACAGGGTCTCCACCAGCTCGAACAGTACCCTGCTGACTTGCAGGGTCCATGGATTCATGGGGTTGTCCCCATACTCGTACACGACAATCCGCTCGATACAATTTGAACAGAGATTCGTCCGACCAGGCAACGTGTTTCCAGTCATCAACATCCCAGGCGAGGCGTAATGCTATATGTCGCTCATCAATGATAGACGAGTGGGCCATCAGCTCCGAAAGCCCATATCGATGATGCTTCGTTGAATGGTTGACTTGCATTGAAATCTGCAGCAATTTGCGGAAGCATTACACTTATGTCACGTTGAAAGATTCTATTCAGTCGTCGTTGGTCCAGTTGTTACAGGATCTTTTTCTGGCCGCCACGATGTCGGAGATTTGATGTTTTACTAGAATCCTGATATTCACGATACATTCATGAAAGGGTCGTAGGGGAAATCTCCACATCATCGCTACCTCGGAGGTGCTGTGTCCCATCGCTCTTGCGCCGTCTGTAACCCCACATGCAAACTCACTTAAATCTCGATAACCTGCCATTATATCAGCAGTAACAGATCTAACAACTGCGCAAAACACTTGTTGTCTTACATAAGCGTTGCCGACGGCAGTGCCGTATTCTTCCTGTTTACATATCTCTTTACATGAATGCGCATGCCCATACCAGTGCCGGCCGGTGTGGCCGAGTGGTTCTAGGCGCTTCAGTCTGGAACCGCGCGACCGCTACGGTCACAGGTTCGAATCCTGCCTCGGGCATAGATGTGTGTGATGTCCCTAGGTTAGTTAGGTTTAAGTAGTTCTAAGTTCTAGGGGACTTAAGTTTTTCCATTAAAATTAGTTTTTATGAACAGCAATTTCCACTCCTTTAAAAACTTCTTATCCGCGGATACTACGAACATAAAGAAGCTCTTCATACACATCATAAGTTTTATTAATCCCCACTTAAAAAGTAACACCTGTGCAATATCTGAAATATCTGCTGACTCATACAGAGCTAAAGAGAACCGCTCTTAACTGTTGAGTTTTTGGTCGGTATGTTATGGGGAAGTCCTGGCTGTACCTCAAGAATAGCTGATCTATTAATCTGATGGAATTATATTTTTCCAGAGACATTTGAGTCTCAACTTTAATTTCGATAAAGAAAGAATCTGAAGCAGTGGATTAAAATTGTGCCACCCAGGTCTCCTCCTTAATTTTAATTCATTTTTGCACATATTTTCTTACGGAAGATAAAATTGAGACTCATATGTCTTTGGAAAAAATACAATTCCATCTGATCAATAGATCAGCTGTGCCTGAGATACAGGAAGCATTTCCCCATTAGGTATAAAGCTAGGGTGCTACTTCAAAGCCGCAGAGCCTCAGCAGTAGTGGCAATGTGAGAAAGGGTAAAATGAGCTGAAGGTCTGAATTAATTCAAGTTTGTTTTAGGCACGGCAATGGGCTTGGGTAGTCTGCGCAGCCACATTGCTGCAGGCGAGTAATGGCTGGCATACCTACCTTGTAAGGGCGCAAGTCCCGGCGGTGGCACAAATTTTAATTCATTGCTTCAGCTTCTATTCTTATCTAAGATATAGTTGAGACTCATATTTCTCCGGAAATATATATTTCCATCACATCAAACTCTGCTTCTTCAGCATTTGCCGAATCTTATTACTAAACCACGGAGAGTCTTTTCCGTCCTTAATCCACTTACTTGGAACATACCTGTTCAGAGCTCAACTTACAATCTATTTAAAATTTATCGGTTATTCCTCAATGTCCGTCTAAATGATGTCTATTGTCTAAGTGGGTTGTTAACAAGTGCTTATCTCCTTTTTCTAGCATAAATAAGCTCCTAGCCTTCTTGAAGGATTTATGAACTTTAGTAACCATAGTCATTATAATGAAATCATAATCACTGATCCTTGATTCATTCAGTGATTCCTTCAATTTTAAACCATAATTAATATCACAGAAATCACAATATATTTTAAAAAAAATTAGTATTGTGAAAATATGGAGAAAAAACACTATGTTATTCCCATGGAACAGCAATGCTCTGTGGAAGACAGCTCAGGAGACATTTCTCCGCACTGACGCTGTCGAGATGGTCAGCCATGTTTCTAGCTACAAGATTACAGTTTTTGGACCAAGTGTGTTGCCTACCTAGTTGTTCAAGACTGGATAATGTTCAAAAGTAGTTCACAAGACTATCTGTTCGTACCAGTTGCAGTGAATCCATATATTTTCCAGTCTGTATTCGGTAGATTAAATTCGCCACCAACCACTACTGCAAGTTCTTGGTATTAATGCACTATTGAGCGTAGACCTTCTTTGAATCATTTTACAAGTGTTGCAGTGGAATTAGGTGGCCGGTAAAAAACGTCCGATAGTTGAGTTCGGCTACGTCTTCTACTCGTGTCAAAATTACTTCATATTCAGACTCAATTTTGACCTCGGTATACAGGAAAATTTTTGTCGGGAGCAGTAAACACTGTTCCTCTCACGGCCTCTAATCTGTCTTAACGACATACGGGTCTGTGGTAGCGTTCCCGGTGTAATTTCCTAGTGAAATATGCCAGAAAGAGGAAGAGTCAAAGAAACGTAACGTAGTGGACAGAAACAGTTACGGGGAGATTAATTTAAACTACATTCCTAGGAGTGAGGCTACAAGAATTATGGGAGAAATGCAGCAGAAACTGGATCAAGAACAAAATTATTTAGAGCAAATGTTGGCGAAATTAACAAAGGATTCGGGAGAGACAATTTATGTGGTACATATATGAAAACGAGAGTAATTATTCTTAATAAGATTCGACAGTGCAGCATTCAGTAGACTGTCAACGAACATACTATGGGATATGGGAGAAATTATCGATGAAAATAAAAGCTCCTGATTACAAATTTTATATCAGTAAATAAAATCTTACATTAATATTTCGCTAAACAAAAGTTTTCTCATTTAAGTACACATAAAAATACTCCATTTGCGGGACCCTTAATCAATCAAATATTACTTAGCCCAACCAACAGATGAACTGCAGCAGTATTGTACTGTGGCTGACAATTTTGATTCGTAAATTTAAGAGTAATCTGAAAAGGGATGCAACCACATTTGAATATAGTTTTTAACTATGGAAACAGTCAAGCTGTCGACTACGTTAGCAGCGTCCGAAGAGTTTTACGTCTTAACTTATAAAATATGCATTATTTTGCTGTTCATTCACCATTGCCGTACAAAATACTTAAGTGAAATGTATAACTGCCTCCACGTTACATCTAGAATACATTCACCAAGTAAAAGTGATCAATAAATAAGGTTTATTTTATTAAATTCACACAAATTTCTCACAGCTCTTGCGTGGCAAAGATGTGACATTTACAAAACCAAAAGGTTTGCGTTTGGTCACTGGGACGGAATGCAAAAGCAAAACAACTAGTAACTGCGGTATTCAATTGAGAATAAGTAGTGTAAATAGCCAGTTACATCACAACCAACAGCCAAATTAGTGTGAGAGTGTAACACTTACATCGATTAGAAGTAGGTTTATATTATATAACTCCGTATCTGCAGTTTATGAAGTGTGTATTCTTTTTTGATTAAACTCCTTGATCTACGGCAGGAACATTAGAGTTTTCTAATGTTTATCTGAAATATTCAAAATAATATGTTGAAATGAAAAATACTGTAATAAGAGTATGTTCATAAAGAGAAAATGTTTGTTAAAAGCTTGTTCATGCATAGGGCAATTGTATTTGTAACACGTAAAAGCTATAGGGAAGTCTCTTCATAACGGAAGTGGCATGGCGCGATATAAAAGGTGGGTTTGGCGGTCTAACTGAGCGGCTCTTATGCGTAAATGACACCCAGTATGTGGCTAGCCTTAAGATAGTAAACTTCGACGGTGCTAAGAGAGGCAATTGGAAGCTGCATTATAATGGATTTGCCTCGGACGTGGATCTGGCTATTATTTGGTATTCACGGCATAGTGGAATGGCTCTAATATGTTAAAAATCAGACGCAAGAAGAGATTTGATAGAGAATTCGTACATCAAGAACCGTGAGTACAGTTAGCGGCAATATGACTGGGTGTTTGTGTTGTCCTCATCATTTCATCATCATCCAGGAAAGTGGCGAAATTGGACTGAGCAAAGATTGGGTAATTGTACGGGCGCTGATAACCACGTAGTTGAGCGCCCCACAAACCAAACATCATCATCTCAGTTAGCGGCAATGTCGCCTGCCACCAATCTTCGCCGCTGCTTCACAAACTTCATACATTCAAGCCGGCCGCGGTGGTCTCGCGGTTCTAGGCGCTCAGTCCGGAGCCGCGCGACTGCTACGGTCGCAGGTTCGAATCCTGCCTCATGCATGGATGTGTGTGATGTCCTTAGGTTAGTTAGGTTTAAGTAGTTCTAAGTTCTAGGGGACTGATGACCACAGATGTTAAGTCCCATAGTGCTCAGAGCCATTTCATACATTCAGTTAAGTAATGTGTATGGGCATGGACCAGTTAATTTGTGGGTTGTTTCAGTAATAAATTCGTGTCCGGAATCATATTTTCAATCCTGATCACGAACCTAAGCAGGGTCCTCATCTGTTACTAAAGCCGAGTATCCTGACTGAAATGAAAAATTTCTTGCATTCATGTGTTTAAAAGTGATTTTTTATCTAAAGTAAAAGGAGTAGTAGAAGTTAAAGTTAAAACCCACAAAAGTGAAGTTGGATTGGCTTTTGCTAAATTATCCTTAGTTTATTATAAAATATGGATTTGCAGGATTACAGTGCAAGATTGTGTAAATATTATTGTCTAGAATACCTGCTTCACAGGTGATTAAAAGGCAAATACATACAAATCTTTACTGAACAGATTTGCGGTACTAATGTTAGAACTGAAGATGTGCTCCTTTTCAAAAATAGTTTGGGTTTGGCTTCTATCATGAATGGTTCCTTTTTTTAAATTAATTAATCCCAGTGTTGTATTTTACTGTCTTGCAAAGTAATTTATGAACTACTCCAAGTGAAGTGAATGATTGGCGTTTAGTGTTAGTCTTTACTATTGTGATAATCAGAGAGTTTTGACAAGTGAAACATACTAGCTTGTGGGTCCCCATCATGTCCTCCACCTATGAAGAAAAAATTGATCTATTACTGATACTAAAGAAACATGCATTATATGGGGGAGCTTAGACCGTGTATTTGTTCATTTTTATTTGTTTCTTCATGTCAATCAAGATAGGAACCCCTCATGTCCAAGTTTAGATCTGCACTTCATGCAGTGACATTTCAGTATTTGATTGCTTAATGCTCTTGAGTGTGGCTGCTGTTGGTATGAGTATGGTACAGATTTGCTCCTCATAATTTAATTGTGTGTGTGCTATTGGTAACTGTTGCTACACAGTACAGAGCGCACTGTGTCAGTTTTCATCCTGTTTCCAATTCAAAAGGGAAATCTCACCAAAAATAACTTCAATAACAAATATTCAGTTTTCTCAAATATGTGTTTTCAAGTTAATGTGCCCCATTGGGTTGGCAACCGTTCATTTTTTTCATTCATTTACGTTTTTCCCACTTTCATTAACTCCCAAGGTTAAAGTCCATTAGCTTTTTCTGTCAGTTTCACCAAATTCGAAACTATAGTCCGGTATCTTTAGTCCATGAGCCTCACGAGCGGTCAATCTTCGAAATCCTCTCAGCCGGTAACATCAGCGTGTTTCAAGGCACGTTAGAGTAAAATACGTTAGTGTTATAGGAGCCATCAGGTTTTTTAGTGTCGTGTGATCTTCGACTTGTTTGATAATTTAAATAGCTGTGGTACAGATATGAGCAACAGACGTTACTTCCTAAACTGAAAAGAGACACCACACGGCAGCGATGTCGGCAGTCACCCACTCGTATCGTCATCCGCATTGTTTGGTTGCCTAGTCTAATCTAAACTCTGTTAATGCAAAACTCTCTTAAGTGATGATATGCCAATGAGTGAAAATCGCATTAAGATCGTGGATTTTCCATAATCTTTAGCGTTATCAGTTATTACTTTAACACTAGGACAATTTTGTCATTTATCCTATTTCCTAAGGCGGTGAACAGTAAAACACTAATGCAGAGGTTGTGGCTTTAGCGCGGCGCTCTCTCTGAGGTTTGTCAGTTTCCCAACTCGTTGACCTATTATTTCTGGCTCAGGTCGTTCCTCCATTGATAATAATAGGCTGACTGCATCAGTTTCCAGTCCTCGTACCAAGTAATTCCTTTGCACTGCCGGGAATTTAAAGCGTAGCCGCTGGATTTTGATTAGACACAATCCTACTACTGTTCTACCGATGCAAGTGAACTACATGTTTGTTGCAGAAAAATATATGAAAGTAAAAGAAAATGTGGATGGTCTGAAAGCGGTGAAACCGACGGACTTTCTTGCCTGGATGCTTAATATCATGGTTCTTGGTATCTGTGACCGTGGTAAAGCAATGGATACTAGTACAACAATTAGGAAGACGACCACATTCAGACAACAGGACTAATTTCAAGTGCTTATGAGCCTTGCTGTACAGATATCTAGTCTCGTTTCTTATCCAGCTAATTCCACATTTACCCTCAGCAGTTTGTGGTGAATTAAATAGGATTCTAATATTTATTTTTACGTTACTAAGTTTAGCAACAGAAAACAAGTCCAGTTCATTGACTCTTTGAGTATGTGTGGCTTCTGCCTGAAACCACCGTTCAATGCCGTTCACGTGAAACAACCGACGCTGTTGCCAGACATAGACATCAAGCGGTACACTGACGTACTTATATGATTCTACGAATGTAGTGCATTGTAGCACTCACTCACAGCGTTAAAAGCAACAACCGACGCTGAGATAGTGCTAAGTGATAATAGGATATGGTGACATTTGATTTCCCTCTAGTGATCATGTTGAGATGATCATTGACAGTGAAAGGAAGTAAATCTAAAGTTATTCTAATGTATATTTGCCTTTTTACTATTGCTTTATGAGTGGTTTAGAAATCAAAGCACTAGCACAGTATGCACTTTTGTTATAAATATGTTAAATTTTAGGACTATAATTTGTTTTGGCCATTATGTGTTCGTGGATGTTTAAAGATGTGGAACTGTGTCTAGGAAAAAGCCCAAATTGCTTTCAAATATATCTCATGAAGTTATGGGTGGTTGAAAACTGAATGTACCAGTGCTTCCAAAGTGAAAATACCTTTTTAAAACAATTGAGTGTTTACATTTTGCCAACTTCATCTTGTGTTCATTGCATACTATGATGATAAAGGTGAATTCTGTACAAATCTTAAAATTATATCTTTCATTTATTTTATTGGGACTGTAAGGTGTCAGGAAAATCCAACACCTTCCATGAAAACCCTGACACGATAGCAAATCCGACAGTATGTCACATAGTTCCGAATAAATCCTGACATTAAATTAACCAAAGTAATACGATCAACGATGTGATCAAATGGAATACCACAGACTAACACAAGAACGCCTAAATGCATATCATACCTTCCCACTGTGAAACAGACTCAGTTCCGAGGGGAGAAACGAGAACAGAAGCCGAGAGCAGAATCGTGTAGGCTAGGAAGCCCTACGATAAGGGACAGACACTGACGTCGCCAGCCGACCGCCAGGACCACCCCCAGCCCATGTTAAAATATACAGCCCTTCCAGAAGAACAGTATAGATCTTACAATAACACTAAAAGGGCCACACCAGTTGAAAGTTCTAGCGTGAGACTATACGCGTATCTGTTATGTTGCAAACATTAAAAACATTGCCTCACCACGAAAACTATAATGTTTCTCATTGTATAGACAGAAGTTTTGTAGGCGGAGCTTAAAGTTAACATTGAGACCCTGATAGGTCAGTTGAAAACAGACAGATAGCTTTTCGAAAACCAACTTTGGTAAATCATAGTAAGGAGAAGTTAGAGGAGAATTGCTTCCGAGACGGCGAGGTGTGTGGAGCTGCGCCGCCCGCCGCCCCCTGACACTGCCTAACCAACGACAAAGTAATGATATAGGCGACGCAGCATAAGGCCTACCTCAGAACTGCAGAAGTCTCATCTGTTACACCCCCTTTTTACATAATACTAGTGTCGATCGTCAATTAAACTGCGTGGTATTCACATTTGCTATTAGAAGTTAAAAATCTGAAATGCGCTGACATTTCTGTTATATAATTATTGAGAAGCCACATCAGCCACTGTAATTTAAGACAAGTTAAATAAGTACTTAAAGATAATTGAGGGTCACTGTAGACCATTTTTGACAGTTTTCTCTTTTTTGAAACTTAATTTAAACCTCGATTATAGATGTGATATGGCATAGGTCATCCTTCTATCCATTGTAGAACTTGGAAACCCATTCAAGAAATATTCGTTCACATTTTTGTTGAACGCAGTTGGTTTTTATCATCCTGTATTAATGTATTTCCTTTTATTAATAGTACAATTTATAAACAATGTTTTGTGAGTAGACTAAACATTCCAATGATAACCTTAACTGCTTTTCGACGTTATTTTACCAGCTAAATAAAAATAGGAAAGCCTTGAACCCCTTTCACTAAATTTAGTTACTATTAAGATTCTATTACAGGGAGTGCAGTGGAGCTGACGCTGAAATCATTAGTTATTTGATTATATCATCGTTAGTCTCACTGAACTCCTCTGACCTCTACACGTCATGTGTGGTCTGGCGTCTCCTTACCAGCAACAGGTCCCAGGTGCAAACTAATCAATTCCCTAAAAAACACGCTCAGAGCGTCGTTGCGCGAAAGTGGTAGGGAGACACGACTTAGAACAAACAGACACCACGCAGAATGTTAGAGGACTCAATGTGTTAAATATAATAAGTAACTTGCATTATAGTGGAGCTGAAGAACACCTTTCTGATTAATTTTTGCCGATGGTGTTGAGCGTTGTGGTTCAGGGTATCCGCAATTTTCGTATTTAATTGGGTTCATCCGTGTGTCTCTTACGTCTCTGGGCTCATAACAACTCGAAAATGATCTTTGTGGCTTAAACTAACCATAGTATTTTAAAGTAAATTTTCTACTACTGCAGTGATTTGTATCAGAATGTACAGTTGAATCTTAAAAGTCATTTTCCTTGACTGCGTATTCCATTGGTTCTTGGTAGTATATTTCATACATTACGAATGAAAATACCAGCAGCGTCCTGTGTGTTTTCATTTAAAAACATCATTTGTTTAGATAATGTGTGGGAAACTCTCAGTGGCATTCAAGTATAACACACTCTGTAGTCGAATGACCAGTAGTGATGTTTTTTTGGGTACCCGGCAATAGCAATGTCGACAACGAAAGTTGTTGGGGTAGATATACAGTATGAAAAGGAGATTTAGATAATGGTGCCTATCACAGGTATACAGTTCTGAGACGAACCCAGTCAGACAGGATGAGATGGAATACTTGGCAAAAACAGTCAAAAAACTGAGAAGAAATGGAAACAGTAAAAATTTATAAAACAAGTACTTCCTGTCAGTGGTTTCAAAAGCCTGTAGCCATACAGGAACCGCTCGTGAAAGGGTGATCTGTGAACTACTCGATTGACGGTGTTATTAGGTGGTACACACGCGCGTCCTTGTTCGACTGTGTGTGAACGAGATAGGACGCTATAGCGAAGAGCCGTCCAAAAAGCGGGCGGCCTGTGTTGTCCTGCCGGACCTTGGAGGCCGTGATGAACTAATTATGTGCGCGTTATGGCGGCCCCTCTGTTAACTGCTGCCGGTATCATAGCGCGGGTGCCGGCGCTGCTGCAAGCTAATTTGATTTGAGGGCCGATATGGCGCCGCCACTCTGGCGAGGGGACCTAATTAGCCAGACTTTGTTTGCCGTGTTTTATACCGGTGCACTTCATGGCCGCCGCCGCCATGTGGCGCTCCGCGCCGCGTCTTTCTAATTACTGTTTCAGTAATGCGGCGCTGCGCACTGTCGGGCCGTGTCGATAGCAGATTTTGCAATCAACGCCGTCTCTTACACGGAAAGCCAATTAAATCCGTGCGAGAAAAAAATACGTATTATTTTCAACCATGTACAGCAGTATTTCACTTTGAAAAATCACAGCAAATTGCTTTAATACAGATTTTTTTGATAAATAAATTATTATATATGTATGTATTTTTGTGACTATATATATATATATATATATATGTGTGTGTGTGTGTGTGTGTGTGTGTATGTTTGATTGTGTGTATGCGTGAGGGAGATGACAAGAGGGACAGTAACGTGCAGTTAGTGTCTGCGGACTCTTTGGAGATGACATACCTTACTCGGAGTAATACGGCTTTTAACCGAGAAGATTTTTTTCAGGCGTTCAGTTTGTCGGACAGACAGTGGCCCAATATCCAGGATTGTCTGATATTGTATGAGACCAAGAAAATCATTCCGTCGTCCTCCGTTTGTAGGAATGCAATGTTAAGTTCTGATGCTTCCATGGTGATATTAGAGAGAGACCACAGGGATCACTTAACTGCTAAAACAGCGTCTTTTTGAGTGGAAAGTACACACCACCTGTAGTTTTTCCAAGTTCTTTCAACAACAAACGTTGTAGCTTCGTGGACTTTCACAACCAGTGTCAATTTGAGTCCAATCATTCATCTATTAGGAAGCATCACTATGAAATACCACAACTACAAAACCGACCTTGAAGAAATACATCGTTCCATCAAACTGTGTTTTAAAACATTACTGCATTAATTTAGTTAGTTGGTTAGGTATATGTTCCATAAACTGTATCAATGAAATATGGAATGTGGAATAAGTCAGTTCACAGGAATTGTGTGCAAGTTTTAACTATGATGAACACATTACTTGTCGAGAATGAGATTTTCACTCTGCAGCGGAGTGTGCGCTGATATGAAACTTTTTGGCAGATTAAAACTGTGTGCCGGACCGAGACTCGCACTCGGCACCTTGGCCTTTCTTTCAGGAGTGATAGTTCTGCAAGGTTCACAGGAGAGCTTCTGTGAAGTTTGGAAGGTAGGAGACGAGGTACTGGCAGAAGTAAATCTGTGAGGACGGGGCGTGAGTCGTGCTTGGGTAAGCTCAGCGGTAGAGCACTTGCCCACGAAAGGCAAAGGTCCTGAGTTCGAGTCTCTGTCCGGCACACAGTTTTAATCTGCCAGAAAGTTTCACATTATTTATCGGTCCAAGTAATGCACCTGCACTTACAAACGAGTTTCTTTTTTTAACAGGTTATCGGTTTTTAAAATAAACATTCGTCCATATAATAGCAGGATTTTTCCTGAAGAAATTGTTTTAGGCTGGATTCAAACATTTTGGAACCTCTTAGACATTTAATAACGGCGAGAAAATGATAAAAAAGAGAATTTCGTCGCATATTGAACTACATTCTGAGTCACTAACAGATTAAGAGTGTGTAGCAAGGTCGTCTTTTCCTTTTCTCGTTAAACGGTTCGGCCTGGTTAGTGAATGGCTGTTACAACTGATTCAGCATAACAAGTCATAAGGAGATTATCTCAAGAAGTTGCAATACCTATAAGTCCTGTGTATGGTCATGAATGCTTTCAGTATGTGGGGAGAGGTATTCAGTGAGCTGGCAAGGCAGAAAACGCCGTCCAGCGCCTCCGAAAGGAGGTGTTGCTAGACGTTACACAACCATTAGGGCTTCCAAAGGTGCTACCATGACGGGAAAGATAGTGAAAATGATGTCATAACGATTACGCCGTGTGCATCAGACGTTATGACTTTGCGCTCTGGACCGCTGCAATTTCATATACTAATGTCGACCACGCTTGTACATATACTTCCAGATTAAGACAGAAATTCTCAGTTATGCAGTCAACCACAACCGCTAATCGAGCGGACGTCTCCCACAGTCTGCTGTCTGATATGAACTAAGAAGCTGTAATCATGAGATTCAGCCGCCAATAGCTAAGGGCTGCAACCTGTTCTGTCAGAATGCTGTCGACATTGCGGCTTAGCGCAGTCGGGCTACTCATTGGCTAATTTCTGTCCGAGGACCACTTCCTTTTTGGTAGGTCGCAGATTTCAGCTGCTCAGTAATCGCTGCCCTAGCGAGTAAACACTGACACTGTATATCGCCCTGTTTGGAGGATATGCTGTTATTGCCCGCCATCGCCTTGAGTGGGCACATGTAAATGACGTCTCCGTGCTGGGGTCGCAGATTGATCGCATCCATCCCGCTACGCCGGTTGCCGCCATCATCTGAGGGAAGACACAGTGCGCCGTCCTTCTTGTTGCGAAATAAAGGAGTGTTTCAGCCAGTAGTGTTTTCATAACGGTCTGTGTCCAACGTCTAGCACCACTCAACTGCAGCCAATCCTGGGAAGTGAACCACCTTCAATCTGCTTCTGTCAACAACACATGCCATTGTAGATGTTGCACACCCCAGTCTCCGCAGCGAAGGGAATGGATAGGAAAACTTACTGTAACAGGAAGGTGGAGTTTTTGAAGTTTGAGTGTCCCGCCGACCTTTCTCAATTTTTGGCGAATACTCGGAAAGAATATGCTGGCATGCGTCCAGTGAGAGGTACGCACTGGAATGTTGGGCCACGGCACGCTCTTAAGTGACACACATGCGGCGCTACGGTCATTTTGCCAAGCGGTGTAGAGAGCGAAAGTGGATGATGATTAAACGAAAAAATTAAAGTATTGAGAATGTCTTTATTATTTTTATTTTGTTTGTTCTCTATAACTGCTCTATTTTAGATCTGAATGGGTACAGGTTCCACAGTACTGGGACAAAAAACACGGCGATTGATCACTCGCGGATAAATCAAGTCCTTGGTGAACAAGATGGCCCAGATGAGGACAGACGACACGCAGATGCACTAGGAATTAGCTGAGGTGACGGAACGTGAAACATCTTCCACTGTGAGTGCATCTTCATTAGATTCAACTGCCACCAGTCTCAATAGCACTTTTCTGGGCCATACAACGGCGTACGTATTGGCATTCAGTGGTGACTTAGAAGGAGTCGTAACGATGGAGCTTTGGACAGACGAATGACTGTTGCAAATGGCAAAGTGGTGCTTAATGGTGACCAATGGCATACACGATGTATCACGTGGACTTGAAAACTGCGCGTACATTTCAAAAGCTTAAGGAAGGGCTCTAGCAGCGCTATAGGAAACTGAAACGCATTAGGTTCTTCTTTTAGCAGATAAATGGAGTGCCGAAGAGGCGGATAGAATCAGTGTAGAGTTTTATTGATAGGGCAAACAAGATAAATGCTCAGACCTATCAGCTGATTGAGAATGACGAGCCAAACAGGGTTATCATTCACGACGCAGAGCATAGAGCAATGAATGTCAATGACGGTGTGTACTGAAGCTCCGAATGACTTGGCCGCCGCCATCAATGTGGCTCAGCGTGGCGAAAGAAATATCTTTCCTATAGGGATCAGAGATTATAGACGTGAGAGCGTTCACGCGTCTGTTGCGAGTCTGGACCTCTTGGATATGAGAAGATTGAACCCTCCGGTCGTAGGTTAGATGCGATAGAAAACAATTACGGGACATCACTACCTTCAGCGACACTAGGTTCGCATTGGTGCAAAACAGTTTCGACACAGTACGAAAGTTTGTCCCCGCGTTGATGAACGGTACTGCGCAGTCTTGAGGTTGGATTTCGCAGTGCACGACGGAACTCTGTGTATCATTGTTCCAGCAGGGGATACTATTTCAAATGAAGCTCTATCATGGTTCCTGCCATCAAGGTGGAACCAATTAGACTGAGTATAAAATCATGAAGACTTGATTAACGTGAGAAAGTGCAAAAGGGCACAGGCAAATTTCTGTGGGTAAGCGTAGGTACAGAAGTACCAGCTAATACCTTGTTTACGAATGACTTATATTCCGATGTTTTATACAGAGTATAGTTTTGTACACTTACCGTTAGTATTTGGCGAACATGTGTTCTTACCAGTATGGATCATTTCGATGTCAGTGAAGTGAGTTTGGCAAAATGATTGTTTTTTGTCAGCCTGGTCATTCTAACTGAGAACGATCTAAACAGGTCAACTATAGACCTTAGCCATAAGGAAACTGTCAATGCTACTGTATTACATGCAAAAGATGAACATTTGAAAGGAGAAGACAAAGTAGACTGGGAGAAGCTACCGCTAGAGTTTTCACTGAATGTCGACCAATGCCGGCAATACCAGTGTAAAGGATTCTAATTGTGGACAAATCTCCCGTGTATCGGAAACCTTACAGAGGGCCACATCCTTTACAGCGAATAATGGAGGAGTTTATTTAATCAGCAATGGCAAGTGCATTAATGAGAATCTGTGTAAGTAGTTGTATTTAGTTTTATGGATTTTTTTTTGCTGGTAATATTTTCATTTTGCTTTGTTAGTTTACTTGAAATGACATTATTTTTCTCGTGTGTAGTTACGAGGATCGCCATATTGTGACGTGGGAGTAAGAGGGTACGAACTGTTTTACATGACCGAAACGAATCATTCAGATCTACGCAAAGCAGGTGCTGTACAGTCGTTTTTAGAGAAATGAGGAACTCGAGGATACCCATTGAATATCCTAGTGCACATCCTAATTTCCAAAGAGCCTCGGATCGAGTAAATTCCCTCTTCTAACTCGTGGGTATTGTAAATTACTAGGACTGGTGTCGACCTGAAAAGATGATGAGACTATACCACGAGGTGGAGGGTTACTACGTAATGGCACGAATCTTGTCCTCTCAGAAGCAGCATTTTTTCTCCCAGCTACTGTCACTGAAATAACTATTGTGAATGTGAGACAGCCTATGTTGTACTGGTGGGACAAACGTAGTCAACCTCAACAATATATTGGAATCTGACCGTCTACATTCACTGAATGAGCAGCCCGCCGCGAATTCTCCTTCTGACCGAATTTTTCGTCTCTGAGTACAACTTGCACCAACAACCTCAGTTTTTTGCTACATGTATTCCAGCCTCTGTCTCTCTCCACAGAATTTACCGTCTACAGCTCCCTCTTTCACCGTGGAAGTTATTCCCTGATGTCTTAACACATGTACTATCTTCCTGTCCCTTCTTCGTAGCAGCGTTTTCCGTATGTTATTTACGTTGTTTCCCTCGTCGAATCTGCGGAGAACCTTCACGTTCCTTATTTTATTAATCCACCAGATTTTCAACATTCTTCTGCATCGATTCTCGTTTTTTCCGGGTTTTCCCACAGTCCATGTTTCACTACCGCGTTTCCCCCAAATGTACATCCTTAGAAATTTCTTCCCCAAATTAAGATCAATGTTTGATATTAGTAGACTTCTTTTAGTCCGGAGAGCCCATTTCGCCTGCGCTACTTTGCTTTTTATATTCTCCTTTTTCCGTCCGTTATGGATTGTTTTGCCTATTTTGATGTTAAGTTCGCTATTGTATTCAACTGAGCTACTTCTCACTACTTTTACATTTTTCCGGTTTACTCTCAGTTAATATGCTGTAGTCATTAGACCGTTCATTCGACTTACCAGATCATGCAATTCCTCTTAGCCTTCACGGAGAATAATAATGACGTCAGTAAATCTTATCCTTGACATCCTTTATCCTTGAATTTTAATCATACACATGAAACTTTCTTTAATTTTGGTCATTGCTTCTTCGATGTATGTATTGAACAGTGTGGGCAACTACCTAAGAAATATGCTGTGAGAAACTACTTCATCCCTGTCTTATGCCCTTTTTAATCCGAAAGTTTGGATCTTCGGCCTTAAAGTCGTATTGTCGTCCCTTGATTTCTGCACGTATTGTGTATCAGCCGTCATTGCCTGTAACCTACACCAATATTTCTCAGAATTTCGAATACCCTGCGCCCATTTTTACATTCTCAAACACTTTTTCTAAGTCACAAATCCTATGAGAGTGTTTTGATTTTTCTTCACCCCGCTTCCACTACCAAGTATCATGACAGAACTGACTCTCTTGTGCCTCTACCTATCCTAAAGCCAAACTTATCATCATCTGACACAACCTAAATTTCCTTTCCCATTCTTCCTTATATTGTTCTTGTCAGCAGCTAGGGTGCACGAGATGTAAAGCTGTTGGTACGATATTTTTCGAACTTACATTCTGTTGATGTCATCGTAATCTTGTTGATGATATTTTTCGGAGTGATGGCACCAGTGAGACCCAGGACAAGGATCAAGATTAATTTAAGGGATACACGAAGAATGGTGGCCCAACTAGATGCGTCATTTACCATTCTCAAACAAATATCTTTTATTAATAACAATTCTATCAGAAGCCAACTAACAGTTACCAAGATTCTTGCCAAATTCATACAAACAGTTGAAGTTTTTAAATTAATATGACAACGCATAAGGACATTTACGATATCCATAAAACTACAAATGGCACTCAAGGAACATGTTATCTGTGCAATACACTGGTGGCTCGATTACAAAAAAGTTCATTGATTAAATAAACAAGCGGTGGCATTACATCAGCGCTACTGGCATCGCAACCGTGGGATAGTTCCACAACAGGAGTTGAATATAAGTTCAACAAATGATAAATAAAATACATTAAAATGCACGCATCTCATAAACCGAAGTAAACAGTAGTACTTCACTGATTAGCTATGAGGGTGTTACACATAAATCAAATTAAGTACCGTCCCTCTACAACAGCATTAAAATGATAATGGTAATTAAACCCTTATTCAGTAAGAAATCAAGAAGCTGAGTGCCCTATTTGCCCAAAGGCAACGCCTGCAAGGACCTTCCTATAATACAGCTAAACTAAACTCCACCCGAACAGACAATGAGGGACCAACGGTACCGACCCGCCGCTGTGTCACCCTCAGCCCACAGGTGTCACTGGAAGCAGATATGGACTACAATAACAGAAACACTGAGTAAATTACTTCCCCAAAGTCACTAATTCGGCGACAACCTGCCGTGGCGCGATATCAAATGAATCACAATAAACTACATCACTTGAGGCTGGAACGGGAGATCCGCAGAATCACGTGTGACCTGCCAACACCTAGGGCTCGTCCGATGCCGGGAAAGCTGTGGAAGCAGAAGTAAAATGCTTCCTTGCCCAGACCGTCAGAAAAGCAACCTCTGGGATTACAAGGCTGTCAACACATACCAAACAACAAAGATCAAAGGAGTTTGAAAGAAATAAACATACACAGTGTTGTGGCCATATGTAGTAAGCATTGCTTCACGCAGTGGAGAATGGCAAAACAGAGGCACGCCGGCGACTGAGGCGTTGCGAAGTAGGCAGGTACAGATAGCCTTGCTGACAGCAGCAGTATACCAACAGACTGATGCAAGGCTGCACACAGACCGATTACTGAGCGAAGCCTGGAGAGTGCTGAGTAAGCGGAAGTGAGGCCAGGACGCTAAGTTACGCAGCAATATACTGCGGGAGTAATAACGAAAAGCTACCACCGAGGGTAAAAAACGTCCTCCTGCCGGATATAATTAGTGGAGTGCAGGCAGCAATAGACAGAAGCCATTAGGAAGCAGTTCGGATCTGAGGACGGACGTGGTCCATCTCCGAATGTTCAATCTTCGTAGATGACGATTCTGGAAGTCTGCTCCAGCTCGCAGGAGTCATCCGTTCGCCGCCAGATGTCAACTTCAGATCTGGAGGTCGTCCCGAGTTCGGTCGTCACCACGGCTGACTAACTACAGCGAGAACTTCCAGCAGGACCGGCCGCAGCGGGGACTGACGCCCGGACTTCACAGCAACCCGGCCCCATGGCGCACGGTCCGTCCATGACGGGACCTCGCGGCCATCGAAACTGACGGCTTCCCAGCTGCCGGTGCAGCAGGCGTCGGCAGCTAACCTCACGGTGACGCAGCTCCGTGGGCGTGCCCGCACTGGGGCGCCGAGAGGCGACGAGTTCATCTCAACCACAGAGCATCCTGGCTTCAGCGGAGCACCGGTGGCCTGTGGCTCCCGAGTGCGATCAGGGGCGCGCATTGCGTTCATTGTCGGACAATCTACACAGTAGCAGCCAGGCGGAGGGATCCGCAGGGCTGGGCAGCGACGACAAGGGAGAGATTGTAAAGAAAGTTCAATAAATAATTGTAAAACTCCACGCTGTCTCAGTCTTTGGTGCAGCCACTGTGTCTGCCGCTAACAAGTGGTGCAGAAGTCACAACAACAGCAATGCTTAAAAAGGCAACTAAGGAATATTAACAAATATTGGAAATTTTAAGTAAGTTCCTTTGGGATCAAATTGCTGAGGTCGTCGGTCCCTAGGCTTATACACTACTTAATTTAACTTAAACGTCGAACCTCGGACGGGGTGAACCGCACGAAGTGTGGCAAGTTGCCTGAGACCACGCGGCTACCCCGCGTAGCTATTTTCAGTGAAACCAATTATTAAAACTAAGGTATATGAGTGGCTCCCGGTACAAGGCTTTCAACATACTAAATAACAAACAGTAAACAAGTCTGACAGAAATTAACATACACAGCAGTACTGGAATGGATAATTAAAGATTATTTTCAAGGAAACCAACTATCAAAACTTCCGTATAGGAGTGACCCGCTCATAAATGTTGCAAGTTAATCTGCCTACCAATAACAAGAAACAATGTATAAGCACATTAAAAACAATAATAACATAATAATCAAGCGAGATTAAATGAGTCAAGGTATACCTTTACTGGAGCCTCTTAGGGACTAATAGATACTGTAATTGGGATACTCACTAAATGGTACACGACCGGTTAAAATGTAGTCGTATAAACCGAAGGGCTCCTGAACACGATGTAAGAGAGTGTGCAAATACACGTGTGGTGTCACCGCCAGACACCACACTTGCTAGGTGGTAGCTTAAATCGGCCGCGGTCCAGTAGTACATGTCGGACCCGCGTGTCGCCACTGTCAGTACTAGCAGACCTAGCGCCACCACATGGCAGGTCTAGAAAGACGGACCAGCACTCGCCCCAGTTGTACGGACGACATTGCTAGCGACTAGACGTACGAGGCCTTCCTCTCATTTGCCGAGAGACAGTTAGAATAGCCTTCAGCTAAGTTAATGGCTACGACTTAGCAAGGCGCCATTTGTAACATTGCCTGTATCTTAATGAGTCTCACTTGTATCATGAAGATTGCTGTATTCATCAGAGAATTAAAGTTAAGTATATATTATAAGCTACGTACTTTTCTTGCTACCATTCAATAGTTATCCTGTTCCAGAATTCACGCCCGTCTGCATTACATCGCGTGCCTTTCGGCTACCTCAGAGTGGCGTGGCTCTTGCTACGCCACAACAACACGCATGCACACACACATGACCCACACGTGCGTACTTTTAGGTTGTGCGCACACAACTTTAGTTACAGGCCAAATCCAGTAACTGTATCCAGGAAGCACCATAAGGTCTACAACAAACAGAAATTACAATCAGTAGTATCAAATATTCAATGATAACAAAAAACGATTTCAAGTACCAGTTTAAAAATTGCTAAATACTAGCTTGGATCTTACAGAAACCTCCAGACTGGCATAAAGGCACAAAGGAACCGCATTCCTGGCCAGCACACACAGGGCTGAATTAACTATACAGCACTGGCTGAACAGTCAACTCATATACTTTCAAATAAATGCCAAGGAGGCCAGTATTTTCAGGACTCTAGGTAGGCATTGGATAATACTGACTTCCTGCTCACAGCTGCTGACAAATTGCTCAGTACATCTCGGCGTATTTAGCAGACCACAACTGAGTGATGCACGCCGTAACCAATCTACAGATGATGAGAGCCGCTTCATGCCCGCTGAACTCGCCGATATCAACGGTCAACGTTACAGGAAAACGTTTGCTCCCAACGGTCAACGGATTCTACTCGCTGCAATCGCCAGGACGCCGACTACTCAGGTACCCCGTTTAGTGTCGTGTCCCACACACCACTCACTACCACACCACCCCAGAGGGAACACAAAACCAAGCAAATGTGTTACGACGAGTCCGGAATTTACGGGACACCCGCAACTGGCGCCAGTAAGATGGTGCGCGCATCCTCACAGAAGCCACCGCGGTTCAACGACATCTGCCTTATACAGGTTGAGACAGCTAAGTCATAACTCCCCTTGTATCTCCCCAACCGTAATAGATACTAAGATGCCGTTTGGGCAGTGAATTGCAGGGACGGGGGCTACTTGAATACATCAAATTTCATGTTTGCGCTATTTTTTATTACAGAGATATGAGGCCATCATTGATTTTTATTAAAATGGAACCCTATGTTGGATTTTAAAGAGACGGTTTCAAATATGTGTATATCATAATATTTAGGCCAATAGTTTTTGAGACACAGATACAGGGTGTTTCAAAAATGACCGGTATATTTGAAACGGCAATAAAAACTAAACGAGCAGCGATAGAAATACACCGTTTGTTGCAATATGCTTGCGACAACAGTACATTTTCAGACAGACAAACTTTCGAAATTACAGTAGTTACAATTTTCAACAACAGATGGCGCTGCGGTCTGGGAAACTCTATAGTACGATATTTTCCACATATCCACCATGCGTAGCAATAATATGGCGTAGTCTCTGAATGAAATTACCCGAAACCTTTGACAACATGTCTGGCGGAATGGCTTCACATGCAGATGAGATGTACTGCTTCAGCTGTTCAATTGTTTCTGGATTCTGGCGGTACACCTGGTCTTTCAAGTGTCCCCACAGAAAGAAGTCACAGGGGTTCATGTCTGGCGAATAGGGAGGCCAATCCACGCCGCCTCCAGTATGTTTCGGATAGCCCAAAGCAATCACACGATCATCGAAATTTTCATTCAGGAAATTAAAGACGTCGGCCGTGCGATGTGGCCGGGCACCATCTTGCATAAACCACGAGGTGTTCGCAGTGTCGTCTAAGGCAGTTTGTACCGCCAAAAATTCACGAAGAATGTCCAGATAGCGTGATGCAGTAATCGTTTCTGATCTGAAAAATGGGCCAATGATTCTTTTGGAAGAAATGGCGGCCCAGACCAGTAATTTTTGAGGATGCAGGGACGATGGGACTGCAACATGGGTCTTTTCGGTTCCCCATATGCGCCAGTTCTGTTTATTGACGAAGCCGTCCAGGTAAAAATAAGCTTCGTCAGTAAACCAAATGCTGCCCACATGCATATCGCCGTCATCAATCCTGTGCACTATATCGTTAGCGAATGTCTCTCGTGCAGCAATGGTAGCGGCGCTGAGGGGTTGCTGCGTTTGAATTTTGTATGGATAGAGGTGTGAACTCTGGCGCATGAGACGATACGTGGACGTTTGCGTCATTTGGACCGCAGCTGCAACACAGCGAACGGAAACCCGAGGCCGCTGTTGGATCACCTGCTGCACTAGCTGCACGTTGCCCTCTGTGGTTGCCGTACGCGGTCGCCCTACCTTTCCAGCACGTTCATCAGTCACGTTCCCAGTCCGTTGAAATTTTTCAAACAGATCCTTTATTGTATCGCTTTTCGGTCCTTTGGTTACATTAAACCTCCGTTGAAAACTTTGTCTTGTTGCAACAATACTGTGTTCTAGGCGGTGGAATTCCAACATCAGAAAAATGCTCTGTTCTAAGGAATAAACCATGTTGTCTACAGCACACTTGCACGTTGTGAACAGCACACGCTTACAGCAGAAAGACGACGTACAGAATGGCGCACCCACAGACTGCGTTGTCTTCTATATCTTTCACATCACTTGCAGTGCCATCTGTTGTTGAAAATTGTAACTACTGTAATTTCGAAAGTTTGTCCGCCTGAAAATGTACTGTTGTCCCAAGCATATTACAACAAACGGTGTATTTCTATCGCTGCTCGTTTAGTTTTTATTGCCGTTTCAAATATATCGGTCATTTTTGAAACACCCTGTATGTTCCCGTATCGTATTCGTTCTTCGAAGCGGCCTTGTCCAATGCGACCTTTCCTGTTGACCACTGAGAACCTTAACAGGGAAGGTGTTGTTTTCCCGCTTCATAACGCCGCAAGGTTACGCACGAGATAGCTGGAGACAAGGGTATAAATGTGCTGCTGGGGTAATGACACATCGCATTTCTGTCACAGTTTCTTGGAGCAAATATGTACACCCACAAAGAAAAGTTAGATATGCTTCTAGTGTATGGTGAAAGCAGAAGATATGCTGTTGGAGCAATAAAGCGGTATACAGAATTGTATCCTGATCGTGAGCGTCCTACGCGCCAGCTACTTGCACGTAATTGCAAGAAACTACCTAAATCGGGATCATGGAACACCACACAGAGGACAATGCTGAAAACCGCTCCTGGCGAAGTACATGAGGAGGGCGTTCTAGCGTTGGCGCAGAACGACCCTACTGTTTCGTCGCGCCGTTCGCCTCGGAATGCGGTATAAGTCAGAGACGTGTTCTACGCATATTGCACCGGCATAGATTTCACCCGTTTCTCCGGTGTGGATTTCTAACGGCGCCAGGAATTTTGCCGGTTTGTTCTGCAGCGCTTACAAGATGATTTAACGTTTTTTTCAACGGGTGCTTTTTACTGCGACTTTCACCAACCACGGTGATGTGAATTTGCATGACATGCATTACTGATCAATACCTCATTGGCTTCGACAGGTACAGCATCAGCATTCGTGGAGTGTTAACGTGTGGTGCGGCATCGTCGGAAATGTCATTATGGGGCCATATGTCATTCCGGGTGTACTAAATGGCAGTGACTACGCACAGTTCCTGCGAAACGTTCTGCCTATTTTGCTGGAAGGGAATCACTAACTACGCGTCAGTGCATGTGATTCTAACATGACGACTGTCCTGCTCGCTCTTCCCGAGTGGCTACAGAGCTGTTAAATGAAAAGTTCCCGGATTGTTGGATGGGACGACGTGCTGAAGTGAAGTGGCCAGCCCAGTCTCCTGACTTGACCCCTCTTGAATTTTTCCTGTGGAGAGCAATGAAACAAAGTGTACGCTCAAATACCAACTACGCCAGACGATATGAAGCAACGTATCATCGAAGTGTGCACTGATATCTCACGTGACACCCTCGCAGCCGTTTAAAAATCATTCTAACGGCGACTACAAATGTGCACTGCAGCAGAGGGGAAGCATTTTGAGCACATGCTTCAGTAAAGTTTTGTATCATGTACAGAGTGTATTTTACAACTTTCTGTGTATTTGCTTCGTATTTTGATCAATAGTAAATATTTTCAAATAAAAAAAGGTACGATATAATTGTGACCAATAAAGGCCTCCACATTTACATTTGTATTTCTGTTACTTAAAATGTATTAACATCTTGTAGTATTTTAATACTATATGTTGTCTACTACACTCCTGGAAATGGAAAAAAGAACACATTGACACCGGTGTGTCAGACCCACCATACTTGCTCCGGACACTGCGAGAGGGCTGTACAAGCAATGATCACACGCACGGCACAGCGGACACACCAGGAACCGCGGTGTTGGCCGTCGAATGGCGCTAGCTGCGCAGCATTTGTGCACCGCCGCCGTCAGTGTCAGCCACTTTGCCGTGGCATACGGAGCTCCATCGCAGTCTTTAACACTGGTAGCATGCCGCGACAGCGTGGACGTGAACCGTATGTGCAGTTGACGGACTTTGAGCGAGGGCGTATAGTGGGCATGCGGGAGGCCGGGTGGACGTACCGCGGAATTGCTCAACACGTGGGGCGTGAGGTCTCCACAGTACATCGATGTTGTCGCCAGTGGTCGGCGGAAGGTGCACGTGCCCGTCGACCTGGGACCGGACCGCAGCGACGCACGGATGCACGCCAAGACCGTAGGATCCTACGCAGTGCCGTAGGGGACCGCACCGCCACTTCCCAGCAAATTAGGGACACTGTTGCTCCTGGGGTATCGGCGAGGACCATTCGCAACCGTCTCCATGAAGCTGGGCTACGGTCCCGCACACCGTTAGGCCGTCTTCCGCTCACGCCCCAACATCGTGCAGCCCGCCTCCAGTGGTGTCGCGACAGGCGTGAATGGAGGGACGAATGGAGACGTGTCGTCTTCAGCGATGAGAGTCGCTTCTGCCTTGGTGCCAATGATGGTCGTATGCGTGTTTGGCGCCGTGCAGGTGAGCGCCACAATCAGGACTGCATACGACCGAGGCTCACAGGGCCAACACCCGGCATCATGGTGTGGGGAGCAATCTCCTACACTGGCCGTACACCACTGGTGATCGTCGAGGGGACACTGAATAGTGCACGGTACATCCAAACCGTCATCGAACCCATCGTTCTACCATTCCTAGACCGGCAAGGGAACTTGCTGTTCCAACAGGACAATGCACGTCCGCATGTATCCCGTGCCACCCAACGTGCTCTAGAAGGTGTAAGTCAACTACCCTGGCCAGCAAGATCTCCGGATCTGTCCCCCATTGAGCATGTTTGGGACTGGATGAAGCGTCGTCTCACACGGTCTGCACGTCCAGCACGAACGCTGGTCCAACTGAGGCGCCAGGTGGAAATGGCATGGCAAGCCGTTCCACAGGACTACATCCAGCATCTTTACGATCGTCTCCATGGGAGAATAGCAGCCTGCATTGCTGCGAAAGGTGGATATACACTGTACTAGTGCCGACATTGTGCATGCTCTGTTGCCTGTGTCTATGTGCCTGTGGTTCTGTCAGTGTGATCATGTGATGTATCTGACCCCAGGAATGTGTCAATAAAGTTTCCCCTTCCTGGGACAATGAATTCACGGTGTTCTTATTTCAATTTCCAGGAGTGTATTTTGGTATCACAGTTGTCAAATAACTGAATATTTGCGTGACATCATCAGTTAATTTTTGCTCAAAATATCGCAGGATGTTTTACTATTGACGGATAAATGGGCGTGTTTGTGTAAGGACGGACTCGCGACGTTTACCATGTACTCTACACAACAGGAAAGGTCGCATTGGACAACGCCGCTTCGAAGGACGAACATGATACGAAAACATATCTGTGTCTCAAAAATTATTCGCCTAAATAGACCAAATGGCACTGAGCACTATGGGACTTATCTGTGGTCATCAGTCCACAGTACTTAGAACTACTCAAACCTAACTAACCTAAGGACATCACACACATCCATGCCCGAGGCAGGATTCGGACCTGCGACCGTAGTGGTCGCGCGGCTCCAGACTTAAACGTCTAGAACCGCTCGGCCACACCCGCCGGCTATTCGCCTAAATATTATGATAGACACATATTTGAAACCGTCTTTTTAATCCCATCATGTTACGCTAAAA
Source organism: Schistocerca cancellata (assembly GCF_023864275.1). Taxonomy (NCBI): domain Eukaryota; kingdom Metazoa; phylum Arthropoda; class Insecta; order Orthoptera; family Acrididae; genus Schistocerca; species Schistocerca cancellata. The sequence goes on along the minus strand of NC_064627.1, from coordinate 520,384,268 downwards.
TTTAACATCGGGTTCCATAAAAAAAAAAAACAGAGATGACCTCATATCTCTGTAATAAAAAATTGCATAAATATGAACTGTGATGTATTCAAGTATACCCCGTCCCTGCAATTCACTGTCCGAACGACATCTTTGTATCTATTACGGTTGGGGAAATACAAGGTGTCTTATGATTTAGCTGCCTCATCCTGAACAATCTACGTAAAATCTGAATAATCATTTATTTCCATTTCCCCCAGTGACTTTAGATATTCCCGTGGAATGTTGTCTGTCAATTCTGCTTGATCAATTCTCAAGTCTTCTAGAGGTATTTTAAATTATGAACCTGATACTAAATGCCCCATGTCCGCCGCTCGTGGTCTCGCGGCAGCCTTCTCGCTTCCCGAGCACGGGTTTCCGGGTTCGATTCCCGGCGGGGTCAGGGATTTTCACCTGCCTCGAGATGACTGGGTGTTTGTGTTGTCCTTATCATTTCATCATCATCCAGGAAAGTGGCGAAATTGGACTGAGCAAAGGTTGGGAAATTGTACGGGCGCTGATAACCACGCAGTTGAGCGCCCCACAAACCAAACATCATCATCATCATAAATGCCCCACGTCTTCTTTATCGACTCTAATTTCTTCTTCTTTCAAGTCATCAGACAAGTTCTCCCTCTCATAGAGGCATTCAAAGTACTGTTTCCACCTCCACACTTTGCTCCGTATTCAACAGTGGAAATGCCATTGCTCGCTTAGTGTTACTGCTCTTCCTTTTAATTTCATCGAAGACTGTTTTGACTTTCCTGTACGCTGAATCAGTCCCCCGACAACCATTTCTTTTCAGCTTTTCAATTTCTTCACATAATCGTGCAGCCGTTTTTTTTCGTGGCTGGTGTGCATTATTATTATTATTATTATTATTGCTAAGTGATTTATGTGGCTGCAGTCCTGTCTTTCATTGATCATTTTCTACTTCCTTATTTCAACTGAATTACTTCAAATGTAACCCAAGGTTTCTTTGGAGTTACCTCCCTTGCACCTATTTTTGACTGTCCAACATTTGTAATTGACCTTTTTAGAGATGTAGTGCCTACCTTGTTATTCCTTGTAGCAGTATCCACATCCATAATGGACTCCAAACGCATCACCCTATTCCTCAGGACTTCTGTATCCCGCTTCCATCCACACTGATTCTACCGAACGGTTCTCTTTAACTTCAGTTCCTCCATTACTAATTTTTTCTAGGGCTATACCTGTTCCTGTGTACGCCTTATAATCCAGTGCCGGAAACTTCCTGGCAAACAACTAATGAACAATATGGTTGACGTTGCATTAGAATACGGAGAACTGGAGAATATTGTTCATATATGTTAAACCATAAAATGTATCGTGAGATTTTTCCATAAATGTAAGTTGACGACAATCCAATTTACTGGATTTTCTGATGGATGGAGGAGTGTTGAAGCATGGCTCTGCCGGGCATAGTGAACTACTCGCGTGCCTGAACCTGCAAAATTCCGTCACAATGAGAGTATCGCTGGAAGCTTTGTATTTTAGCATCCTGGCGTAAGAAAATGCATTCAATAGGCCGGAACAAGTATTCTGGCAGCTGACATTGGAGATGACGCCACCTGTTGACTTTGAAAGGAAGTGTTGTTAAAGCTTACAGCATCAAAATGGCTTCTCAAGTCGCTGACGTAATGAGAAAGGTAGAGCAAATGATGTCATAGTTGCACATCGATTACACCCACCACCTCAAAACTGTTACAAAGCAGGGGCAGGGCCACTGCTGTTTCAGAAACACTAGTCGACTTTGCTTGTGTATGTGGTGCGAGATTCAGAGTGACGTTCTCAGTTATGCAGTCAATACCAGTATTTAATACTGCAACTAGGACGAATATATTTGAAATGAAGATATTGTCAACGAAATCAATAAATAGTTGAAAAGAGATAATGAAATTAACAAGAACATAGCTTACACATTGGTTATCCTCAAGTTACTACATTACGAAATCAAACATTAAAAAGTTGTCTATGAAATTTGTTTCTTATTTAGAAAAGAAACTGACGATGGCCAAATTCGGGAGGGTTTAAAATACTGGCTAGCAATAAAGGCAAAAGCAATTCTAAGAAAGCAGGGTTTATTATCATCGAATATAAATTTGAGGCTTAGGATGTCTTTTCAGATGGTAGTTGTCTGGAGGGTTACTTACTCAGAGGTGAAATATGGACTATAAATAGTTCAGATAAGCGGCAAATAAACGTTTTTGAAATATAGTGCTAGAAAGTATTGCAAGCTTTCCAGAAATAGAAACGCTTGTTGTAGTTAAGAAGAGTGAAGGAAAAGCTTGTTCCCATCGTTGTGCACTTTTCTGCACAACTGCGAAATCTGGGCTTTGAAGCAGAGAGGAAGAGAGAAAACTGGACCATTCGAGCTGTGGGTTCGGAGGAGAATACAGAAAACAAAATACTTGGATCAAGTGGTTAACAGTGAAGCAATGGAAAAGGTAACTGAACAGAGAAATCTTCTGATCACGGTTAGGGAAATGACATCCAGCTGGTTGGGACGTATACTGCGAGGGAAAAAAGTGATAGATGCAGTGGAAGGACGGAAGGAAACAGGAAGCAAAACAAATTCTGGGTAAATGGGAACAAGACACCAGGCTAGAAGCAGGATTAGGTGGATGCAGCAAATGGTGTCGGGAAACTGCCAATAGTCACATTGTCTTATGGGATGCAACGATTAGGAAAAGCATAGTGACGAGATATGTAGGAATATTTCTGGACGAACGTCGTAACTTGGCACATCGTATAGAGGAACCAGGCAGGAAAGGTAACAACGTAATTAAGAAAACTGTAACCAATGCAAACTGGCAGTTTTGGCTTCCCTGGAAGACAATAATAGTATGCCACCAATCCATTTTAGCATGAGTCGTAGGATATGGTGTGAGCGTCTGGGCTCGTACAATGCAACTACTGAAGCCAGCCTCAATAATGAGAAGAGTTTTCGAGGCGTGCTACTAAGACTAACGGGCGCCTACCTCATACCCCGAAGTTGCTTTGTTAGTAATTCTAGGAATCTGCCCACTGGACTTGGAAATTACGACACGGGAAGCCTTTTACTGGTTACAAAAATGCAATCAAATGGAAGTACGAAGGGTGCTTCGAACTGAATCCAATCCGCAAAGGGCAATAAAAGATCGCATACTACAGCTGTGGCAAAATGAATCTGACACTTCAGGCACTGCAGGAGAACCTACGGATGTCTCCCTATCACCAGGTAGAGGAGAAAAGACAAGATTTGTTTAACCCATCGAATGGACTGATACGTTACCTAAATGTTCATGGGCCTTATGCCACGTATCTATTCAAAATCAGAAGACAGATGAATGATAGCTGCACCCGCGGCAGTGTGGGCACACCAGAACACACATTATTGGACCGCACGCTCAATGAAGACGCAGCGGGTAATGGACGTCAGGTATTAAGGATAAGGGATCCCAAATCAGCACTAACGAGCGAGTCGACTTGGCGCATCTTGGACTATACTGCAGCTTCAGTATCCAGGAAGGCTAAAGAAGACTTCACGAGGCATTCAACCGTATGTCATCACCCTCCCGTCCGGGGTATACAACATACTCTGCGATGGAAAGAAGATAACTGAGGTCGGCGGCCACCGAGTGAAATACTGTCCCAAGAATCTATATTGCTTTGGTGCTAGTGGTAATGGAACTGCGGAAGCAAAATTGATGGATGGAATTACTCGCTACAGTGGAACGCTGCTGACGTGCTTCCAGACGCCCAAGGAATCCAGCAGACTATGGCTGTTGACTGGGGTGCCATGAGGACGGATCCAGTAGCGGAAACAACCATCTGCAATTAAATGCACCAAAATAAATCAACGAACAGAGAACAAATTCTGTAGTGTTTGTAGTAAATTAGTTCCCGGGTAATTGGTTAAGGATGTTTAATGTAGTTTTGTAGTGGTAGAAATGATAACGGCCTTGCCGCAGTGGTAACACCGGTCCCCGTCAGATCACCGAAGTTAAGCGCTGTCGGGCTGGGCTAACACTTGGATGGGTAACCATCCGGACTGCCGAGCGCTGTTGGCAAGCGTGGTGCACTCAGCCCTTGTGAGGCAAACTGAGGAGCTACTTGATTGAGAAGTAGCGGCTCCGGTCTCGGAAACTGACATACGGCCAGGAGAGCGGTGTGCTGACCGCATGCCCCTCCATATCCGCGTCCAGTGACGCTTGTGGGCTGCGGAAGACACGGTGGCCGGTCGGTACCTTTGAGCCTTCATGGCCTGTTCGGGAGGAGTTTAGTTTAGTTTTAGTAGTCTAGTAGAAATAGTAGTAGCTTTTTTTAACCTCTCTTCTTTTTTTAAAAAATTAAGTATCAGAAATAAATAATTAGTACATAACTTACAACTATCCAAGGAAATGTGATTTGTATGCCTATTTTAGCTTTTTAGATAATAGGCTGTAATGAAAAAATAATAAATAATAAAAAAAATATATTCTAATTTGGAGGAAGATAATTTGTTGACACAAACTGACCAAAGAAACAAAACGTTAATAAGATATTTTACTTTCTGAGGCATCAAGGAACATAACAGAGGAAGGAATTGAGGTTCAAAATGGTTCAAATGGCTCTGAGCACTATGGGACTCAACTGCTGAGGTCATTAGTCCCCTAGAACTTAGAACGAGTTAAACCTAACTAACCTAAGGACATCACAAACATCCATGCCCCAGGCAGGATTCGAACCTGCGACCGTAGCGGTCTTGCGGTTCCAGACTGCAGCGCCTTTAACCGCACGGCCACTTCGGCCGGCAAGGAATTGAGGGAAGCGGTCAAAACTGAAGAAGAAACCCAAACTTTGCCCACAGTAAACAGGTTCAACGGGATATCGATGGCAGTTCTTACGCAGAGATGAAAAGGTTTGCTCAGGAGAGAAGAGCCTGGAGAGCTTCATAAAACCAGTCAATGAACTAAAGACAGCAACAGTATGCTCCCCACCCTCTTCCCCAACAGCGGTAAGCGATCGTGAATGAGAACAAGAACTATTGGGATAAAAAAATACAAAAATGAATTTAAAAATAATCCGTAGAAGATAATAGTGACAGTTAACATTTATTTTCATTAATAACGCCCGTAAGCTATGCTAAACTAAAGGAACTCTTGAACCAGCGGCATTTAATGTCTTTAAGCAGGATCACCGAATGCACATACTACGGCAAAGGAACATATCTGCCGACCGAGTCCATTAAATAAGCCTTATAACGTAAAAAATTAAAAACCTTAAAATTCTAAAATTATTATTTTGTACAACCGTTTTAAAACCGTTTCTCGTGTTTTTAAAAACTTTATACAACTAAAAAGATCCATGACTGTTGGAAAACCTTTAAAAAAAATTAGAATTTTAAAATAATTTTAGAAAGTTATCACATCAGCGGATGTCTCAGGATTGTTATTCCTTCTTAATTTATTGCCATCAAGAAATTCGTCTGCCATGATACTGCTGAAGCGGTTTACTAATACACAAGATTATTACTCGTATCTGTGGTTGCCCCATCAACAAGATTGTCTACATGAAAATGTTTGCCTGGAGGGTGGATGTGAAAAATAAATCATGGAAATCCAGAGAAGAAACTATAATCGTTTAAAATGTTGTGTCAGCCATTGCGTTAAAACTTAGGTGGATAGTTAAGATAAGATATGAAAGCAGTACTTAAAAGAATACGCTATGGAAGAAGTCCATATAAAAGCATTACTAGATGAAGCGACATTGAAGAGTCTACTACGACGTCCAGGAACAGCTAGGTACAAATTATATCGATCGTATGAGGAGCAAATAATTGCGTGGGTAAAGCAGTTTTTTGGGGTACTGGGTGCAGTAGATATGTAGAGAAGGAAATATAAGCAGAAGCTGCCAGTACGTTTAGGTCAAGTTTCAATTTCTCTTTTATGAGGACAAACAAGGAAAGAAAACTAACTTATATTCTTCTCTGCTACAATCTTACGAAGTTCTCCTTAGTTAGGACACTTCAGCATTCTCTTCCTTTCCTTTTAAGTCTCAGTTAGCACTTTGTCTTCATTCTTTCGAGATGGGCAATTTACCTCTATATTTAGCGAAATAACCAATTGCATCGTAGACGACGCATGAGACCTAATATCCCACTACACCTACATTTACATGGATTCTCTGAAAATCACATGTAAGTGCCTCGCAGAACGAAAAGATATGAATTCTGTTAGCATTGATGAAGACACTAGACAGCATAGAGGTAAGGCGATCATAAACGGGCTTCGAGAATGAATGGTTCAAGTGTCACCCCGTGCTCCCGTGCCCCATGAACGCCCACTGCTTCCCACTTCGTTCAAGACTCAAACAGACAAGCGGCAGCGGCAGGGAATATTTATCCCTGCGGAACTCTCCGTCTGGTTCCGGCAGCGACAGAAATATTTCAATAGCTCGTTTGCTACGGAGCAGAACAAGCAGCCTGCGAAATTTATTCCCGTCGCGTATATTGAAACTCTTTCAGCCGTATTTTTCCTTCTTTTCTCTCGCGAGCTCTCTTCTCTACTTCTCTGTATCACATCGCCGTCGTCGACTGGAAGTGTGCAAGAAAAATGACAGAAAACGCCGACAAGATTCTAATTTCTGCTCCTTGTGCGTTCGTTGTGGAATAATCATAGTAGCGTCTTATGAGAAACTCGAAGAACGGAGTAAATGGCGGGAAAACCCGCAATATGTCTTGCAGGTGAACTCACGCCAACTATGGTTTCGTTTGTACGTCCATTAAATTTCCGACACGAATTTTCTGAGCCTCGGCCACTTTGCGATTATATCAGATGCTGAAGTATGCAGTACCACACACGTAACAACCCAAGGTGGCGTCCACTTGACATCACAAAATACAAGTGTTAACACATGTTGCTTACCTGCCCCTACGTCATTGACCTTTCGATGATGCCATCAAGTGAAAACCTTTCACCGTCCCATGCTCCTTCCATCTCACTCCCACCTGTCACAGCATAATATTAGCATGAAACACCCAATCAAAAATTAAAGACGGTGGGGCTGGTCCAATTGTAGTACTGTGAAAATGGAAAAACCAAGCAACTTTTTCTGCCATCCTCCCTCCCCCCACCCCCCACCAACACATTTTCCTGCCAGTCACATCGCTCTCCGTCCTACCGATCAAACTAAGATATAAAAATGATCTGTAAAATATCCAAGGTAATGTAAAAAGGCAAAGACAATTGCCAATCACACACTCTGCGTGATGTAACACACCTCTCTCCTCTTCTCCGACGGAAATGTGGTATTTCAACCATCATTAAAATCCAAGAGCCCATTACAACGTCTATGTTCAAAACTACGTAAGGTAACTGAATGATTCATCAAAAACTACGCCATACACTGAAACAACAGCTATACAGGGTTATTACAAATGATTGAAGCGATTTCACAGCTCTACAATAACTTTATTATTTGAGATATTTTCACAATGCTTTGCACACACATACAAAAACTCAAAAAGTTTTTTTAGGCATTCACAAATGTTCGATATGTGCCCCTTTAGTGATTCGGCAGACGTCAAGCCGACAATCAAGTTCCTCCCACACTCGGCGCAGCATGTCCCCATCAATGAGTTCGAAAGCATCGTTGATGCGAGGTCGCAGTTCTGGCACGTTTCTTAGTAGAGGAGGTTTAAACACTGAATCTTTCACATAACCCCTCAGAAAGAAATCGCATGGGGTTAAGTCGGGAGAGCGTGGAGGCCATGACATGAATTGCTGATAATGTTCTCCATCACGACTGATCCATCGGTTTTCCAATCTCCTGTTTAAGAAATGCCGAACATCAAGATGGAAATGCGGTGGAGCACCATCCTGTTGAAAGATGAAGTCGGCGCTGTCGGTCTCCAGTTGTGGCATGAGCCAATTTTCCGCGGGCTACGCGTGAAACTTGCCCGCACGCGTTCAACCGTTTCTTCGCTCACTGCAGGCCGACCCGTTGATTTCCCCTTACAGAGGCATCCAGAAGCTTTAAACTGCGCATACCACCGCCGAATGGAGTTAGCAGTTGGTGGATCTTTGTTGAACTTCGTCCTGAAGTGTCGTTGTACTGTTATGACTGACTGATGTGAGTGCATTTCAAGCACGACATACGCTTTCTCGGCTCCTGTCGCCATTTTGTCTCACTGCGCTCTCGAGCGCTCTGACAGCAGAAACCTGAAGTGCGGCTTCAGCCGAACAAAACTTTATGAGTTTTTCTACGTATCTGTAATGTGTCGTAACCATATGTCAATAAATGGAGCAACAGTGAATTTATGAAAACGCTTTAATCATTTGTAATAGCCCTGTACTTTTGGCTGATTGGAGTAGCTTTCATTCCTCTTCTATATGTACCGTCGCCTGTGGAGAACCAGTAAAACTACCATCGACTGTTTCCGCTACTATAGGTTTTACATTTATTAAATTTTCGACCTATCTGCTCTCGCCTCTGCGTTTAACAGTCGAATTCCAATTACAGAATGGTTCAAATGACTCTGAACACTATGGGACTTAACATCTGAGGTCACCAGGCGCCTAGACTTAGAACTACTTAAGCCTAACTAACCTAAGGACATCATACACCTCCATGCCCGAGACAGGATTCGACCTGCGACCGAAGCAGCAGCGCGGTTCTGGACTCAAGCGCCCAGAACAACTCGGCCACAGCGGCCGGCTAATTCCACATCTAATTACACTCTCAATGACACCAGTGCTTTTAATTTCTCTGTAAGTTGCTTTGAGCCCCTCCGACTACCGTATCTTTTTCGATTTCTTCACTATTTTCCTGCAGCCATTTCCACTGTGGTTTTTCTGCCCTGGTTGTTAACACCACCCTAAGTAGCTAACGGCCGCACGGAGTAGCCGCGTGGTCTGTGGCGCCTTGCCAAGGTTCGCGCGGCTCCCCCGTCGCAGGTTCGTGTCTTCTCCCGGGCGTGGGTGTGTGTGTTGTCCCTTGAGTAAGTTAGTCTAAGTTAGATTAAGAAATGTGTAAGCCTAGGGACCGATGACCTCGGCAGTTTGGTCCCATTGGAGCTTACCACAAATTTCCAGTTTTTCCAGTAGGTAACAGCCTAGTAGCTAACACCTCTCAGAGTAGCCGACATTCTAAGCCGGTATCACGGAAGGCGACCCCCCCCCCCCCCTCACACACACACACCCGTAACTGACACACCCAATAGCTGGCACTCACTGCAGTTGTGCATTGACTTTTAGTAAGTTATGCAGTATTTCCTCTTTATGCAGTGCTTGCTTTCATGAGGCAATAACATTATAATATATATTATAGAGGCAATCCAGTTTTGTCCTGTGTGATGGCGAAAGATGGTAACGTTTGTACTGTGCTAGTGGTTGACATCCTGATCATATTGCTATGCTACAGGTATTCAAAGATGTGCGTGAATTTCTTTTTGCAATGTTGTCATTGTTTACGTTGATAATTCTTGGTGTAGTTCAGGCTGCAAGTTAGATCTCCAGTAGCGCTGTAAATGAATTTAATAGCGTCAATAAGATGATCTGCAAAGGATTGATGAATATTTTAGTTGCGAAGACATTGTTAAGTATGGTACGAATTGGGACGTCACCTACGACAGCAGGACGAAATATTGAAAGACAGGCCGATGAACTACAGGCGAGTATCATGTCTAGCACTGTCCAGGCTGTAGACGTGAATGCATGTGCATGTGTAGCAAATATGTGGATCGATATATGTCGGAAAAGCGTTACCTGTCTGTTACTCCGCACTTTATCGAGATTAGGCACAGAGAAATATAGCATTGGTGACTCACCACACGAGTATTCTAAGTGACGTTTCTGCAAATCACTCTTCTACATCTACATCTACATCACACTCCACAAACAACTAGGGGTGTTCGACAGAAGGTAATTTTTGCACCACTAACTGATCCGCCAAACCTTGTTCCACAATAGCGCGTGGGAAGAATGACTGCCGGTAAGTTTCTGTATTGGCCCAAATTTTCGAATTTACTCCACGTGGTCATTACGCGAGATATATGTGGGGGCAGTCATATGTTGTCCGGCTCTTAGCGGAAGGTGCTCTCTCCGTGATGCACAACGCCTCTCTTGTACCATCTGTCAATGTAGATTGTTGAACATCTCTGTAATGCTCTCGCGCCGGCTAAACGATCCCGCCGCTCTTCGTTGCATCTGCTCTATCTCTCCTATTAGTCCTACCTAGTAGGGATCCCAGACAGACGAACAACATTCAAGAATCGGTCGAACAAGCGCCTTATATTCCACTTCCTTCTTGGATGAGTTATATTGCCTTAAGATTTTTCCTGCGAATCTGAGTGCGGCACATGATTTTCCCACCACTTGTTTTGTGTGTTCATTTTACTTAAGGTAGCTCCGGACAGTTACTCCCAAATACTTTACGGTAGATACTGTTTCCAGTGGTTTGTCATCAATTGTGTAGCTGTACAGTAGCGGACTTGTCTCCCTTTGTATGCACAATATGTTAAATTTATTTACGTTCAGGGTCAACTGCCAGAGCCTGCACCACTCATCAATCCACTGCAAGTCCTTCTACAAATCGATACAAGAGCATCCGGCGCTTCCTACTATATCATTTGTATATATTGCAAACATTAACGGTCCTATCACACTTCCTTGGGGTACTCCGCAAATTACCCTCACATCTGTCAATTTTATTCCGTTAAGAGCAACGTATCGAGTTCTTTCTGCAAGGAAGTCTTGAATCAGGTAGCGAATCTTCTCCGATACTCGATAAGATCGCTTTTGTTTCACTAGACGGCAGTACGGGACGGCGCCAAATGCATTCTGAAAATAAAGGAACACAGTATGAACCTGGGCGCCGTTGTCTACTGCGCTGTGGATCTCATGGAGGGCCGGCCTGTGTGGCCGAGCGGTTCTAGGCGCTTCAGTCTGGAACCACGCGGCCGCTACGGTTGCAGGTTCAAATCCTGCCTCGGGAATGGATGTGTATGATGTCCTTAGGTTAGATAGGTTTAAGTAGTTCTAAGTTCTAGGGGACTGATGACCTCAGATGTTAAGTCCCATAGTGCTCAGAGCCATTTCATTTTTTCATATGGAGGAAAACAGCGAGCTAAGTTTTGTTTGATCTCTGCAGAATTCATGTTGATATTTATAGCGACTTTCATTCTCTTAAAACGTCATAATTGTTGAGCATAAAACATGTTCCATAATTCTACAATAGATTGTCGTCAACGTTACACATCGTCAACGATATACATCGTCAACGATCTAGGTCTATTATTATGTGCATGTTTGCTACGGACCTTCTTAAAATCGGGAGTGACATGCCCTTTTTTTCAGTCACTAGTTACCCTTCATTACTCTAGCGAACTACAATAAATTACTGCCTAAATAGGAGCAAGTTCTTTCGCATAATCTTTGTAGACTCTTATGGGTATCTCATCTGCTCATGACACCTTTCCACTAAGAGGCGATAGTAGTTGTTTTCTGTTCCACGATCGGTTATCCCAATATGTTCCATTTCGACACTCGTAGGATGATTGAAAGGAGGAACTGTGTTATGATCTTCCGTGGTGAAACAATTGCGGAATACCGAATTCAGTATATCAGCCCTCTCTCTGTTATCTTCCGTTTTAGTGCCAGTATGGTCACTGAGTGAATGGATAAATGATTTTTACGCACTTACTGATTTTACGTACGACCAAAACACTTAGGGTTTTTACTCAGATCGACTGACAAAATTTTAATTTCAAAGTGACTGAACGCTTCTTTCATTGTTCTGTTTACGCTCGCTTTCGCTTCGATCAGCTGTTGCTGTTCAGCTAGGTTTTTACGTCTCTTGAAACTGAGATAAAGTTCTCTTTGTTTACGCAGTAGATTTCTAAAGCGGCCATTAAACCATGGTGAGTCTTTCCCATGTCTTAAGACTTGCTCGGAGCGTACTTGTTTAGGGTATATTGGACGATGCATTTGAATTTTTTCCATTTATTCCATACATACTCGTCCTCATCACCGGATATTTGATGCTGACTGCTCGGATACTCTGAAATTTGTATCCTGTCACTCTTGCTCAGCAAAAATATCTTCATACTTTTCTTAATATCTTTGTAGGATCCGTTGTCATAAATGCTATTACAGCCTTATGAGCACTCATACCTTCCTCTGCGTTAACTGATTCGGTAAGTTCAGGTCTGTTTGTTGCCAGAAGGTCTAAGACGTTACCCTCGCGAGTTGGTTCTCTATTTGCTCAAAGTAATTTTCGGACAAGACATCCGGAACAATGTCACACGATTCCCTGTCTCTGGCACGAGATTTGATAGCATGGCACTCCCAATCTATAACTGGTGGGTTGGAGTCACCCCCTACTACAACGGTATGATGAGCGAAGCTACACTCCTGGAAATTGAAATAAGAACACCGTGAATTCATTGTCCCAGGAAGGGGAAGCTCTATTGACACATTCCTGGGGTCAGATACATCACATGATCACACTGACAGAACCACAGGCACATAGACACAGGCAACAGAGCATGCACAATGTCGGCACTACTACAGTGTATATCCACCTTTCGCAGCAATGCAGGCTGCTATTCTCCCATGGAGACGATCGTAGAGATGCTGGATGTAGTCCTGTGGAACGGCTTGCCATGCCATTTCTACCTGGCGCCTCAGTTGGACCAGCGTTCGTGCTGGACGTGCAGACTGCGTGAGACGACGCTTCATCCAGTCCCAAACATGCTCAATGGGGGACAGATCCGGAGATCTTGCTGGCCAGGGTAGTTGACTTACACCTTCTAGAGCACGTTGGGTGGCACGGGATACATGCAGACGTGCATTGTCCTGTTGGAACAGCAAGTTCCCTTGCCGGTCTAGGAATAGTAGAACGATGGGTTCGATGACGGTTTGGATGTACCGTGCACTATTCAGTGTCCCCTCGACGATCACCAGTGGTGTACGGCCAGTGTAGGAGATCGCTCCACACACCATGATGCCGGGTGTTGGCCCTGTGTGCCTCGGTCGTATGCAGTCCTGATTGTGGCGCTCACCTGCACGGCGCCAAACACGCATACGACCATCATTGGCACCAAGGCAGAAGCGACTCTCATCGCTGAAGACGACACGTCTCCATTCGTCCCTCCATTCACGCCTGTCGCGACACCACTGGAGGCGGGCTGCACGATGTTGGGGCGTGAGCGGAAGACGGCCTAACGGTGTGCGGGACCGTAGCCCAGCTTCATGGAGACGGTTGCGAATGGTCCTCGCCGATACCCCAGGAGCAACAGTGTCCCTAATTTGCTGGGAAGTGGCGGTGCGGTCCCCTACGGCACTGCTTAGGATCCTACGGTCTTGGCGTGCATCCGTGCGTCGCTGCGGTCCGGTCCCAGGTCGACGGGCACGTGCACCTTCCGCCGACCACTGGCGACAACATCGATGTACTGTGCAGACCTCACGCCCCACGTGTTGAGCAATTCGGCGGTACGTCCACCCGGACTCCCGCATGCCCACTATACGCCCTCGCTCAAAGTCCGTCAACTGCACATACGGTTCACGTCCACGCTGTCGCGGCATGCTACCAGTGTTAAAGACTGCGATGGAGCTCCGTATGCCACGGCAAACTGGCTGACACTGACGGCGGCGGTGCACAAATGCTGCGCAGCTAGCGCCATTCGACGGCCAATACCGCGATTCCTGGTATGTCCGCTGTGCCGTGCGTGTGATCATTGCTTGTACAGCCCTCTCGCAGTGTCCGGAGCAAGTATGGTGGGTCTGACACACCGGTGTCAATGTGTTCTTTTTTCCATTTCCAGGAGTGTATTTAGGATATCATGCAATCTCTGTCTGAAGCGTTCTATCACTAGAGCTCCCAATCCAACTGGTCTACAAAAGGATACGATTACCATCTCCACCGCTCTTTGATATTTAACTTCACTTATATTCATTTAAAATCGGAATCTCTGACAACTTCACTAGATTTTATCGAATTCTGTACTGCAATAAACAATCCGCCAGCATTAGTCACTAATCTATCCTTACGATAAATATTCCAATCTGAACTTTGGATTTCGTTGTCATTAACGTCAGTTTCAGTAACTTCCTGTTCCTAATACTAATTGTGCTTTATAACCTTCAGTAAGTGATACCAATTCTGTCTTGGATGCTCCTGCGGTTTACTAAAATCATATTAACGTTTTCTGTCTCCGATCTGCGACGACAAACATTATCTGAGAACACTGTGGTTAATTTATCAGGCAAATCGTCTTTGGTACTCCGCTACCCAAGTAGCCGCTCCCTGCGTGTAGCGCGCTCCTGACCTACTAAGGTGAACCCTACAATTCTGCACTCGGTAGCGGAGGTGGAGAAATTCGCACCGGATACCGTCGCAGAGTCGTCTGAGCCTCTGATCTATACCTTCTACTCTGCTCCAAACCAGAGGTCAGCGATAAACCGTGCGTGTGGTGTTACAAACAGACAGCTTAGCGTGCATCCAACGTGAGACGGAAGTTCCCTTCACCATATCAGCAATCCGCCGAAAAGAGCCGAAGAGGCCTTCAGAACAAGCGACAGGCATCATTCGTGCCGATATGCGCCGCTATATGCAGCTGGTTTCACCAAGTGGCGCACGATAGCCGCCGGCATGGCCTCCTCCACGGACGAGATCCCCAGCAAACATATCGTGTTCACACGGGCCATTCATTCCCGCCTTCTCTGCTATTTTCCTGCGAGGTTTCATCACTCGCCTGACACTGGACTTCCCAATGACAAGCATACCCATCCTCTGCCCTTTTCCGGACTGGGCAGGAAACTCGGCCACTGGTGCAAGAGGAGAGACATCCCGTGCTGGCACAGAGTTACCACCTGGCTAGCACCTCGTACCTGTTGCTAAGCCAGCTGCGCGGTCTGTTCCCTCTTCCCCCTTCCGCCTAGTCACACGCGAACCCACTTTTCGCCACCCACTCTCGAGTGAGGACGGATCGGTTAGATACTGCGTATCAGAAGACGCAGCGACACCTCGGTCACCAAGGGATTCCAATGGAATCAAAGGTTACTTAAAATCCGTCTTGATTGCAAAAAATTTTTTTATTATTCATATGACCGGTTTCGGTTCATTCAGAACCATCTTCAGATCTGATATTTCAGTTACAGGAGTAACCCGTCCAAATCCAGCAACTTTCACATGCTACGTCACATGTGATGTGATTGCAATCAAGACGGATTTTAAGTAACATTATAAAATCACTGATTGCTGTTATCCCATAAGACATTATGCCTGTTTTTGCAAAGGAATCAAAGGTGTCGCAGATCTCGTCACCCGCCCCCCGATGTCGCCGTAACTTTGAGCATTAGAAGATGCATGTCGATGGTAGCCAACACAGCCTCCATCTGTTTATGGACAGCGGCTAAATCTCCTTGTGTCCTCTCACAACAAGCACAGTCTCTAGCCATATCGTACCGTAGCGTGTAAAAAATAAATATAAAATGTCAAATGGTGCTACTGAGTGAGGGATGTACGCAAAATGTAACGAGAAGAGTAATAAACGCTAAAAACACATTTCTCACTACACCTTGAGAGCGCAAGCTCTTAAAAAGAAATAAATTTCTCCACTGAAGTGGATGTGTGTGCATCACTATACCTTATCTGTTACTAGAAACTCTGCTTACCCTACAGCTACGGCACGAGATAACGATGCAAACTAGAATGCACTAAACAAAATTATATTTTGTTTACCAGCAAGAGATTTAAACTTGGTGGTGCGGTGTGGAGCTACTGGCGGCGGGAAAACTACACTAGAAAGCCGCCTTACACAAGGGTATGCACCAAGATTTACGCAGAACAAACTCTTAGAGAAGTTTGCTAATCACTAGCCCACACAGTAAAATACACAGGTATAGTTCACTTCTTCCTAAAAGCACGTGAAAAAAAAACATAAACCAAACTAAGTTTCTGGGAATGAAACAACTACTACTACCGCTGCTGTGCGTCCTCTCGATTCGGCGTCTGCTGATACATGTAAGTACCTGAGAAGAAGGAAATCTAGATGATTAAGAACTACGTTGAGGAAACATTACTTAACCTAGGAGTAAATTCCCATCATCATACACTCCTGGAAATTGAAATAAGAACACCGTGAACCCAGGAAGGGGAAACTTTATTGACACATTCCTGGGGTCAGATACATCACATGATCACACTGACAGAACCACAGGCACATAGACACAGGCAACAGAGCATGCACAATGTCGGCACTACTACAGTGTATATCCACCTTTCGCAGCAATGCAGGCTGCTATTCTCCCATGGAGACGATCGTAGAGATGCTGGATGTAGTCCTGTGGAACGGCTTGCCATGCCATTTCCACCTGGCGCCTCAGTTGGACCAGCGTTCGTGCTGGACGTGCAGACCGCGTCAGACGACGCTTCATCCAGTCCCAAACATGCTCAATGGGGGACAGATCCGGAGATCTTGCTGGCCAGGGTAGTTGACTTACACCTTCTAGAGCACGTTGGGTGGCACGGGATACATGCGGACGTGCATTGTCCTGTTGGAACAGCAAGTTCCCTTGCCGGTCTACGAATGGTAGAACGATGAGTTCGATGACGGTTTGGATGTACCGTGCACTATTCAGTGTCCCCTCGACGATCACCAGTGGTGTACGGCCAGTGTAGGAGATCGCTCCCCACACCATGATGCCGGGTGTTGGCCCTGTGTGCCTCGGTCGTATGCAGTCCTGATTGTGGCGCTCACCTGCACGGCGCCAAACACGCATACGACCATCATTGGCACCAAGGCAGAAGCGACTCTCATCGCTGAAGACGACACGTCTCCATTCGTCCCTCCATTCGCGCCTGTCGCGACACCACTGGAGGCGGGCTGCACGATGTTGGGGCGTGAGCGGAAGACGGCCTAACGGTGTGCGGGACCGTAGCCCAGCTTCATGGAGACGGTTGCGAATGGTCCTCGCCGATACCCCAGGAGCAACAGTGTCCCTAATTTGCTGGGAAGTGGCGGTGCGGTCCCCTACGGCACGGCGTAGGATCCTACGGTCTTGGCGTGCATCCGTGCGTCGCTGCGGTCCAGTCCCAGGTCGACGGGCACGTGCACCTTCCGCCGACCACTGGCGACAACATCGATGTACTGTGGAGACCTCATGCCCCACGTGTTGAGCAATTCGGCGGTACGTCCACCCGGCCTGCCGCATGCCCACTATACGCCCTCGCTCAAAGTCCGTCAACTGCACATACGGTTCACGTCCACGCTGTCGTGGCATGCTACCAGTGTTAAAGACTGCGATGGAGCTCCGTATGCCACGGCAAACTGGCTGACACTGACGGCGGCGGTGCACAAATGCTGCGCAGCTAGCGCCATTCGACGGCCAACACCGCGGTTCCTGGTGTGTCCGCTGTGCCGTGCGTGTGATCATTGCTTGTACAGCCCTCTCGCAGTGTCCGGAGCAAGTATGGTGGGCCTGACACACCGGTGTCAATGTGTTCTTTTTTCCATTTCCAGGAGTGTAGTAACTCTTCATTTGTCGCTGTCCAGGGCGCTAATATTTTCAAGACACTGCAGTCCTCTGCAGAGTTATGAATGTATGGAACATGTTTCGAATAGAACGCTGAAGAACATTTCCGATGATGATTATTTGAAACTGATGTTGCAGTTGTTTATTCCACGACTTTTGATACCGGAGAAACTCTCTGTTTCAAGAGAGACATAGAGAAAAGGAAGAATATTAACTGAATTCGATAAGAACTAGCCTGAAGCAAGGAATGAAGACAAGGTGGAACAAATTGTTATGCTGCAGTCAGTAGTTAGGCAGTAAGATAAAATCACGAAAATGCTTGGAGCGAAGTACCGCGGCTCCTACAGATACGGTCGTTGAAATCATACAGTAGCTAGAATTCGCATACAACAGTAAATGAAGCTGTCAAACATAGGGAAATACTGCATTGCCTTTGTTTTGGACTGTTGTGGGATATGATTTCCGTTCGTCCATGTTTATCGTTCGTGCAGCCACTGCTTCAACTGTTGAGATCGTTCGCACCTCTCGGCAATACTGTTTACGTCAAATCGAAGTTCACGAAACAATAGTTTTACATTTTTATGCTACACATAAATATCATTTGTTTGGTAAAGCTTGTCCACAATCGAGAAACATGTTTTACATGTGGTCGATACGAACGTATACACTGAAGCGCCAGTGAAACTGGTATAGGTGTGCGTATTCAAACAGAGAGAGATGTGAAGAGGCAGAATACAGCGCTGAGGTCGGCGACGTCTACGTAAGACAACAAGTGCCTGGCGCGGTTTTTAGATCGGTTACTGCTGCTACAATGGCAGGATATCGAGATTTAAGTGATTATTTATGTGGTGTTATATGTGGCGGACGAGCGATGGGACACGGCGTCTCCTCCGAGGTAGCGATGAAGTGCGGATTCTCCCATACGGCCTTTTCAAGAGTGTACCGTGAATATCAGGAATACGGTAAATCATCAAACCTCCGACATCACTGCGACCGGAGAGAGATCCTGCAAGAAAGGGATCAAAGACAACTGAAGATAATCGTTCAACATGACAAAAGTACAGCGCTTCCGCAAATTGCTGAAGATTTCAATGCAGGGCCATCAACAAGTGTCAGTGCGGGAACCATTTCATGAAACATCATCGATATGGGCTTTCGGAGCCGAAGGCCCACTCGTGTACCCTTGACGACTGGACGACACAAAGGTTTACGTCTCGCTTGGGCCCGTCAACACCGACAATGGACTGTCGATGACTGGAAACATGTTGCCTGATAGGACGAGTTTCGTTTGGAATTGTACATGTACGCGTATACGGACAACCTCATGAACCCATAGGCCCTGGCTGGCCGAGGGGGCCGAGCGGTTCTAGGCGCTTCAGTCTGGAACTTCGCCACCGCTACGGTCACAGGTTCGAATCCTGCCACGGGCATGGATGTGTGTGATGTCCTTAGGTTAGTTAGGTTTAAATAGTTATAAGTTCTAGGGGACTGATGACTTCAGAAGTCCCATAGTGCTTAGAGCCATTTTTTGAACCATAGACCCTGCATGTCAGCAGGGGAATGCTCAAGTTGGTAAAGCCTCTGTAATTGCGTGGGGCGCGTGCAGTTGGAGTGCTATGGCACCCCTGATAGGTCAAGATACGAGTCTGACACGTGACGCGTAAGTAAGCATCCTGTCTGATCACTTGCATCCATTCATATCCACTGTGCATTCCGACAGACTCGGGCAATTCCAGTAGGACAATGTGACACCGCACATGTCCAGAATTGCTACAGAGTGGCTCCAGGAACACTCTTCTGAGTTTAAACAGTTCCGCTTGCCACCAAACTCTCAATACATGCAATACATGCAACGTGATGTTCTGAAGAAGTTTCCACCCCAACGTACTCTTACGGATTTATGAACAGTCCTGCTGGAATCAAGGTGTCAGTTCCCTCCAGCACTAGTTCAGACGTTAGTGAAGTCAATTCCACGTCGCGTTGCGGCGCTTCGGCATGCTCGAAGGAACCGACACCATACTAGGGCGGTGTAAGAGTTTCTTTGGCTCTTCAGTGTAATAGCGTACAGTGAATTTCATTCGTGGATATAGTAACTGGATTCGAGTCATGGAGTTCTCAAGTATAAATGATATGATGTGCGTTTCTGCGTATCGCAGACCTTATTTTTTTTTTTTAAAAAAGAAAGAAAACTCTTGTAAAGAATTTCGTCCGGTTACTGTGCACTGCTCGTTCAATTTCCGCATCATATTTCATTCCCGTCGGCGTGTTGTGCAAAACAAGGTCTGGAGGCAAGCGAAAAGCTCTGCCGCAGTTCAGATTTTATTCCGCCAGCGTCCGGAAAAAGGCGGCTGTGTGTCGGGCCTGGGGCTGGCCGCGCCGTGCTTTCCACAGACGCTGGCCGGCCGGCTGGTGTCGGCGCTAAAATCGGAAGCGCGTTTTCCGCTCAGCGGACCGCGGCCGGGCCGCTCGCAGGCTCCTGTTTCACGGGCCGGTAAGTAGCGCGGGGCAGCGCCTGCAGTCGGGAGGCTGCGCGAGCCGCGCCCCGGCCGGCAGAAGCGCGGCGGCGACTCGCTGCCAGCGACGATTGAAATACGGGCCTCCGCTGCTACGTCGCGCTTCTCTGATTCCAGTACGCGGCAGAATATCTCTTCCACTGCAACATTTTGGTATATTTCATTAAGAGGTGCACCCAATAAATAATTCAACACCTTCTTCCTTCCTCGGCCAATTTCGGCCGGAAGAAATGAGGATTTTTTGTGGCACATCAGTACTCGTATTCCCGCTTCAAGACCTATAGTTTCCTGAATTTCCGATAGTTGGCGGACTTAGTCGCAGCGCAGAGGGCCGTCATTGAGTTTACTTTGGCGGAAAACCAGAGTATCACAGATATTCAAAGGCGCTTTCAGAATGTCTACGGAGACCTGGCAGTGAACAAAAGCACGGTGAATCGTTGCACGAGGAGTCTGTCATTAATGTACAAGGTCACTCAAACTTGTCTGGTCTGTGTACCGATCGGCCGCACACAGCTGTGACCCCTGCAACGCTGCAACGTGCGGTTACTCTCATTCGTGGTGCTCTATGGACCTCAATCAAACACATCGCTGCTTAACTGGACGTCACTGTTGGTAGAGCTGACACATTCGTCCGCAATCTGGAGTGCTGGGAGATTTGTGGCTGCCGCCATCTAACAGATGACTATAAAAAGCAACGGAGGACCATCTGTGCGGAATTGTTTGCGCGTTACGAGGCTGATAGTGATAATTTTTGTCGAACATCGTCACAGGTGATGAAGCATTGGTTCATCACTTCGAACTGGAAACAAAACGGCTATCCATAGAGTGGCGCCACATGGCCTCTCCTCTGCAGAAAAAACCACATCCTTGCCGGTAAACTCATGGCAACGAACTTCTGGGACTCTAAGTGGGTTAATCTGTTTGATGTCCTCCCCCATGGTGTAAGTATCAACTCCGAAGTGTATTGTGCTACCTTCAGAAAACTGAACACTAATTCAGCGTGTTCGTCGCCACAACAACGCAAACGAACATCTCCTTCTCCATGACAATAGAAGTCCTCGTTACTCCAAACTGAAAAATTAAAGAAGAATTTTCTGAAGGAATGGGGGGATGTTACGTCCTGCGACAGTGTCTCCGGTGGACACTAAAAATTGGTTCAAGTTCTACCCTGGCAGCTCCGAAGGTGAATCGCCTGTGTCAGTGATCAGTAGACTGCCAACTATGTGGAAATACTGAGCGAGTTGCGGCAAACACGGAACTTATCACAGCATGGAGGAACCACCGAGCGCCCAAATCCGCGAGTGAAATATAATGGCATCTTGGAAGCCGAGAGACATCGCCGTACAAGTGCCAAAGCAAAGCTTCGTAAGGGAGGCTAGGAACAAAGCAAAACCAAACACTCAGATGCTGTATCAGCAGAAAAGAGACAGTGTAGCCTTTAATGAAATTACTAATTAAAAAAAATAATCAGTTACCTTTTTTAAAAATATTTGTTTTTAGTTAATTTGCCTTTCTTTCCTTCTGTACGTACGAACTTTGTTGTAGAACCTCTTGTTTACGTGTGGTAATAAAAATTCATTTACACAGAATTAAGTACATTTAAAATTACGTGAATTCATACTAACTGATTAAGAATATTTAGTTCAGACTTAAATCCTTTACACGATTCGGCCTTGGCACACATTTTCTAAATGCAGTGGTTTTTTTAAATACTTACTGAATTCTTTCCCGGCGTTAGCTATGGAACACAAGACTGTCTCTATTAGCAGAAAATGGTTAAATATTGCCAAGCCGACGTTTAATTATCATTGATAAAACACACTTCACTATACATTCAAGTTATTTGAAAGAACCAAAATTGTTAAATTTCAACGTTAACTATCCGCCTATGAATGCACAAATGTGAAACTAGTAATAAATTCCGTCAGTCTCAGGATCGCTGTAGAAGAAAAACATTTTCTTAAGTCACTGCTAATTTTTATCTGCTCCCGATCTACGGGTTTGGTTAATTTTTCTTAGCGGAACAATTTTCTAAATGTGCCGCCGCTGCAAATCGTTCGGTCGCGGCACAGCCCAGCAACACCGCTAAAAATGCTGAAAATTCTTTAAAAAAATATTATAGATGACATGGGCAAGCTGATTTACATTAGTAATACACACTTTTGTTAAATTATAATGTATTTAGACCACAACAATAATTCAACTTACATTAGTTTGTAATTTCTCCTCTAATGGCGGCTAAATCTAGATACAGACAAAAGAAGTCTACCCATTCATAAAATGCTACGTCACAGGTTCCTATCACTTTCCGCTCTCCAGGAAGACGACAAAGAATACACTACGTGGTGCTTTTTATACTACTGCTGGCCATTAACATCTCTTTGTAATCTTACAACATTATTTTCCTCTGTGGCTGAATTTTACATTTTTGTTATCGCAGATATTGACACATTTCGCAATTACATTATGAGTATAGAAATATTACAATCACAAATACATCGAGAATATTACCACAGAAAATATTACAATAATAACGAATGTCCTTTACACAAAATTAAATAATATTTTTTTGTTAAATAATTACAGTATATACAAATTGCTTCATAGCGGCGTATATGGTGCAATTAAATTTTAGTTTATTAATAGTGTGAGTGTTGCCAGGGAACGTTACAAGCCACTCTCAGGGTGATGTGAATAAAGTAAGAGGAAGTAATAATTTTAGAAATAGAGGACCGGAGAAAAATATGGTGTCAAACGGCAACTGGAACCCCAGGTCCATCTATGGTCATTCCCAATAAGATTGGATGCTACGAAATGGTATTCAGAGGTGGAATAGTAGGATAAAAAAGGACTCCACGATATTACTGAACAGAGTGGTGCATGTGTCGGTCGCCAGTAGTGATGTGGTGATACGTAAAGCCGTCGGCACACGGACCGCGCTGTCCAACGTTAACGTTGAGCGTGCCAAGTTCAACGTGCTGCTGAACGCTCAGGAACGATGCGACTTGTGCATATGGTACGTGGGCCCCACCGTGGTATAAGCGATCGCAACGCACTCCAGCGGCAGTTGTGGGATGTTTGTAGTTCGTAAATCACACTGTTTACTCAAAAGGCTGCGTAAAATTCACACGTTAGCACTATTAAAACGCACATTTCCTCCATTGTTCATATCCTAATCACGTTGTTCTATATGTAAAATACACAAATAAAACTTCAATATCGATGTACATGTCTTAAGACAAAAAGGAGAGTAACATGTCCAATCAATAAGGATACAGGCTTAGAAAAGTTCCATTACAAACAGTTGCACACAAATCTGCAATAGTTCTCCACATAAGATAAACACTATTTTATCTTCCCCACATTTTAGTAAAACCCTGAAGTCATTCTTGCTTTATCACTGTTCTTACCCAGAAGCAGAAACTTTAGAACATGTAGCTCACGAAACTCAAAACAAAAAGAAACAACTTTGCAGAAGTAGCGCAACCTGCTCTGTAGATTAAACCAATCGAACAAACACACTCGTCAAAAAAAGGTGAACTTATAATTACATAACATCAAATATTGTTGTATATGCTTACATTAAGCTAACAATAAAGCATCAGATCCAATAATATTAGCGAGTGTTATGTAAAAAATATTTGGACTTAGCGAGAAGCGAACCATCATCACAGCAAGTATTTGGTCTTAAATCATCAACGTTACTCACTATGCTTTTTTCCGTTTTTGATCGTTTTGTTTGATCGTTGATCAGATGACATCCGGTCAAGTTCATATGTAGATCCTTCCACACAGTTTTTTTATTACAGAGGCCAACCAGCTCTCTGGCCGAATACGCTGAGCTACCATGCCGGCGAATGATATACTCTCACAATACACAAGTTACAATAATTCTTTTGCCACGAATATGATGTCTCTCATTATCTTATTGCAACGAATCACGCAGTTAACAACAGGTTTTCGAATGATTCTCAATTTGCTGCTGCTCAGAAACGACATATATACGTGCAGGCTTTAACTGAATGCCAATATGGCGCCTCACAGCTCAATGCTGAAGGGAGATGGCGTGCATGTGACGTAGGTGGCGTTGTGCCGTCTGACTGGTCAACGCTCAGACGCTCGCTCAGGATATCTGACATGCTAGATATTGCTCTGCACATTCGGAAAGACTCCCGAACGTGATGTTCCACGCTATAATGTCAGAAACTCGACACGCTCAACGCTGAACGTTGGGATGCATGGTCGTGTGCCAACAGCTTAAGCAATGGGATCCACCACGGCACAGAATGCGTGCAAAGGGGGATAAAGATGTCACACCATTAGGATCGGTGAACATTTGCGTGGGTTCAGTTTGTTAAACAGCTTGTAGAGTTGTGCCACACGTGAGCGATGACTGTGAGATGATTCTGGGATTCATTGAGAAGGATGCCATTCGGATTAAAAAATGCACCTGCGGCGTTTCAGAGATTGTTGGGCTGAGTACTCAGAGGTTCAAAACCACGGCAATGCTAAGTGTATCACGATGACATAATCGTCTATGGCAGTGATATGGAACAGCATATGCAGCGATTAAGGAAGTATTCCTACGTCTAAAAGCAGCAAAGTTAACACTAACTATGGAAAACTATAATTCTGTGATGCATGAGGTAGCATACTCGGGTCATATCATAAGTAAAGATAGGGTAAAGACAGACCCAAAATTAATCAGAGGTGTACATGAATTTCTTTTACCACAATGTGTAAAGGAGTTGCAGTCATCCTTGGATCTTACAACTATTACCGCCGACTAGTAAAAGGATTTGTGGATATTTCCAGACCATTGAGGGGCGCAAATTAGCCACAGCCTGGGGGATGTTTCCAGAATGAGATTTAATGTTAATCTCATTCTGGAAACATCCCCCAGGCTGTGGCTAAGCCATGTCTCCGCAATATCTTTTCTTTCAGGAGTGCTAGTTCTGCAAGGTTCGCAGGAGAGCTTCTGTATAGTTTGGAAGGTAGGAGACGAGGTACTGCAAGAAGTAAAGCTGTGAGTACCGGCCGTGAGTCGTGCTTCGGTAGCTCAGTTGGTAGAGCACTTGCCCGCGAAAGGCAAAGGTCCTGAGTTCGGGTCTCGGTCGGGCATAAAGTTTTAATCTGCCAGGAAGTTTCATATCAGCGCACACTCCGCTGCAGGGTGAAAATCTCATTCTGTAAATATACAGATTGGATGGAAAATAAAATTGAGGAGGCGCTAGATGATGATCAGATTGGCTCTGGTTAAGGTAAAGGCACGAGAGAGGCAATTCTGACGTTGCGGTTAATAATGGAAGCAAGACTAAAGGAAAATCAAGACACGTTCATAGAATTTGTCAACCTGGGAAAAGCATTCGAGTATTTGAAATGGTGCAAGGTTTCTAAGTTCTGAGAAAAATAGGGGTAGGCTATAGGGATGGTCCCTATACAATATATACAACAGCCAGGAGGGAATAATAAGAATGGTCGACTAAGAACGAAATGCTGGTATTAAAAAGGGTGTAAGACCAGAATGTAGTCTTTCGGCTATACTGTTCAATCTGTACATCGAGGAAGCAATGATGGAAATAAAAGAAAGGTTCAGGAGTGAAATTAAAATTCAAGGTGAAAGATATCAATGATACGATTCGCTGATGACATTTCTATCCTGAGTGAAAGTGAAGAATGCTTACACGATCTGCTGAATGGAATGAACAGTCTAATGAATACAGAGTATGGATTGAGAGTAAATCGAAAAAGACGAAGGAAATGACAAGTAGTAGAAATGAGAACAGCGAGAAACTTAACACCAGGATTGATGGTCACGAAGTAGAAGATGTTAAGGAATTTTGATACCTAGACAGCAAAATAACCAACGACGGACGGAGCAAGGACGACATCAAAAGCCGACTAGCAATGGAAAAACGGGCATTCCTGGCCAAAAGAAGTCTACTAATATCAAATATCGGACTTAATTTGAGGAAGAAATTTCTGAGAATGCACGTCTGGAGTACAGCATTGTATGGTAGTGAAACATGGACTGTGGGAATACCGGAACAGAAGAGAATAGAAGCATTTGAGATGTGGTGCTACCGACGGATGTTGAAAATAAGGTGGACTGATAAGGTAAAGAATGAGGAGGTTCTGTGCAGAATCGGAGAGGAAAGGAATACGTGGAAAACACTGATAAGGAGAAGGGACAGGATGATAGGACATCTGTTAAGACATGGGGGAATGACTTCCATGGTACTGGAGGGAGCTGTAGAAGGCAAAGCTGTAGAGGAAGACAGAGATTGGAATACATCCAACAAATAATATAGGACGTAGGTTGCAAGTGCTACTCTGATATGAAGAGATTAGCACAGGAGAGGAATTCGTGGTGGGTCGCATCAAACCAGTCAGATGACCGATGAACCCCCCCCCCCACCAAAAAAAAAAACTACGATATCTTACAGGAAAAATAATGCAGTACGCCAGAGCCGCAGAAGAGGCAAATAATTCAGAATATCAGGGAACTAAAAACCGAAGTAGAAGGCTCAGATAGAGAAGTGGTTACGTCAATATGGTTGCAGTTCATAGAAGATTGTGTTTGGGAAGCACGAGAGGCAGTAACAGAACTACAGGAGGCTATGCAGCAGTCTGTAAGAGGTTTTCCAGTAGACCTCCAGCCTCAGAGCAGAGTGTATAGTTTGTTTACATCTTTTAGTTTAGTGCTACTCTTACTTCCGAGCAGAAGCAAACAGTAACTGCTTATTTAGCTGTTTTTAATAGTGCTATATATTTCTGTTGCAAGAACTTGCATATTTTTCGGTCTTTTGTCTTGAGTGAGTTTACTTTCCACTGCAGTTTCTCGCCGCAGAAATCGCTGGTGTCGCTTTGTTTACTTGTTTCCACGACCTCTGCAAATGGTAAGTATTCAGTAGACCTCCAGCCTCCGATTCCGAGTGTTTACTCTCGCGGTTTGTAAATAAATATTCAATTAGTAAGTGCTCAGATGTTTATTTTGAGACCGGTGGCAGTTGTAATCAGCGTAGTTAGTTGCTCAGTTCAGCGCCAGCTATCTCCTGTGACACATCTCCAAGATATCAATTACGGATATAGCTTTTTTTGTGTTTTCTTAATAGTATAGATTTGTTTAACCAGTTGCGTGTTTTGGTATTCAAGACGTTTAGTCTCGCTGTATCCTTTTCTTTTTTGTTTTGTTTTGTTAGTTTTAAGGGTAAATTTAGGCAGTCTGTAGCTTAGTTGTCACTTCTTCTGAACAGCAAGCTACATAGCTTACTGAGACATCAGCGTCCCGTCGTTACTCGTCAGGAGGGTAACAAGTTGCATATCTATGTTTCTGCCAGCTTTTGCTGTGTACTCTTCGGGTTAGTCTTGCTAGGATGCGTAGAATGTGTGCCTGTTGAGTTCGGACGCAGAAGGAACTGGCAGCAGTTCAAGAACAGTTGAACGAGGTGTTGGCTGCTTCCGTCGCCTTCAGGCTAGCGGTGGCTGAGATTCTGGAGCATCGCATGGGACGCCTCAGGTACCGCTTGTTTCGCACAGGGGATCTACTGCCGAGGCACCTTCTAGCGTTCTCGACGCGGTAGAGCTGCAGAGTGAGGGGCGGGTGGTAACGCGTTTGCAGCCCTCGAGACGGAGGGACAAAGTCGAAGCTGGCCTGTTGCCTTGCCTACTCAACCTGTGGGTGGACAGATGGCCGTTCCTTCAGCTGGGTCCGAGCAGGAACACGTGGGCAGAGTTTAATAGTTAGAGGGAGCTCCGATATTAGGCGCTTCATGGAGTGAATCAGGAAGATAGCGTTTAGAAAAGATAAAGCCATTGTACAATCCGTATGCCTACAGGGGCACCTCATCCGAGATGTGGAAACGGTCTTGCTTGCGGTTGTCTACCGTACAGGGTGCACTGGTCTGCAAGTTGTGGCTCTTGTCGGCACCAACGACACCTACCGCATGGGTTCCGAAGCCATTCGCAGGTCTTACAGGCGGCTGTCGGAGGTGCTGAAGAGTGCCGGTCTCGCACGCGGGCTTCAAGCAGAGCTGACAATTTGCAGCATCGTCCCCAGAGTTGATAGAGGTCCTTTGGCTTGGAGCCTAGTGGAGGGTCTCAACCAAACGCGTCGTCGTCTCCATGACGATCTTGGCTACAGATTTTTGAACCTGCGTTATCAGGTTTCTGATTAGTAGGACTTCCCTTGATAAGCCACGAAATTTTTTTGGAACTTTGTGGTAAGGTCTTGTGGGACCAAATTGCTGAGGTCATCGGTCCATAAGCTTACACATTACTTAATCTAACTTACGCTAAGGACGACACACACACACACACACACACACACACACACACACACACACACACACACGCACACGCACACCCTTGCCCGCCGAGGGCAGACTCGAACCTCCGACTGGTTGGGAGGGGGGAGGGGGGTGAGCAGCGTTGGACCGTGACAAGACGCCTTAGACCACGCGGAGAAGGTCAGGGTTGCACTACCTATAAGAAGCAGCTGCTCAGGTAACAAGGTCGTTGTGGAGTGCACATGGGGTGTTTTAGGCAACGCGGTAATTTAACGAACTCCCATCAACACTAATCGTTACCTGGCCGAGCCGTTCTAAGCGCTTCCGTTTGGAACCGCGCGACCACTACGGTCGCAAGTTCGAATCCTGCCTCGGGCATGGATGTGTGTGATGTCCTTACGTTAGTTAGGTTTAAGTAGTTCTAAGTTCTAGGGGACTGATGACCTCAGATGTTAAGTCCCATAGAGCTCAGAGCCATTTGAACCATTTGAACTAAGCGGTACCCATATAGGGAAATAAAACCGCGTTCAGATTAAAGGCAGTTCGACTATAAAAATCTTATCAATATATTTGCGAAGTATTCGTAACAAAGGTCTCGAATTTATTGCCCACTAGGAGAGCTCTCGCGACAAAGTTTCTCTTGGGACGGAAAGGTGGATGAAGTCTGAAGTCCATAGTTGTGGGATATTTAGCGAGTCGTGGAAAGTATGTCGGAAAGACAGATTAGACGCCGTAGGAGAGGGAGTGTTCATTGCAGTCAACAAAAATATTGTTTTGCTGATGTTGAAATTGAGTGCTATAGGTTGTCATCTGGTTGCGCAACACCCGACTACGCTGTGACAGTTCGAGAGTAATTCAAAGAAAGTCTATGGTCAGTTGTGCATACATATCCACAGTAGATAGGACTAATTAGTGGTGATTTTAACTTACCGAGTATAGAATGGGACGTGTATGGATTCATTGGAGGAAGTACAGACAGACAGTCAAGCAAAACACTTTCTAACATGCCTTCCGAAAAGTGTCTTTAGCAGCTAGATTGGCTGCCCACACGCGTTGGAAGAATCTTGGACCTTGTAGCTACAAACTGTCCGGACCTTATCGATGGTGTCAGAGTAGAGACGGGAATTAATAGTCATAATATCATAGCGACTATGGTGATGAAAGTTAATAAATCAGTCAACAGGAGTAAGACAATTTTTCTGCTAGAAAGAGCAGATAAGCTGTTACTAGCACCTCGCTTAGAAAATGACCTCCAATCATTTAGTTCCAGATACGACATAGAGAAATTATGATGAAAGCACAAACAGATTGTAAATCGTGGTTTGGACAAGGATGTGCTTACTAAGTGGAATAAGGACGGAAAATTTTCACCGTGATGTAATAATGAAATTCGAAAATGCTGAGGAAACAAAGACTGTTGCACTCTCAGTTCGAAAGAGGACGAGTAATTGACGACAGGCAAAGGTTAGTAGAGATTCGCGTGTTTGTGAAAAGATGTGTGTGAGAAGCATACAACAGCTACCACTGTCAATTCTTGGCTAAAGATCTGGCGGAGAATTCAGAAAAATTCTAGCTCAATGTAAAATCGCTAAGCCAGTCTAAGGCTTCCATTCAGTCCCCTGTTGACCAGTCTGGTTTGGCAGTAGAAGATAGCAAAAAGAAGGCTGAAGTTTTAAATTACACATTTAAGAAATCGCTTACGCAGGACAATCGTATAAACATAGGTCGTTTGAACATTGCACAGAGACCCATATGGATAACATAGCAATAAGCATCCTTGGAGTAGAGAAACAACTGAAAGAGCTGAAAACAAATAAGTGCTGCGCTATTGTCAGTCCTAGTCGAGGGAAAGGGAAATTTTATGAAAATTCAATGAAGACGCGGTTGGGCAATGAAATCTGGGGCCGCTGGCAGAGTGTGGTAACAGCCGACAGCCAGCGGCAGGTGTTGCATTCCGGTAAGCACCACTAGCGGAAAGTTGCGGCACAGCATCTAGGAGGGCGCGGTTTCGAGTCCGATCCTGTCCTGGGAGCAGCGGCAGCCCAAGGGCCACGGCTGACCAGTACACATACCTTCATCCCATGGTCGGACAGACAGGCCAAACCCAAACGCGGCGGAGGGCGGCGAGGTCTAGGGTCAGTAGCAGTGTCCGGAATTGTGGGCGGCAGCATGGTGCAAGTCGCAAAAGCATCGGCGGGTGGAGACCGGGAGGGCGCGGCCGAATTCCAGCAGGGCGGCCTTGATGACGGCAGCAGCGGCGTCGGCACAAGGGGAGTCTGCTGAGCTGGCTGGACTCATGGGACAGCTGCAGGCGGCACGCCGACACTATGCTTCACTCATCCAGTACTGTAAATGACCGGAATAAGCGAAAGTTACCAAATACTGCTGTATCACTCTGCACTGCCCCTTGACACCCTTGAATTTGCTCAGATTCTGACAAATAACGGTGCGGTGGTTCCCGGCTTTCTCTGCCATCTGGAGTACCGGGTGCGACACATCGACCCCACAACATAAGTCTCTAGGTCCGGATGGAATTTCAATACGGTTTTACAAAGTGTACTCTCCGTCACTGGACTCTTACTTAGCTTGCATTTATTGCGAATCCCTCGACCTGTGCAAAGTGCCAAGAGACTGGAAGAAAGCGCAGGTGAATCCTGTATACAAGAAGTTTAAAAGAATGGAACCGCAATATTACTGACCAATATCCTTAACTTCGGTTCACTGCAGAATTCTTGAGCATGTTCTGTGTCCAAATATAATACATTTCCTAAAAACCAAAAAGCTCATGTCCACGAATCACCAAGCATTTAGAAAGCATCGCTCATGCGAAACGCAGCTGTTTCTTTCCTCACATGATATACTGCGAACTACGGATGAAGGGCAACAGGCAAATTCCATATTTCCAGGTTTCCGAAAAGCACTCGACACCCTACGCCACTGCAGACTATTAACGAGGGTACGTGCATAGGGAAAAGCTCCCAACATGTGGCTGGCACGAAGCCTTCTTAATTTATAGAACCCAGTACGTTGTCTTCGCAGGCGGAGGGGCAGTAATCTGCGGTTGTTCCCTGCTGATGTTTCGCAGGCGGAGGGGCAGTAATCTGCGGTTGTTCCCTGCTGATGTTGCTGTGTAGGTCGAAGGTAACTGACTGAAGGTTGATAATGGATGACCTACATGAAAGTTCTAGTTGTTATGATGAATGGCAGCTGCTTCTAACGTAGGAAAGTATAAGTTAACGCTGATGAGTAGGAGAAACAAAGCCGAAATGTTCGGATACAGCATTAGTAATATCCCGCCAGACATTGTCACGTTGTTTAAATACCTGGGCTTAACGTTACGAAGCGATTTGAAATGGAACGAGCATGTCAGTATTTTGGTAACGAAGGTGAATGGTCGACTTCGGTTTATTGGGAGAATTTTGCAAAAGTGTAGTTCATCTGCAAAGAAGACAGCATATAGGGCGCTAGTGCGACCTGTTCTTGAGCACTGCTCGAGTGTTTGGGATCCACACCCAATCGGATTGAAGAAAGACATCGAAGCAAATCAGAGGCAAGCTTCGAAATTTGTTACCAGCAGTTTTGACCAGTACGCTAGTGTTAACGGATATGCTCCGAGAGCTCAAGTTGGAATCCCTGGAAAGAAGGAGACATTCATTTCGAAGAACACTACTGAGAAAGTTTACAGAACCGGCATTTGAAGTTGACTGCAGATCGATTCTACTGCCGGCAACATACATTTCGCATAGGGACCACCAAGATAAGATACGAGAAATTCAGGGCTCATACGGAGGCATATAGACCATCGTTTTTGCCTCTCTCTCTATCTGCGAGTGGAACAGGGAAGGAAACGAGTGGTTGTGGTACAGCACACCCTCCACCACGCAGGCTACGGTGGCTTGCGGAGTATGAGTGTAGATGAAGATGTAGAAACTGGTTGTCGCCAGAGCAGTATTTAGAGGATCTAACGACAGTGCATGGGCGTAGTTGAGGGTGGTTTTAGAACCTGAGAACAAAAGTTTACCCTTTTATTTCAAGATAGCCAAAGTATCGGTGGGAACTGATGGAGCAAAAGTTAATATTTCTGGTTCTATACTAGTAGCACATTACGAGTAGTACATGCACTGTGGTGAAGGGCACGTCGAGACGAGAAATTTGATATAAACGATTTGTGGCTTATCAACCCGAGAAACAATCTCAAATTAGCCTCCAAAAGCCATTTCAATGACAGCTCATGCGCGGTGCTAAATACACGGGGTGGAATAAATACCTAATACAGTATAGGAAAGACGATGGTATTAAAAACATTCTGCTAACATTTCTGAATTTGGGAACTGTGTACCATTAGTCTTGCAAAGTAGTGGGAAGTTGGAGGGGGATAACAATCACGCACACTTCTCAGCAAAGTAGCCCACAAAGGCTCAGTAATATTGAGATCTGTTGACTGTGGTGGCCACAAAACCAGTTCTGCACGGTGAGCAGTGTGAAAAGGAACCTGCTGTCTTGGAACACAGCATCACCACTGGGTAACAAAAGCACGGTACCATGTGATGTACCCAGGCAGAAACACGATATTACAGAGACATCATGCAGCCCAATGTATACCACAATATCGCTGCCCATATTATAAGTAAATTCCCGCCGTATTGCACTCCTGGGACGAAAACTCGGCCAGAAACTGGAATCAGTGCGGAGCAAGACTCGTCCGATTAAACGACTTCCTCCCATTGCTCTACAGTCCAGGCACTATGGTTTCGTCACCACGTTTTCCTGTAATAGGAATTAGTTACTCAAGCGTGGTTTTGCAGTTGCAGCTCGCCCTGCAATTACCTGCTTATGGAGCTCCCTTCGTCTAGGTTTTGTGCTAACAGGGTTCGCAAACACCGTCTATCACGATTACGCAACACACATTCGTCCCCGTTGAGACTTAGGGATGATCTCCCTCCGCTTCCTCTGCATGCGGTATAAATATCCGATACAGTGCCTATTGAAACGCCAAAGACTTCGGCTACCTTTATTGCGGAAGCACCCACTATACAAGCACAAACAAATTGCTCACGTTCGAACTCAATGAGCTTCGACATAACGGACTAACAAGTACACACAGAACTGTTCCGATACATGCAAAGTATTGAGGACAATGGACATACGCCGTTCAAGGTGAACTACCACAATGCAACCAACAGGCTTGACTGGCGGCTGCATTTATGTTCAAGCATGAATTTGTCATGTTGTGTTCTTATTATTATCCACCCACTGTATTTGTCGTATCCTTTCAGCCTCTCATGCAACCAGCTTTTGTTAACGTTGGTAAGTTAACCTCTCGACTGACGGCAATGTAATGAAAAGACATTTGAACAAGTTTTACAGAAACTAATTGCTTTTCCAATTCAATCAAAACTTAATCCTTACAAGCACAGTTGTAATAAGAAAGTCAGAGATACAAACCATTTTGTTGTTCATTTTACGCTGTTAAAATTCACATAATTTCGCATATGCTGTAATTTAGGTGGCTTTTGTAGGATAAGTTGAGGCTGTTTCCCGGCTTCATCAGTGGCTTTTGTAGTATATCAAATTGTTCTTCTCGACTTCGCCTTCGTCACAGTGTTACGTTGCAAACAGTTATCACTTACGTCCTGTGTATTCTATGCTCTGCTTATCATTTCACTGTGTATGTCCTACAGTTCTTACTCGCTTTCATGAAGACAGCATTGTGATCAGCTATCCTTATCACTGCTGTCCACTCTTGAACTTTCCATTCAGTCCTCTTGTTGCTTCTCTGACGTACAGATTGAAAGCTACGGATAAAAAGCCAGCATTCTGTCTCACAAGCGTCTTAATCCATGCACATCGTTTATCGTCTTCCATTGTTATTATTCCTTCTTAGAAATCACAATCAGATATATTGTATTTAAACCTTATAGCCAATCGCTATTCCTCTGAGAATTTCGAATACTTCTGCATTATTCTAATTTTTCGATCGCTTTTCTTACGTTAATGATTCTTTGAGGGTGTCTTCATTTTCCTTAAGTATTGCTTCCATAATCGACTAAAACATCAGAACTGCCTCTCTCTCTCACTCTCTCTCTCTCTCTCTCTCTCTCTCTCTTTTTTTTTTTTTTTTACTAAATCCAAAATGATTTTGACCTAAGATGTCCTCAGTTTCCTTTTCAAAACATGTAGGGGACACAAAACAGGATTACTTGTAGGATGTGCACATAACTGCTTTGACTAGAAACACATCTGGTGGATCGAGAAAGCTTAGTCATACTGTTATAGTAGATAGCGTAGTGGTTCGTCTGTTATTGATAATAGATCCCACAAATTTTTCTATATTTTACTGCCATTTCGGATATTAGTTCAATCACGTAAGCAACTTCTCCACGTGCTGTTCACATCCCCCTCCACCCCCACCCCTACCCTATAAACCTTACAAGCTGCTGGTGAGTTTTATGGTCGTAGACCGTTATGTTTTCCCGTTACCCATATTCAGACTAGAGCGGCGACGGACCTCTTCAGAGGTGTTCCTGGTTCACGTTTAGAGCCGTAGAAGGTTATTTAATACGTTTAGTCCTTCATCTGCATTCATTTTGGACATGGATGCACGTTTAGGCCCAACAGCTTAGTTAACTCCTGGCTTCCCGATTTTTAATATTGCATAACTTTTCCACTCTGCAGTTTTTCATCTTTTTAGTAACAGGGCTGGTTAATGTTTTATGTTCCTCAAACAGGCGCTCCACTGGTGGTAGCTTATTTTATGGTTCTTATATTACATTTTAATCATATTTATTACATTAACTACTGTTCTTTTTGCCATAGTATCTCATCCTCTACACTATTCGCCACAAAGCTTTCCTGGTAATTATTTGCTGACTAGTTCTCTTGTTCATAGGGTGGTATTCTGTGACTACGAACGTTGTAATGGATCCTGAAATATGAGGGTTGTTCATTTACTGAGGTCTGATCGGTCGCGAAATTTAAACCACAGTGAAAAATCGATTAAGTTTTGCACAGGTGTGTCGGGCAGTGTAAAATGTTTAAAGTTCTATGCTCAAAGGGAATATGTACAGATGCCTAAGAAATAATGTCTCCCGCTAATTACGGTTGCCTGCTCGGAGATTTTACTTCATTTTATGCTGCTTATATCACTAACTCTCATAAATTTCCTTTTTTGTGCCAATATACTCATCTGTAAACTACAGGGGAAATGAAGAATCTCATGCAGCGGTTTCGATGGAAACTATTTTATCACCTACAAAACAGCAAGGACATGGCTTCCTCTGTTTTCCACCTCTGCTCAAATGACTACAAGTTATGAAGACAACATGTCGGAACAGACAACGCGCTGCAGACCAGCACGTACTTATCTAAGTGACACTACTGAGAATGCATTTTATTTGGTATATTTTTATATGTTGTCCTTAATTAATCTTTTAAATATGTAGATAACAAGCAAGTATTCCTTTCCATGTAGAACCACGTAAAGATACTATTTTTGAGAGCGGACAAGTCACTCTCTCGCCTATTTCCATATTCGAGGCTACTTTTTAATGTAGTTATTACACCCTACAAATCATTATTGTGAGATGATAGCCGGTTATCAACATGAGTGGGCATTGATGGAAGCATGTACATACACTACTGGCCATTAAAATTGCTACACCAAGAAGAATGCAGATCATAAACGGGTATTCATTGGACAAATATATTATACTAGAACTGACATGTGACTACATTTTCACGCATTTTGGGTGCATAGATCCTGAGAAATCAGTACCCAGAACAACCACCTCTGGCCGTAATAACGGCCTTGATACGCCTGGGCATTGAGTCAAACGGAGCTTGGATGGCGTGTACAGGTACAGCTGCTCATGCAGCTTCAGCACGATACCACAGTTTATCAAGAGTAGTGACTGGCGTGTAGTGCCAAGCCTGTTGCTTGGTCACCACTGACCAGACGTTTTCAATTGGTGAGAGATCTGGAGAATTTCCTGGCCAGGGCAGCAGTCGAACGTTTTCTGTATCCAGAAAGGGCCGTACAGGACCTGCAACATGCGGTCGTGCATTATGCTGCTAAAATGTAGGCTTTCGCAGGGATCGAATGATGGGTAGAGCCACGGATAGTAACACATGTGAAGAGTAGTGTCCACTCTTCAAAGTTCCGTCAATGCAAACAAGGGGTGACCGAGACGTGTAACCAATGGCACCCCATACCATCACGCCTGGTGATACGCCAGTATGACGATGACGAATACACGTTTCCAATGTGCGTTCACCACGATGTCGCCAGACACGCATGCGAGCATTATGATGCTGTAAACAGAACCTAGATTCATCTGAAAAAATGACATTTAGCCATTCGTGCACCCAGGCTCGTCGTTCAATTCACCATCGCAGGCGCTCCTGTGATGCAGCGTCAAGGGTAACCGCAGCCATGGTCTCCTGGCTGATAGTCCATGCTCCTGCAAACGTCGTCGAACTGTTCGTGCAGATGGTTGGTGTCTTGCTAACGTCCCCATCTGTTGACTCAGGGATCGAGATGTGGCTGCACGATCCGTTACAGCCATGCGGATAAGATGCCAGTCATCTCGACTGCTAGTGATACGAGGTCGTTGGGATCCAGCACGGCGTTCCGTATTACCCTCCTGAACCCACCGATTCCGTATTCTGCTAACAGTCATTGGATCTCGACCAACGCGAGCAGCAATGTCGCGATACTATCAACCGCAATCGCGATAGGCTACAATCCGACCTTTATCAAAGTCGGAAACGTGATGGTACGCATTTCTCCTCCTTACACGAGGCATCACAATAACGTTTCACGAGGCAACGCCGGTCAACTGCTGTTTGTGTATGAGAAATCGGTTGGAAACTTTCCTCATGTCAGCACGTTGTAGGTGTCGTAACCGGTGCCAACCTTGTGTGAATGCTCTGGAAAGCTAATCATTTGCAAATCACAGCATCTTCTTCCTTTCGATTAAATTGCGCTTCTGTATCACGTCATCTTAGTGGTGGAGCAATTTTAATGGCTAGTGTTGTAGTTAATGCATATGGGATCTCTATGGTAGCTCTCCTTTGAATAGTATTTTCTGGCACTGAGAACAGGCAGGCGGTTTGGTTGATTAACAACAAATCTTGCAATGGATATTTGGTGGTTGTTGGATGCAGCTACTAGGGAGAGGAACATCTCTAAGCAGAATGCTAATTGCAAGAATTTCTCGCACTGGTTTGCAGAAAATGCTTTAGGCTGAAGAGGCGATCTAGCTGTTAGGCGTTTCTGGCCAAGGCATAGACAGGGGTGCAGGAGAGAAGTCGACCTGGCCAAGTCGCCTCGACAGTGTCATATACGTCATTGTGTAAAGGAATGGCGTCCTTAAAAATCCACAAGTTTCCATGTTCACCTTGGACTGGACATTACGTATATATCCATCAGATAGGGTCGTCCCTCTGCCACGCAACTTAGGGAATGGCTGCTTTTCCAGCAGGGAAAAGAATATTATTAACTTACGTTTAGTTTGGCCAGAAGGTAGAGCAGACGAGTTAGAGGGGAGACATGGCGCTCGTGGTGTCTTGTCATTGGCAGAAAACCCATGTCGGGGCTGTTGCGTGGGTGCACTTTGCGAGTGAGGTTCGATGGAAAGGGACAAGTGGAGAAAAAGGTCTTTCCATTTATGCTCCAGTCTGGAGAGGAGTTTCTGATCTTTTGTTATGAGTGGGTTTCACTTGGGACAGTCATCCTGAGCATGACTTGGCAGAGGCACTTGTCTTCACTGGTGAGCGCTGAAGTGTTTGCTGTACTGCCAGTTTAGAACTCAGTCGTCTCGGACAATTCATTGTGCTGAGCGAAATCTTATTTATATCAGGTATGCTGCCTTTACGTTTGATCTTCTTGTGTGCCCCGTTGTATAAGTGAATCAAATTGGTCGACGGTATGACAGGTGAACAGGAGTGTCACACGCTGGATC
The DNA here is from genome assembly GCF_023864275.1 of Schistocerca cancellata. NCBI lineage: Eukaryota > Metazoa > Arthropoda > Insecta > Orthoptera > Acrididae > Schistocerca > Schistocerca cancellata. The sequence goes on along the minus strand of NC_064627.1, from coordinate 520,345,968 downwards.
TGCCGAGATCCGTCTAGCATATCACTCTATCGATGACTCGGCATATTTCGTCTTCGTTGATCCATTATGGATCGTGGGACAACGGCTGTCATAAACTTCTTGCTGCAATAATTTACTAACAGCCGTATGTATTGTAGAAATTTGTTTTATTTTAGGAACTTCTGTGTGCTACCAGTTTCGGCATTACATTGATGCCATCTTCAGGCCCCACTCGTCATAGTCGTAAAATCGCTGTACACGGAAGGAGCCAAATAACTGGATCCGTGAATCAATCGTCTTGCAACAGCTCTTGGTGGCCAGGTGACACAGAGCTCAGTCGCCTGGCCACCAAGAGCTGTTGCAGGACGATAGATTCACGGATCCAGTTATTTGGCTCCTTCCGTGTACAGCGATTTTACGACTATGACGAGTGGGGCCTGAAGATGGCATCAATGTAGTGTCGAAACTGGTAGCACACAGAAGTTCCTAAAATAAAATAAATTTCTACAATACATGCGGCTGTTGGTAAATTATTGCGTCAAGAAAACGGCATATTTCGTGTCCGTGGCAGCAACTTACAGGCGCAGAACATCGCTATTCTGCAGACGCTTGCGCCACAACAGTCACCTGAAACAGTACTATGTATTGAGAAAGGTGTATAGTATTGCTGATCCAGCTTGTTAGAGCAAACAGAATCGCAATCTTTCCACTTGTTCTCAGCTGCACCAATGTAGTATAACTTATGTGGTGTCACCACCAGACACCACACTTGCTAGGTGGTACACTTTAAATCGGCCGCGGTCCGTTAGTATACGTCCGACCCGCCTGTCACCACTATCAGTTATTGCAGACCGAGCGCCGCCACACGGCAGGTCTAGTCTATAAAGACTCCCTAGCACTCGCGCCAGTTGTACAGCCGACTTTGCTAGTTATGGTTCACTGTCTACATACGCTCTCATTTGCAGAGACGACAGTTTAGCATAGCCTTCAGCTACGTCATTTGCTACGATCCAGCAAGGCTCCCTATTCAGTTGCTATAAGTACTATCTTCAAGAATGTATTCTGAACAGATAATATTGTGACTCATGTACCGTCAAGAGCGACGCTCCTCATTAATGGATTAAAGTATCAAACTAATTTTGTCCGCTTTCTGAGTTCTCATTCCTTGTCATGTTCCAGACCTCACGTCTGTATAGTTCTTCCCTCCTCACGCCAGCCTGCGCGAGCTAAAACGCGTGCATTTCGGCCTCCACTCGTAACACGGTGTTGGCTCTTCTGCTAACACAAAAACTTATATGTTGAAAAAAATACATCAAAGTCTGTTCAGTATCAGAAAATTTCAGATTGTGTTATCTGTATTTTGAACCACGGTAAATAGATTACAGACATGAATCTTAGTTCTTGCAAACCAAATGCCGCCCAGTGGAGTGCTATTTATTTGGTGCCTCTATTAGTGTTGCCAACAGTTCATTAATTATTTGTTATCTCGGTTAACTTGTGTTGTTCGTCCTTTTTTGTGACGAATAAACTCTAGCTATTTTTATAAACGATTAATACCGTGTTGATATTATTCACCCATTAATATTTGACTACAATAATGACTGGGCCGCCATTTCATTCAAGTATTTCAGAATTAAAGTTTTTTTTCAAATTCTGATAAAAGTAATAACCACCAACGCAGGCTAGCAACAACAAGCAGTGTCAGAGGGCAGTTTAACAGATGGTTCAAATGGCTCTGAGCACTATGGGACTCAACTGCTGAGGTCATTAGTCCCCTAGAACTTAGAACTAGTTAAACCTAACTAACCTAAGGACATCACAAACATCCATGCCCGAGGCAGGATTCGAACCTGCGACCGTAGCGGTCTTGCGGTTCCAGACTGCAGCGCCTTTAACCGCACGGCCACTTCGGCCGGCATTTAACAGATGCATGGCCAGGTAGACAAGCGGAAGGGTTACAAGTTAAAGTAATTGCTGTCAGGATGCATAATTACAGTCACCTGTAGCCTTTCAAATCAAACCGCAACTCCATTGTATTCTTGCACTTTTAACGCAGCGAAACCGGTCGTGAAAAAATGGTCAGTTGTGAGCTGTTTGCGGTTTTGTTCAAATTCAGTTTACCATGACATTTCAGGAGTCAAGCCTGCTAGTATCATTAATTCGCAGAACACCAGTCAGACAAGAAATCGCGATATTCAAATAAATGCAAGAGAACGTTGTAGATGAATACAGTAAGGGAAATTCAAGCAAAGGCGAAACCTGATAAACACTCTAAATGGTTCTGCCATGGCGAGTAAAGCGCCAGCGACTGGTGGTGTTGACATGTTTATCGAACGGAAGAGCAATATTTGGCGCTCACTAATGTCGACCAAATTAATTAAACGCACAGCTGGCAACGCCTGCTGCAGAGACTGAGCGCAAGGAGCCAGGCGATTCCAGGCGATTCCAGCCGGTTCGCGGCGCAGTTCCGGGCGCCAGTGTTTAGACTGCAGCCCGGTTTTAGCAAGGGGCTCACGCAAGACCGATGGCAGATTATCCTGTTGACTTTCTGAAGAATGAGGACACCGCAGCTATTACTACGATACCCTGAGCCTGCATCATCGCTTACTGCGGAGGTACCGTGGTGGGCGGTGGGGGTTTTGCGTTTGGGAGGGGTGCACTCTGTTAGCAGAAGGAAGCGTGGAGGGCGGCGTAATGTTAGGCCAAGCGCGCTAACCAGACTCGCTCGCTCTACAGCCCCCGTTTGTTTATTTTAGCACCGCTGCTGCTGCAGCAGTTGGCCTTTCTCTCCCTAACCGTTTGTCTCCCATTACTTTGTCCTTCTCTTTTCATTTCGTTCACTTTCTACATTGTATTTTATATGGAATTTCGACTAATAAATCCTCAAATACGAATACTATTCGTTCAATAACGTCCGATCGGTCGCGAAATGGAAACCGCAGTAAAAACCATTATAGATTTGCACAGATGTGTTAGACGGTGCCCATAGTTTGCCTGTCGATCGCGTAACGCCATTCTTTTCAGTTGTGAACACATAATGAGAGCGCAAAGATGCCTAGAAAATAGTATCGCTCCCCAAGAAATCTGCTGATTTTGCCTAATTCATTGCTACCAACATCACTAACGGTCATTCGTGACAACATCCTCTGACGCAAACTGCAGGGGCGATGAAGACTCTCATTCAGCTTTTTCGATGGGAAGTATTTGATCACCCATTAAACAACATGGACTTGCCTCCTTCTCAGCTTCATCTCTGCTCACACGAACTGCAAGCTATGAAGACAACATGTCGGAACAGACAACGAGCTGCAGGCCAGCATAGAGCAACGGCGCAAAGCACAGGCTGTTACCTTCTATGACAAGGGTATTGGAAAGCTGGGAAGGCGCTACGACAAATATTTGAGTCTGTGTCTACGAGACTACGCAGAGAGGTAACCGAAAGGTGTAGCTCACTGTTGCAAATAATGCATTTTTTATTTACGCTGTGGTTTCCATTTCGCTACCGATCGGAATTTAATAAACAAATATCCGTCGAGCATTTAAACAAGCAGTTTAGAAAAGCCGTATTTTCTACCGTTACTGATATGTTACTTAGGTAATCAGTGTCTTGAAAGGTTTCTGTTTGTCTGTGTTTTAGTGACTTGAAAGAATTCTGGACCTATACTAAATCCAGCCACTAGTGCACTGGAAGTGAGTGAGCTCTTAATTACAAATTTATAAGGTAGTGTAGTTGACATCAAGATGCTGACATAATTCTACAATAATTGAGGTGTATAATAATCTTAATCTTCCTGGCAGATTAAAAGTGTGTGTGGAACGAAATTCGAACCTACGATCTTCATCTTTCGCGACCGGCTGTGTCATCTAACTACTATTCACAATCACTCTCACAGCTTCAGTTCAGCAAAGAGTTCGAATGTCGGTGGATGTTTCAAATCAGCTTATACACTTCTTTGGTGCTACGTGTGCTGTGAGTGGAGTTTATAATATTCTACAGCAGTACTGTATAACATTCTACCAAATTGTGATAGAATGAAGGGAAATCCAATGCTGTAACTTAACTGTTGTTGTTTTGGTCTTCAGTGCAGAGACTGGTTTGATGCAGCCCTCCATGTTACTCTATCCTGTGCAAGCTTCTTCATCTCCCACTACCTACTGCAACCTACATCCTTCTGAATCTGCTTAGTGTATTCATCTCTTGGTCTCCCTCTACGATTTTTACCCTCAACACTGCCCTCCAATACTAAATTTGTGATCCCTTGATGCCTCAGAACATGTCCTACCAACCGATCACTTCTTCGAGTCAAGTTGTGCCACAAACTTTTCGTCTCCCCAATCTTATTCAATACCACCTCATTAGTTATGTGATCTACCCATCTAACCTTCAGCATTCTTCTGTAGCACCATATTTCGAAAGCTTCTATTCTCTTCTTGTCTGAACTATTTATCGTCCTCGTTTCACTTCCATACATGGCTACACTCCATACAAATACATTCAGAAACGACTTCCTCATACTTAAATCTATACTCGATGTTAACAAATTTGTCTTCTTCAGAATCGCTTTCCTTGCCATTGCCAGTCTACATTTTATATGCTCTACGACCACCATCAGTTATTATGCTCCCCAAATAGCAAAACTCATTTACTACTTTCAGCGTCTTATTTCCTAATCTAATTCCCTCAGCATCACCATATTTAATTCGACTACGTTCTATTATCCTCTTTTTGCTTTTGTTGATATTATAGATATCAGAATTGAAAAGCTGTAGTTACAAAAGCCATCAACTTTAAATTAAGCACCATAGAACAGGCACCTCTGGTAATTAATACCGACCCAAGATGGACAATTAAAATTGCGCTTAATCCTGTTGGCATGTATATGGGTACATATAAATACGTTTAGAAATATTTCTTAAACCCAGTGATAGCGTTCAATGACGTAACCCCAGGTTATCATAACTAGTGCAAGCATGCCTCCCATGACCAGTCCTAATTTAAAAAAAAAGTTTTTAGTATTCTTTCAAGGGCGCTGTAACCATTTTAATGGAAAACACTGCTAGAGACAGACAGCACTTGAACGACGCCGAAACAGCAAATGACGTTTGGCAAATTAAATAAAGAAAAGCAAAGTAAATTGTTGTCAAAGGTCAATCTTACAACGACAGACCTTGAAAACACTCACATCATTCGCCTGTGGTTGAGATGAAAGCTGAAAGCAGTTCTTTTTTTTCTTTCAATATTTGTCGTCAGATTAAATTTTCTTCAATGCTCTGCTAATGGTGCAGTGAATGAAGTAGACAACTGCAAGTTTTTTAGGTGCAGCTGCGTTCAGTCTGATACTAGCTCGGCACTTCAGACTATAACATGTTCAGTCAGAAGTCTCCTCTGATGCTCTACACCGAGGGAGTGTCCTTCAACAGGGCGGAGGGTGGAAACATCAAAGCTGTGTGCCTCAAGCTGACAGAAGGCAGACAATAATATCCGGTTTCACATCACAACACAGAGAAAAACATTGCTGTGTCTCCATAGAAAGACTTGAATCGATGTTGCTAACTTTATGATGTTGGTGATGATGTTTGACTTTTGGGGAGCTCAACTGCTCGGTCATCAGCTCCCATACAAATTCCCAATCAGCACAGAGTCCAATCTAGCAACGTTCACGAATGATGATGGAATGATGAGGATAACAGAAACCGCCAGTTCCCGGGCAGAGTAAACCTCCAGCCCGGCCGGGAATGGAACCCGGTACCCCTTGATCCAGAGGTAGCAAAGCTAGCCACTAAACTACGCGTTGCGGAAGTTGAGGCCACTAAGTGAGGAAAACACAGTGAGATTGATGCTGTCCATGTAACGTTCTTAAATAGAGCAGGCGGAGCATGCCACACAATCCAGCAGGCCACTATTGCTCTCTGTCAAAGTCCGCCTGCTTAGCGGAGTGGTAACGTGTCTGCCTCCTGTGGAGCGGCCCAGGTTCGATTCACGGCAGATTTTGTCCGCTGATGGACCTGGTGTTCTTATCATCATCATCGATACGCTAGCAGTCCAATGTGGTGTCACCTGAAATGAGACTTGCAACCCGGCGGCCGAAGTTCCCCGGATAGGGCCTCCCAGCCAAGAGTGTCACATGATCATTTCATTTACAATGTCAAAGATGTAATAGACGGGATACAGGACTCGAATTCCCCCGTTAAAGAAAATCACGATAGGGAAAACTTTCTTGTAAGCTCCCATTGAATTACAGTGATTCTTTAAAATGGTCAGATTTAACTTGATTTACACGAACACGATTGGTTTTATTGGCAGCAATATCCCTACCCACGAGCGCAACTTGAGTGAAAATCTTAACGTCCTTGTGAGTTTCAACAAAACGTAGGAAGAGCTTAAGGGACGTTGTCTTATCTTATCACACTGGTTTTGGGCATGTTTCCAACGTGCAATTTGGCTGGATGCCTACACCGGCTATACTAGTCAGCCTCTCTCCAGTGTGCAAGGTAAGTATTTTCTTTAGCACGCCCCTAATTTCATTGGATGATCTTGTTATTGAACGAATCTCGAAGAACATGATTAATTGACCAGAATTAAGAGGGGAAGCAAATGGACTCGCCGGAATTGAAGGCCAAATTAAACTAGGCTGTGAGCTTACCAAATTTCTTTATAATGTGAACAAGGAAAATAGTAAATATGGACTTAAGATTACAGTTATCCTAGTCTGTGACCCTAAGGGTCCAAAAACAGAAAAGAAACATTAGCCAAATGGTAATTTGCTAACCCAGCTGACGTTCCTTTACCGGAGATAAGTCACACAAAATGGGAGAAAAATGGTTCAAATGGCTCTGAGCACTATGGGACTTAACATCTGAGTTCATCAGTCCCCTAGAACTTAGAACTACTTAAACCTAACTAACCTAAGGACAACACACACATCCATGCCCGAGGCAGGATTCGAACCTGCGACCGTAGCGGTCGCGCGGCTCCAGGCTGTAGCGCCTCGAACCGCTCGGCCACTCCGGCCGGCAAAATAGGAGAACGCATCGACATCAAAAAATACATATGTGTTTCCGGTTTTCATATGAGGAAGGGGGCCCAGATAAATCACAAAAACCTTTCCCAGCCCATCTCTTCGTGCACTAAGTGGAGAATATCACGGCGAGTAGTAGGGATAGGCTTAGCTACCTTTAAGGCCTCAAACTCATTGACCAGCCTTCTTATATCAGTATTGAATACAGACCACTTATAATGCTCCTTAATTTTCATTAGGGTTTTATAGATCCCAAAATGCCGTCCAAGCAACGATTCATGAAAATACCGGTAAAAAGGAAGGAACGATTTACTTGAGAAGACATTTCTTTAAATTTTACATCATAATGGGTGCGATAACAAATGAGTTCCTGATTAAGTTGGTAACCCTGACCTTGTTCGCCAGAAAACTTTTTTTTCCTAAAATTACTGAACAGAGGAAGTATTTCGGCTAATAATGTCGAAACACACTGTCCTTATTCGACACCCCGAAATGTCTTCAGATCAAACATACGGGTCAAGGTGTCAGAGATACCCTTCCATGCTTTGTAGAAAACCGAAAGGCAGAAATTTGGACACCTCAATACCTAATTCTACCAGACAGGTCTTGCATGCACCCAGCTTAAGGCCTGGCTGTCGGTATCCAGACAAAATTCCTGTCGGTATCCAAACAAAATGCCTCGTGTTCGAAATAAAACTTTAATTTCTCAAAGGCTAAAAGGTCCACTAGCTCCTCTAACTCGTAGACAGAATATTTCATTTCAGCTGCAGACAAGGCTCTGGAATTACATAGTGTGTCCCAGTCCCGTTATGACTGTGGCTATGAAAAATAAAAGACTTGGATTATGTTCACAATATCGCTGTATTTCTTCGAAATAGTGGCACCATGAATCAGCACACGGATGAAATCGTTTTAAAATTATTTTGAAACATAGTCCTTTTTCGGTATTTAGTACTGCATTACAGTTTTATTGAACGCTCTTAATTGCATCATAACGGCGTGCATTCATTGTCAAATTCAGTTAGGGGAAAACCAGAAGTCGACTGGGGCCAGATCTGGGGAACACGGGGTGTCATGTAGGAGTGTAATGTGTTTGCTGGCCAAAACCTCTCACACCACTTTCACTATGTGGGCTGGAGTGTTGGCGTGGAAAAAAATGTTCCAATGTGTGTGAAATCTTATGGGACTTAACTGCTAGGGTCATCAGTCCCTAAGCTTACACACTACTTAACCACACTACTTAACCTAAATTATCCTAAGGACAAACACACACACCCATGCCCGAGGTAGGACTCGAACCTTCGCCGTGACCAGCCGCACAGTCCATGACTGCAGCGCCCTAGACCGTTCGGCTAATCCCGCGCGGCTTTTGACGTGGAGCAGCAACCAGAAACTTGTCTCTCGGTATTCCGATCAAATCCCACTAATTTTCACTCACAATCACAGAACTTAACACTAGTCTTGATGTTGCCCCGCCGCTCCACCACCATTTTCCGAAATGTGTCGGACATGCGCAGTTACATTCGCAAAAAAAGGACACCTGCTGTTGCTATGATGGCGCTTTAACCTTCTATATGGTGGTGCTGTTGTTAAAACTTCAAGGATCGTATTCCCACAACTCGTCACGAGATAGCATTACAATTTGGAATTTCACACTAGCACTCCTAACGGAACTGGGACACGCTGTGTGCATGTGACTCATCTCCTGAATTTAGATGTGGCCATGCTGGCGTACTTCGAAGCTGCCATGCTGTTGGAGGAGTACGGCGGCATCCTCGTAATTGGAGGCATTGATTTGCGGTACATAAGGACATTCAAAATCTGGAGTAGCATAAATGTGAGCGCTTTGTAATGAGAGTTTAACAGCATCAGAGGCCGCCTGAAGTCTGTTGTTTTACTGAAAAACTTCCACTTTGTGGTACAGCTGACTCGGGGGCTCCGCTAACGGTACAATATTAGGTACGAATTTTTTAAAAATAATTTGTCATAGTTACAGATCTAGCTATAACTTGTTTATTTCAGGTGGAGGGTAATCCTGATTATCTTGATATGCTCTTGGTTAGTTCTTAAGCTAGCAGCAGAAACTAATTGCCCTATAAAACAAATTTCATAAGGAGTCAGATGAACATTATGTGGTCTGTCAGTTAAGACAACTTCACGCAAATGAATAAAAACTTGGCTTAAGTGTTCAAGAAGTTCCTATACATATATCATCAAGGTACCTATAAAGACACTTAAGCTCTCCAAAAATTGAGTCCAATAAATATGTAAGAACCAACGATGCTCTTGATAAACCAAATGGTTCAAATGGTTCAAATGGCTCTGAGCACTATGAGACTTAACTATTGAGGTCATCAGTCCTGTAGAACTTAGAACTACTTAAACCTATCTAACCTAAGTACATCACAGACATCCATGCCCGAGGTAGGATTCGAACCTGCGACCGCAGCGGTCGCACGGTTACAGACTGTAGCGCCTAGAACCGCTCGGCCACGCCGGCCGGCAAACCAAATGGTTCTAGTAATTTCCAATCGGTGTATAGGAGGATTGGTTTCCTCCGCTAAGGGAATCTGGTGGTAGGCTTTGTTAAGGACTAACACAATAGAATAAAGCAGCTTGAAAACCACGTGAAACAATTATGTACGTCCAAGAAACTAACAGACTGAAAGATAAGCTTTCGATTAAGAGCATGATAAACTACCACCGGCCTATAGACCACATGTCTCCACTTGCGTATCAGAGATACGGTTGAAGTTTAGGGCGACATGGATGGCACAGATGCTGTCAGCAAGTAACTAGTCAGTAATCTGGCGTTGTTGTTGTTGTTGTGGTCTTCAGTCCTGAGACTGGTTTGATGCAGCTCTCCATGCTACTCTATCCTGTGCAAGCTTCTTCTTCTCCCACTACCTACTGCAACCTACGTCCTTCTGAATCTGCTTAGTGTATTCATCTCTTGGTCTCCCTCTACGATTTTTACCCTCAACACTGCCCTCCAGTACTAAATTTGCGATCCCTTGATGCCTCAGAACATGTCCTACCAACCGATCCCTTCTTCTTGTCAAGTTGTGCCACAAACTCCTCTTCTCCCCAATCCTATTCAGTACCTCCTCATTAGTTATGTGATTTACCCATCTAATCTTCAGCATTCTTCTGTAGCACCACATTTCGAAAGCTTCTATTCTCTTCTTGTCCAAACTAGTTATCGTCCATGTTTCACTTCCATACATGGCTACACTCCATACATATACTTTCAGAAACAACTTCCTGACACTTAAATCTGTACCCGATGTTAACAAATTTCTCTTCTTCAGAAACGCTTTCCTTGCCATTGGCAGTCCACATTTTATATCTTCTCTACTTCGACCATCATCAGTTATTTGGTCCCCAAATAGCAAAACTCCTTTACTGCTTTAAGTGTATCATTTCTTAATCTAATTCCCTCAGCATCACCCGACATAATTCGACTACATTCCATTATCCTCGTTTTGCTTTTGTTCATGTTCATATTATATCCTCCTTTTAAGACACTGTCCATTCCGTTCAACTGCTCTTCCTAGGCCTATGCTAGCTCTGGCAGAATTACAATGTCATCGGCAAACCTCAAGGTTTTTATTTCTTCTCCATGGATTTTAATACCCACTCCGAATTTTTCTTTTGTTTCCTTCACTGCTTGCTCAATATACAGCTTACATAACATCGGGGAGAGGCTACAACCCTGTCTTACTCCCTTCCCAACCACTGCTTCCCTTTCATGTCCCTCGACTCTTATAACTGCCATGTGCTTTCTGTGCTAATTGTAAATAGCCTTTCGCTCCCTGTATTTTACTCCTGCTACCTTCAGAATTTGAAAGAGAGTATTCCAGTCAACATTGTCAAAAGCTCTCCCGAAGTCTGCAAATGCTAGAAACGTAGGTTTGCCTTTTCTTAATCTAGCGTCTAAAATAAGTCGTAGGGTCAGTATTGCCTCACGTGTCCCTATATTTCTATGGAATCCAAACTGATCTTCCCCAAAATTGGCTTCTACCAGTTTTTCCACTCGTCTGTAAAGAATTCGCGTTAATATTTTGCAGCCGTGACTTATTGAACTGAATGTTCAGTAATTTTCACATCTGTCAACGCCTGTTTTCTTTGGGATTGGAATTATTATATTCTTCTTGAAGTCTGAGGGTATTTCGCCTGTCTCATGCATTTTGCTCACCAGATGGTAGAGTTTTGTCAGGACTGGCTCTCTTAAGGCTGTCAGTAGTTCTAATGGAATGTTTACTCCCGGGGCCTTGTTTCGACTCAGGTCTTACAGTGCTCTGTCAAACTCTTCACGCAGTATCATATCTCCCACTTCATCTTCATCTTCATCTACATCCTCTTCCATTTCCACAATATTGTCCTCAAGTACATCGCCCTTGTATAGACTGTCTATATACTCTTTCCACCTTTCTGCTTTCCCTTCCTTGCTTAGAACTGGGTTTCCATCTGAGCTCTTGATATTCATACAACTCGTTCTCTTTTCTTCAAAGGTCTCTTTAATTTTCCTCTAGGCAGTATCTATCTTACCTCTAGTGAGATAAGCCTCTATACCCTTACATTTGTCCTCTAACCATGCTGCTTAGGTATTTTGCACTTCCTGTCGATCTCATTTTTGAGACGTTTGTATTCCTTTTTGCCTGCTTCATTTACTGCATATTTATATTTTCTCCTTTCGTCAATTAAATTCAATATTTCTTCCGTTACCCAAGGATTTCTAGTAGCCCTCATCTTTTTACCTACTTGATCCTCTGCTGCCTTCACTACTTCATCCCTCAAAGCTACCCATTCTTCTTCTGCTGTATTTCTTTCCCCCCATTCTTGTCAATTGTTCCCTTATGCTCTCCCTGAAACTCTGTACCACCTCTGGTTTAGTCAGTTTATCCAGGTCCCATCTCCTTAAATTCCCACCGCTTTGCAGTTTATTCAGTTTTAATCTACAGTTCATAACCAATAGATTGTGGTCAGAGTCCACATCTGCCCCTGGAAATGTCTTACAATATAAAACCTGGTTCCTAAATCTCTGTCTTACCATTATATAATCTATCTGATACCTTTTAGTATCTCCAGGGTTCTTCCATGTATACAACCTTCTTTTATGATTCTTGCACCACGTGTTAGCTAAGTTATTCTCTGCGCAAAATTCTACCAGGCGGCTTCCTCTTTCATTTCTTACCCCCAATCCATATTCACCTACTACGTTCCTTCTGTCCCTTTTCCTACTACCGAATTCTAGTCACCCATGGCTATTAAATTTTCGTCTCCCTTCACTATATGAATAATTTCTTTTATTTCATCATACATTTCTTCAATTTCTTCGTCATCTGCAGAGCTAGTTGGCATATAAACTTGTACTACTGTCGTAGGCGTGGGCTTCGTGTCTATTTGGCCACACTAATGCGTTCACTATACTGTTTGTAGTAGCTTACCCGCACTCCTAATTTTTTATTCATTATTAAACCCACTCCTGCAATACCCCTATTTGATGTTGTATTAATGACCCTTTATTCACCTGACCAAAAGTCTTGTTCCTCCTTTTGTAACCTACCTGTCCGATTAAGGGACCTGACATTCCAAGCTCCGATCCGTAGAACGCCAGTTTTCTTTCTCCTGATAACGACGTAGTCCTGAGTAGTCCCCGCCCGGAGATCCGAATGGGGGACTATTTTACCTCCGGAATATTTTACCCAAGAGGTCGCCATCATCATTTATCCATACAGTCAAGCTGCATGCCCTCGGGAAAAATTACGGCCGTAGTTTCCCCATGCCTTCAGCCGTTCGCAGTACCAGCACAGCAAGGCTGTTTTGGTTAGTGTTACAAGGCCAGATCAGTCAATCATCCAGACTGTTGCCCCTGCAACTACTGAAAGTGCTGTTGCCCCTCTTCGGGAACCACACGTTTGTCTGGCCTCTCAACAGATACCCCTCCGTTGTAGTTGCACCTACGGTATGGCCATCTGTATCGCTGAGGCACCCAAGCCTCCCCACCAACGGCAAGGTCTATGGTTCATGGGGGGCATCTGGCGTACTTCTCTCATTTTTGTATAGGATCCATGATATGATGCTTAAAATAGAACTCCTTGGCAGAACAATCAATAATCAGGTTGTCCTCATAATAAAACCACAACCTAGTGAAACACTAGTGAACAAACCCATTGCAATGACAAATTTGACTGGCCATGGCGAACCCAGAATGGAAACACTATCGCTATCCGGTCCGACAAACGACACACTGCAGTGCAACTAAGTAGCACATGTTGATAGGTGGCAATATGCAAAGACACACCAGAGCGAGGACTTCTATCAGTAGAATGTTCACGGGACAATCAATGGCTTAAAAGATATCGATAAATGTTCAACGTTCCGATATATCCGAGTAGACAAGTACGTTCTGCTGGTCTGTCTTGATATCACATCACTGATCACGTGGGTGCCCACAGAAGGCACACTGTAATAGTTGGAGGAACACCGTGTCAAGGTAACAGCATCAATGTTTCCACACGTATCAGTACTTTCAGTATGGTGGTAAACTCCATGAACAGGTAAACGGCTTTAGTGACAGGCTCTCCACTTTCTCAAAGCTTGCTTATACGCGGAGTACTCTCTCGAAACCGTGAAACTACAGGACTCAAGCTCAAGCTCTTTATAGGCACAGGAATTACACTTTCGCTGAGAGACCGCTTGAAAATGCGGCCTATTGCAGTTCTTCTGGTACATCAGGAACATAGACGAGAACATGAGGTTCGCCCACCAAGTAGAAAGAAACATATGCCTACATTTCTTGCGTATTTTAATAAATATGAAACCTAAAGATTCATTCGGTCACTTAATGTGCTGTAAAAGTAGAACACCGACCTTCGTGTAAGCACTGCATGTTTCCAACTGCCAGTGCAACACTGTCGCAAAAGCCTGAGAAATCTGCGACAAACACTTTTCTCTGACTTAACAACACTTACGTAGTTTATTCTGCAGCCGAGGGCGCAAATAATATACGCTGCAAGGTCTTATCGCCGCAAAGTAAAGAAAAAGGTGAAAATGACATCCAGATTCCGGAGTACCCACAGAAGCTTCAGGGTCTTGGACAAGCATGCTGTAAAGACGGTTTTCCTATCTAAAATTAGAGATGTTGTTGCTGCACAAATGGTCCCTAAGGACTAGAAAACTTGCTGTGTAAGCCATTACGTGAGATTCTCAAACACAACGCTGCATTTTACAGAGAGATGTAGAGCACAGAAGTAGCCTATATAATATCTCAATGCATACATCTGCAGCTTCAAACACACAACGCTGTGTATCGAGGAAGCAATAAAAATAAGACTGCCAGAAAGTCTAGTGAACAGAGACGGTGGCTTTCATCTCAGGTTCGGCTGGGACGAAGTACTGTAAAAAAATTAGAAAGAAGCGTTCCCTGATCAGGGCACCAACAGTGTTCCTGTGACACGCCTGGCGCACAGCCACGCCCTCCTCCTCAAGCCCTATCCCCTGGGACTCACTCTTCCAGGCATTTGCTATTTACCCGCCAGATGCGATTCCAGAGATGAAAGATACAACCCGTGATGGGTATGCACCAGCATCTGAGAGGAGCCAGACTCATCGACAAAGAATGGTAGTATTAAATTCGCCGAAACAACGCTCCGATACGAAAGTATTTCTCCGTTGATTTACCCAGAAAAATTTATCGTATAATAGAATGCTGTGGGAAACCATTATCAGACAACCAGTAGAGTTGGTGGGGTATCAGAGTAGTGGAAGCAGCGAAATCTAGTGGTAAACAAAGATTATGTAGCACGTAGGGCAAAGAACTAATTTAGAAAAGAATAGTTTGACATAAGATAGTGTGGCTACCGTATTTACTGTCTTGTGTTGTACCAGAAGTGTACACATTCCGCTTTTAACCTGCCCATTCTTGCCCGACAGCCCGGAGGGGCCAGCTGCCACACATCAGCAGCAGACTGGGCAGGTTGCTTTACTGCTGTCCAGGCCAAGCTAAGCTACGCTCAACGTAAGCAGGCTAAAGAAGCCAGCCTGCCTGCCCGTCTGTCTATCTATCTATCTATCTGTCTGTCTGCCTTCCTGATGTGCTACGCTACGTAGCAATTTATCCTGCACGCGCTCGTTGTAATGCTACGAGCAGTTTTCGGAAGTTGATGAAAATTCCTTTTTTTCCAGAGTATCCCAAGTCGAGCGTCAATATAATATACATTTTAAGTCATTGTAGCCCAAAATATGGTCGATTTTATTCCTCCTTTTTTACCTTTACGAATTTTTTTGGGCTTATTTATTTGTTTTAGATATGAACGGATTTCTGTGCAATTTCACCTTCTTTCGATTAGTACTGCCTGTTCTGAGTTCTGCCCATTATCAGGTCGCCTATAGCACATGTTTTCTGCAGTAAGCAGAACCTTCTATGGAAATCGGGATCCTTTGCCCCTAAGAACCTGTACAAGACTTTTATACTGCAACGCCAACTTAAGTGAGATTTCGGAAGCCTTGTTTCTGTAATCTTTTCGTCTTTCAACCAGATATGACTCCAAGTTTAAATCCCTTTCCAGGACGCGTATTGCGGGTTCGTGAATTCATTCAGAATGTCCAAAATAGTTCATTCTGAATTCCCCAAATGCATTTTATGTCATTCTAAAAAGTATATGTCTGAAATAAACTTTTCATTCTGCTAAGCTTTCTACGCATTGCGTTGTATGCCACAGAATAGGGTTTGTAATATCCACTGAGCCATATTATTTCCCTGTTTCATTAAATGTTTGCCCTAAATTAAGGAAGCCTCTATACTGCTATGTAAATGGACTGAAATCGCTAGCATACATCTTCACACATTTGCCTGTCTCTAAGTCTTTGCCCTCTTTCGAAATACGTTCATGTTCAGAAAAAAACAAAACATCTTCTACGACAGGAGATAGGATGTTCATTTTCACAGTACATGTATAATAGTATGTTCTGCAGGAATGATTAGCGTTTGTCACCTTGGTTCAGCAAGTGTCCTGTTGCCTATTAGTCACAGGGCCCGCCATAGGCCCTGATAACTTGTTCCATGCGTGATAGCATTGTCGTGTATGAGACGCAAATGGCGTCCTGTGGTGTGGCAATCCATGCTGCATTCAAAAATGGTTCAAATGGCTCTGAGCACTATGGGACTCAACTGCTGTGGTCATAAGTCCCCTAGAACTTAGAACTACTTAAACCTAACTAACCTAAGGACATCACACACATCCATGCCCGAGGCAGGATTCGAACCTGCGACCGTAGTGGCCGTGCGGTTCCAGACTGTAGCGCCTTTAACCGCTCGGCCACTCTGGCCGGCTCATGCTGCATTCATATGGTGGGTGGCATTTTTTTTTTTTTTTTTTTTTTTTTTAGTCATAACATTCCACAGTAGTACATAATTTTCAACTGACATTTAAAAGTAATAAAACAAACTAAAATTAATTACAAGTTCCTTGGCATTTTGGGTCACAGAGCAGCGCCCGTCGTTTCGCCATGTCCCACACATTTACGACTGGCAACAAGTCTGTTGATCTGGTGAACCAGGGCTAAATGCTGACATTCTGTGATATCAAGAAGGCACGTGTTCGTGCAGCAACTTATAGTCGTGCATTGTTGGGCTGAAAAATGTCGTCCGCATTGTGCAGAAAGGGTATAGCTACGGGTCGCAGGATGTCATTTACGTAGGCCACACTGGTCACAGTTCCCTGGACACGCAACTGCTGTCATTTGTGGTTGTACCCAATTGCACCCCATTCCATAAGGTCTTGAGTTGGCACTGTCAGTCTTGTGCGACTGCAGTCATTGTGATGCCACTCCTCCAGTCTGCGGCGAACAAAAATGCGCCCATCGCCTTCAAAGAAACAGAACGTAGATTCCTCCGAAAACACTATCTGATGCCATTTCTGTCCCCAGCGACGTTGCTACACTGTTCGTCTGTAGCGCCGGACCAGAAGAGGACGCAGATCTGTCCTGTTGTGAATTCGGATGAAGTGCCGATATTCTCGGGTGGTGCGACCTGTCCTACCTCGGCGTGTTCCACGGTGTATACGGTGTCTCCAACGTGTGCAAGATGCCGAGAATACTACTGCTTCCTCTGTGTTAACGATAACTATTACTACAGCTCGCATAAATTATCAACAGAAAAATAATAGAAGAATATAATTTTATACATGAAGTTCTCGTGTACGTGTTACAGTCCATTCGTCGAAATTTATTTGCAATCCGAAATTATACTTTGCCTTTCCTTCTCATGCCGTTTATCAAAATATTAATAAATACACTGTGTTGGGCTTTATATCAATTTATTTGCAGTGAGAATAAATTCAAAATTGAAAAGAAAATAAAAAATCGTGTAGAGACTAGATTCTCTGCCCTCGGGTAATAGGGACTAGATCCTCTGCCCTCTGATAACCGTCCGTACCCCTTCCATTGCGACAGTTGCTGCCTGGAAAGTGCACTCACTTAAATGGCTAATGCTTTCGTCGACCTGTGCTAGTATATAACACTTGGCCATCTGGAGCTTCCCCTTCTGTCACATTCATTTTTGACGAATATCGCCGTAAAACATACTTTTCGACGAAATGGGTGATCATAAGTAGACGCGGTCCTCTGGTAAGCTGCTGCTGCAGCACTACGATGTGTTTGTGCTCCACTGCACTTGTTGCCGTATGTTTTACCGCGTCGAAGCAAGAATTTCGAGCATTTTGTGTAAAATATTGTGTCCAAGATAGTTATGAAGCCCACATCTACTACAGTAGTACAAGTTTATATGCCAACTAGCTCTGCAGATGACGAAGAAATTGAAGACATGTATGATGAAATGAAAGAAATTATTCAGATAGTGAAATGAGACGAAAATTTAATAGTCATGGGTGACTGGAATTCGAGTGTAGGAAAAGGGAGAGAAGGAGACGTAGTAGGTGAATATGGATTGGGGCTAAGAAATGAAAGAGGAAGCCACCTGGTAGAATTTTGCACAGAGCACAACTTAATCATAGCTAACACTTGGTTTAAGAATCATGATAGAAGGTTGTATATATGGAAGAACCCTGGAGATACTAAAAAGGTATCAGATAGATTATATAATGGTAAGACAGAGATTTAAGAACCAGGTTTTAAATTGTAAGACGTTTCCAGGGGCAGATGTGGACTCCGACCAAAATGTATTGGTTATGACCTGTAGGCTAAAGCTGAAGAAACTGCAAAAAGGTGGCAATTTAAGGAGATGGGACCTGGATAAACTGAAAGAACCAGAGGTTGTACAGAGTTTCAGGGAGAGCATAAGGGAACAATTGACAGGGATGGGGGTAAGAAATACACTAGAAGAAGAATGGGTTGCTTTGAGGGATGAAGTAGCGAAGGCAGCAGAGGATCAAGTAGGTAAAACGACGAGGGCTACTAGAAATCCTTGGTTAACAGAAGAAATATTGAATTTAATTGATGAAAGGAGAAAATATAAAAATGCAGTAAATGAAGCAGGCAAAAAGGAATACAAACGTCTCAAAAATGAGATCGACGGGAAGTGCAAAATGGCTAAGCAGGGATGGCTAGAGGACAAATGTAAGGATGTAGAGGCTTATCTCACTAGGGGTAAGATATATATTGACTACACGAAAATTAAAGAGACCTTTGGAGATATGAGAACCACTTGTATGAACATCAAGAGCTCAGATGGAAACGCAGTCTAAGCAAAGAAGGGAAAGCAGAAAGGTGGAAGGAGTATATAGAGGATGTAGATGAAGATGAAATGGGAGATACGATACTGCGTGAAGAGTTTGACAGAGCACTGAAAGACCTGAGTCGAAACAAGGCACCCGGAGTAGAGAACATTCCATTGGAACTACTGACGGCCTTGGGAGAGCCAGTCCTGACAAAACTCTACCATCTGGTTATCAAGATGTATGAAACAGGCGAAATACCCTCAGACTTCTTGAAGAATATAATAATTCCAATCCCAAGGAAAGCAGGTGTTGACAGATGTGAAAATTACCGACCAATCAGTTTAATAAGCCACAGCTGCAAAGTACTAACACGATTTTTTTACAGACGAATGGAAAGACTAGTAGAAGCCGACCTCGGGAAAGATCAATTTGGATTCCGTAGAAATACTGGAACACGTGAGGCAATACTGACCTTACGACGTATCTTAGAAGAAAGATTAAGGAAAGGCAAACCTACGTTTCTAGCAATTGTAGACTTAGAGAAAGCTTTTGACAATGTTGACTGGAATACTCTCTTTCAAATTGTAAAGGTGGCAGGGGTAAAATACAGGGAGCGAAAAGCTATTTACAATTTGTACAGAAAGTAGATGGCCGTTATAAGAGTCGAGGGACATGAAAGGGAAGCAGTGGTTGGGAAGGGAGTAAGACAGGGTTGTAGCCTCTCCCCGATGTTATTCAATCTGTATATTGAGCAAGCCGTAAGGGAAACAAAAGAAAAATTCGGAGTAGGTATTAAAATCCGTGGAGAAGAAATAAAAACTTTGAGGTTCCCCGATGACATTGTAATTCTGTCAGAGACAGCAAAGGACTTGGAAGAGCAGTTGAACGGAATGGATGGTGTCTTGAAGGGAGGATATAAGATGAACATGAACAAAAGCAAAACGAGGATAATGGAATGTAGTCGAATTAAGTCGGGTGATGTTGAGGGTATTAGATTAGGAAATGAGACACTTACAGAAGTAAAGGAGTTTTGCTATTTGTGGAGCAAAATAACTGATGATGGTCGAAGTACAGAGGATATAAAATGTAGACTGGCAAAGGCAAGGAAAGCGTTTCTGAAGAAGAGAAATTTGTTAACATGGAGTATAGATTTAAGCGTCAGGAAGTCATTTCTGAAAGTATTTGTATGGAGTGTAGCCATGGATGGAAGCGAAACATGGACGGTAAATGGTTTGGACATTAAGAGAATAGAAGCTTTTGAAATGTGGTGCTACAGAAGAATGCTGAAGATTAAATGGGTGGATCACATAACTAATGAGGAAGCATTGAATAGGATTGGGGAGAAGAGAAGTTTGTGGCACAACTTGACCAGAAGAAGGGATCGGTTGGTAGTACATGTTCTGAGGCACCAAGGGATCACCAATTTATTACTAGAGGGCAGCGTGGAGGGTAAAATTTGTAGGGGGAGACCAAGAGATGAATACACTAAGCAGATTCAGAAGGATGTAGGTTGCAGTAGGTACTGGGAGATGAAGAAGCTTGCACAGGATAGAGTAGCATGGAGATCTGCATCAAACCAGTCTCATGAATGAAGACCACAACAACAACATGTGTTCTGAAAGAGAAGATGTAATTACTTTTACCTTTCCCACTATTACCTTTGTTCTTATTTACTGATCTATTGTTCTTGTTAGAATGAAAGTCATTCACGCTCTCTGCACATTAGTAAAATTTAAAACGTGTGGCTTTTATATTTCGGTAGCGAACCCGGCAGTGCTACGCATCTCTGAAATACATGTGGTAACTGGATATATAATCTATATTCCCCGCGCCCCGTCCTCTCTCTGCCCACCTGATCTTGTCCCCTCTATGTGTCCACTTTTTCCCCTACCTCTCTGTGTCCTCTTACGCCTTCTCTCGCCTTAAGCCTTTATTGTTGTTCCAAATGAAACATTCATTGGAAACTGCAGGCGCTTGAAATGAAAGGGTAAATCGGTTGGGATCATTGGAATACTGAGGTATGAGAGGGACCTCACTATCCTGTGGATTTAATCTACTGGTGGGATTATACAGCTTCGGATGATTCAGATTCCGTAACAGTACTCTAATCATAAAAATATAAGCGCAAATACACCTTTCCTGTTTTCCGTTAAACCCTCGGCTGGGCAGGAAACAAAACAGCTCATTGCTGTGCATACGATTTTTGTCATTATTATGTATAAGGAGACAGAATACATATGTAAGAAACAAACTGTAAAATGGTTTACACGCCTTGCTATCGTCACTGAAACTGACTGCAACAAAGAAAACAAAAGCACACATATTCGCGCCGGCAAAGGTGGCCGTGCGGTTCTAGGCGCTACGGTCTGGAACCGCGTGACCGCTACGGTCGCAGGTTCGAATCCTGCCTCGGGCATGGATGTGTGTGATGTCCTTAGGTTCGTTAGGTTTAAGTAGTTCTAAGTGCTAGCGAACTGATGACCTCAGACGTTAAGTCCCATAGTGCTCAGAGCCATTTGAACCATATTTGAACACATATTCGCAGCACAGCACAGCACTCTCTTTCTCGCAGCCACTCTTAACAGAAATACCGGTACATTGCAATTAGTGAACACACATAGCCCACGTCCGTCAGAATGTTTACGAGAATATTATTTAAAAATCTGAAGTAAAACGGTCAAGAATTTTTCGAGATTTTTTGTAACGAGTTTTCTCACTTATATCCGGACGGAAAAAAAATCGCAACATGAAGGAGCGACATAGACGAAAGTTGGTAGGCGTGTTTCTACAAGTAAAAAATGATGTCTATTCAAATTTCGCGCCAATCCCATAAGCGTCATTATGAGGACCCAAATCAGATCTGATTAAAGTACACGCTGTAACAGTCGTGAGCGTTAGTTACCTCTGAGACTGAGCATGGTGGGTTTACGTTAGTCAAGAATGCCTGTAAGGAAACAAAGACGCCTTTATCAACACCTTACAGAGTTTGATGGAGGTCGTGTAATACGGCTTCGACAAGGTGGAAGTTCTTTCTGCGATAAAGCAGGAGGACGTGGCAGGAAGGTCGCCATTGTTCCTGACTACTGACAGCAGTGGCAACGAGAATGTACGGTCGCAGGAGTATCTGGCTCCGCACCTCCACGTGGCACTATCGTATTCGGCGCGTAGCTCTGGTGCATCGTACTGCATATTCGGCGGTTACATAAGCAGCAGTTGCCACCACAGTGACACAAAGGACTATTTACATGTCGGTTACTTCAATGATGCTCCGAACCAGACGCCATGTAGCGTGCATTCCACTAACCCCAAACGGCCATTTGCGATTTCAGTAGTGTCAAACGAGAGCTCATTGGAGGCCAGGTGGAGGTCTGTTGTGTTTTCTGACGAAAGTTGGCTCTGCCTCGGTGCCAAAGATGGCCGTGTGTTGGATAGGATGGTTGCAGTTAAGGATCCACTGGCAATCGGTCTTGAGCGCTAGACACGACGACTGAGGTGTGATTTAATATAACAGCAGGAGCAGTCAGGTGGCTATCCCATGCAGCCTGACTGCAAATTTGTACGTCAGTTTGGTGTTTCGATCTGTTGTGCTGCCATTCATGAACAACAATCCAAGGGGTGTTTTCCAACAGGATAACGCTCTCCCACATACCGTTATTGTAACCCACCATTCTCTACAGCGGCTCGAGATCTGCTTGATCTCCAGATCAGTCTACAATCGAGCACATAAGGGACATCATCGGACGACAACTCCAGCGTCACCCAAAAATGCATTAACCATCCTTGTATTGACCGGCACCTGTACAATTCATTGCATGCACGTTTGTATGCTTTCATTCAACATTCTGGCTGTTACATAGGTTATTAATGTAAGAATATGTCATATTTGCAACTACTTATCTCGCGCTTACATTAACCTATGAATCGCAATTTTAATCACGCGAATATGTTACCTGGACGAATGTATTCCCGAAATTACAGTACTCTTCATTAATTAATTTTTAGTTTTGCGGTTTTTTCCGTCAGTGTATACTACATGTGTATAAAAATACAGCCTACGTCAGTGCGAATTTTCATAAGACTATCGTGTAAAAATCTGAAGTAAATCGGTCAAGAGCTTATCGTAGAATTTGGTAATAAATTTTTCCCGTTCATTTGTTACGTATATTTATTATTATATGTTTAAGAAAAATGTATTCTTTGTCTCGTTGTTCATTACAGTGGCTTGAAACAATCTGAAGTGAACTGGTCTACTTCCCAGTTTTTTGGTAACAACGTTAAACCACGACTTGTCTTTATGTAGTAGTACAGAACATAAGTTATTAATAATATTTTATCTTATAGTGTCTTGTGACAAGAATCTTACTGCGGTGCTCTTTCAGCATTACAGCTCATTACCTTAACAAATTAATGGCATTAATAAACTTATGACGTAGCTGATATAATAGTCAAACTCGACCTAGTACACAGTCAGTAAAATTCTTCTGGGTTTGAGGCCGCATTGTCATCTGTAAAATTCCGACGTTACGGTGACTGTTGCAAGGCGCCTTCCTCAAGTATCTTGCAAAAGTCGCCGACACGTCGGAATTTTACAGATGACAATGCGGCCTCAAACCCAGAAGAATTTTATTGACTGTGGCAAAGGCCGCGGAAACCTACGTTTACATCGACCTAGTAAACATTACGGAAAATGTAGCGTGAATAGGAATTCAAAATGAGTGTTTAGCTGAAAGCTTTAACCTCAGCTTATGTAATTAATAAGTGCGCTCATTAGCATACCAGGTGCTACCTGGTGCAAGATAGCTTAAATGCACAGGCAGACGCGCTCTCATAGCTGATTCTTCATAGTGTGTAAAAACCTGACGTCATGCCACCAATTACGTCCCTACCCAAATGATGAGAAGAGATCGAAGGTGGCATAAAGTCGATGAGCTTCTTTTTTAGGAAGAAAAAGAAAGAACGAATTCAGAGTAAATTAAATAGTGTTATTTAATGTCGAATTTTTCGAAGCCTCTAATTATTTAGTCCAATTATATCACCATTTGTTTCTCTTAGCGAAAGGAAAAAACAAAGTAACTTTTAGCAGATCACCTTTATTCTAAATCTCTCGCGAATAACTAACGGCGTACATGCCACTCACTGTTGTGAAAGGCTTTGTAACTTTAATGTAATGGCATCCTATAGTCTATTCAGCGGTTTTGTAGATCTCACGTCACCGATTTGGAGATTACACAATTTCATTTTCAGACATACTTGTTGTAGTCTATCTCAACCGAAACACTGGAGTTAACAAACCGATCCTAAACCCAACTACAACGAGTATCGATAGTGGTGCTGCCGCAGACATGAAACATATCAGTTTTCGTCTACATCAAACATAAACGGCTAGTCCCCATTACACTTTGTGTTACAATGAGGGCAGTGTGAGAGACATATAGGTTACAGACTGGAAAGAATAACAGGGTTTAGGATATTCACAATCTCATGATGTAAATGTAGTAAGGGTGGTGAAAAGGGATACTTAGTATCCAATAGCTTCCAGATGCTTCAAAGAAACCTTTCAGTGTAGTAAATGGACGAAGGGAGCAGTCAAGGAATGAACCACAATATCGTTCACGTGACAATATGGTTTATTGACGGGTCAAAAACAGACGAAGTTGCTGGGGCCTGTTATACGGGGTGCAGAGTAGAGAGCGAAATCTCTCTAGGGAAGTTGGTTACCAGCCAGAGATATTTGCTATCAGGTTAAGCGTGGGTAAATATTACGTAGGTACTACAAGGATCGTAGCAGACAGCTAAGCAACTGCGATCTCTATCAACCCCAGCTAGGAGATGTATGAGAGGCAGTGGTCAGTATTCATGGGTATGATAAGAAAGAAGTCTAGCAAAAATGGACTACAAAATACATACCTACAGAGCTACGAGCTTCATCTTCAATACTGTGAAACTAATCTCATCTACAGCCTAATGTCATGAAGTTCCTTGTGAAGGGAGCTGTGTAATAAGCCTGCTCTGGGTCTCTGGTCTCTCAGGTTGTAACCTTCCCGTATATAAAATAATTGATAGTAAATTGACTGTGAATTGAAACTGATAAATTTTGGACGTAAACAACGCTACGCCATGGCCCTGTGAAATCAATCTGAATAAACTTAAAAATTCTTACCTCATAATTGTGTCGCCAGATTACGCTGTCCATATATCTGCTCGTAAATGGCACAGCTTAGTGCAATGCTGACCTACTACTGAACAACATTTGTCTGAGATTTGCATTATTAGAAAAAAACTGACTTTGCTTTGAAAAATATTTAAATTCATGTAAATGACTAGTAAAAACTTATGTTCTGAAAAACGTTATTATTGAAAACATATCTGCAAAGCATTACATAAAAATAATTGAACATTACAAGTCTGGCTTAATTAGTGCTGACAAACCGCAAAACGATTGAAACAAATTCATATGAACATCTCAGACACCAAATTTAAGTACGTACATGGCGATGAAGAGTAATAAAGTTTGCCTTACACTACATGGCAATGAACTGCGCTGCACCAGTGGCGACTGCTACTGCTCTTACATAGCTAGCAACTGTACTGTAGCGGTGAGCTACTACTACTTCTGCTCTGTATGAACAAGCGATTACTACTGCTGCCGACACTGCTCTGACCTGCGATTCTATTGCAACAGAGATGTTTTATATCGTAAGCAGCGCGTGATCAATACAACTTTGGACTACGAACCTAAAAATAAGAAAAAAAAAAAAAAACAAGACAAGTTAATAGAGCAGAAAATGTTAAAAGAGAATTTCTGCAGTTCCGAACTTGAACACGAAGCACATTAAACTCATTGTAAGTTGGTAAGTTTACTGACTGACGACTGTACCTTCAAGAAACATATATACACGGTGATAATAGAGAGTGCAGATTTCGTGGTGAGGACATGAATCCGTATCACATTTAAACTACACCTACATCTACATTTACACTCCGCAAGCCACCCAACGGTGTGTTGCGGAGGGCACTTTACGTGCCACTGTCATTATCTCCCTTTCCTGTTCCAGTCGCGTATAGTTCGCGGGAAGAACGACTGCCGGAAAGCTCCGTGTGCGCTCGAATCTCTCTAATTTTATACTCGTGATCTCCTCGGGAGGTATAAGTAGGGGGAAGGAATATACTCGATACCTCATCCAGAAACGCAGCCTCTCGAAACCTGGACAGCAAGTTACACCGCGATGCAGAGCACCTCTCTTGCAGAGTCTGCCACTTGAGTTTCCTAAACATCTCCGTAACGCTATCACGCTTACCAAATAACCCGGTGACGAAACGCGCCGCTCTTCTTTGGATCTTCTCTATCTCCTCTGTCAACCCGACCTGATACGGATCCCACACTGATGAGCAATACTCAAGTATAGGCCGAACGAGTGTTTTGTAACCACCTCCTCTGTTGATGGACTACATTTTCTAAGGACTCTCCCAATGAATCTCAACTTGGTACCCGCCTTACCAACAATTAATTTTATATGATCATTCCACTTCAAATCGTTCCGCACACATACTCCCAGATATTTTACAGAAGTGACAGTTACCAGTGTTTGTTCCGCTATCATATAATCATACAATAAAGGATCCTTCTTTCTATGTATTCGCAATACATTACATTTGTCTATGTTAAGGGTCAGTTGCCACTGCCTGCACCAAGTGCCTATCCGCTGCACATATTCCTGCATTTCGCTGCAATTTCCTAATGCTGCAACTTCTCTGTATACTGCAGCATCATCCGCGAAAAGCCGCATGGAACTTCCGACACTATTTACTTGGACATTTATGTATATTGTGAAAAGCAATGGTCCCATTACACACCCCTGTGGCACGCTAGGGGTTACTTTAACGTCTGCAGACGTCTCTCCATTGACAACAACATGCTGTGTTCTGTTTGCTAAAAACTCTTCAATCCAGCGACACAGCTGGTCTGATATTTCGTAGGCTCTTTATCAGGCGACAGTGCAGAACTGTATCGAACGCCTTCCGGAAGTCAAGGAAAATGGCATCTACCTGGGAGCCTGTATCTAATATTTTCTGGGTCTTGTGAACAAATAAAGCGAGTTGGGTCTCACACGATCGCTGCCAAACAAAACACTGGTGACCGAAAGACGCAAAATACTTGTGTCGCCAATTCCTGTCAGTGCAGGCACCAGAGGGCCAAGTCCGTTGGTGTTTTGTCTCCCTGATTAAATCGAATCAAATCAAATCACATCAAGTCATTTGATCCTGCCGGACGATGAGAATGGAGTGCCGTTGTTCGCTGATTTGGTCGACGTACCCTAAACTAGGCTGTGTTTCATACGCATTCGCTGCGGCATAATTCGAATCAATCGCCCCTCGGAAGAGCTGCCGCCATCGGCGGAAAGGGCACGCCCCGTTGGCCAACTTGTGATCTGCATAATAAGATACAGTTCTGGCGCTGATGCGGCGTGCAAATTGTTGGCAGTCATCACTCGTAGCGGCAACGGTAGCGGCAATAGAATAGAATAGAGAGGAGGCAGTGTTCGGGCGGCGGCGGCTGGAGCAGCAGCAGTGAGCGACCGTAAATACGGCGCGCCGACCAGCTCGTTTGTTGCAGCACAAACAAACACACACAGGCACACACACACACACAAACACACACGTGTGCCGCCATGCCCCACTGTGGCGTCCCGTGACGGACGCGACACCCAGCTCTGCCGCATCCGGCGCTGCCCGGCGCAGCCGAGTCCCACCCAGCGCACGTCATCGTATTTCGCCGCGTCACGGGATGCGCCGTTTAGTCGCAGTCGACTGAGTTCTGTGTAAGCCGAAAATTTATCTCGCCACCAGAAAACGTAGCGCACAGCGCCGAAAGTAACGTACGTAGTTCATCCGTCGCGAGTGGAATGAAATGCGGCTTCGCAACATTTCACGACGCGGTGTTCATATAATAGCAGCGGGGCAGGGAGGGCTGGGAGGAGCCGCCAGCGGGCCCTGCGCTCCCGTCAGACACTCGGCAGCAGCCGCCGTGGCGGTCTGCGATTCCGGTGGCTGATTTGTGTCACGGCACTCGGCTGCTCCCTCATTGATCAATGTTGTAGCTTCCTACGGATGTGGCAGGTGCAATTCTGACTTAAACATTTCACACGGGAGTTTAGTGCGACGGTTTATGGTTATTTGTGTACAGCCTTCCGTCTATAAACATTTCTGTCCGTTGTAATGGCCTCATTTGCACTGAAACTGCAGTCGGGCTGTCTGGGGTGACAGTTATACCTTAACGCGTAGGAAGCACATCTCAGTGTTCTGAAAATTATACTGATCTGGAGTTTCCTCAAGAGGTTGTCCTAGCTTAGTGAAATGCGAGGCGTCGGATCACGATGAGCTTCTGTTGGCGGAAATAGGTTGCTGGCGTACTACTCCAATCTAGTGGTGCTCAAAATAGTCAAACAGCGGAAAGTCCTGTGGAAATTGTTTTGACAAGCTATCTATATGCTTTCGAGGATGCTGAAGTCAAATTTTCGATGTCACACCAAAATTTCAGCCCGGAAGTGGGTCAAAAACGGAAAAATCACTAAAACATTGGACTTTTTTGGGGGTTTTCTCTTATCACTCGGAAACGACGCAAGTTTTGGTGAAGTTGATAAATTTCCCACAAGGTGTGTCTGACATACTTTTTTCCCCAGACCAACCGTATGGCGTGTAATTCTTGTTGAAGTTAGCGCAGTTCCAAAGCTCGGGAGATGAGCTATATTAGGACTTCCTTCCTCCCCCCACGCCGGCCGGAGTGGCCGTGCGGTTAAAGGCGCTACAGTCTGGAACCGCATGACCGCTACGGTCGCATGTTCGAATCCTGCCTCGGGCATGGATGTGTGTGATGTCCTTAGGTTAGTTAGGTTTAAATAGTTCTAAGTTCTAGGGGACTTATGACCACAGCAGTTGAGTCCCATAGTGCTCAGAGCCATTTGAACCTCCCCCCCCCCCTTCGCTGTCCTTTTTCCCAGTACCATTAACGTACTTTGTTGCACATCCATTGTCGAATTCCATCCTGCAGTAGCGTCGGGATGTAATGGGATTGGTTGGTAGCTGATACTTCCCGTGATGGAGGGGTCAGACGTTTTCGAGGAGGGGCTGGCATCCCCCTTCAGCCGGTGGTAAGACAACTCCTTTCTGTTTTTCTGCCGCGCCGACATTTACTTACGAGTGCATCCTCGGATGTACAGTCGTACATTACGAATTAAAATGAGAACTGTTTTTTATGTGATGGTGTACTGGATGATGGAAGAAAAGTGTCTTGCAGAACATTCTTGAAGCAAGACGAAGGATGAGATAGTTGCCCTATTGAAGGCCAAAATTGTGATTAACGCTCATGAAAAATGCCGAAAAAAGTACACTAACCAAAAATTAACTGCTGTGGAGACCAAGAGGATTGTGATTAGCTGCAGCCGAGGAAACGCTGTATCTGCCCAACTGGATTTTGATTTCAAACCTGTTTTGTGTGTCGACTATTACACCGTATTCCTGGCTCAACAAAACAAGCTCCCAGACAATTGATGGAACTTAGTCCACAGTATTCGTTAGCTGGGGCTGCAAGAGACTGTTCTGAATTTTGCTGAGGGACAAAACAGTGAATTAGGAGACGTAGTAGGACACCTGATGAGGCCCGTTCCAGATTTAGTTGCAGCAACTGTCCGGTACCACATCAGATACACGATGGTAGTGCATGGCAATCGAAAACAGGAAAAAAATGGTCAGGATGCCACTGAAATTGATAGTGTTACGCAGAAAAATTTTAACTATCTCACTGAGTATGATGAGATCCCTTTCAGCAGTTAGGAGACCAGATCCGCAATGACTACCATACTCCTATCAAGGCTATGGAAACTCAACTATTGAAGTTTTATGGTAATGACTAAGTGATTGTCTTACCCGTGATGAAATCAACTGATGTTTGTTTCAAAAACACTGGGTACAAAATTCTTGCAGTAAGCTGGT
Source organism: Schistocerca cancellata (assembly GCF_023864275.1). Taxonomy (NCBI): domain Eukaryota; kingdom Metazoa; phylum Arthropoda; class Insecta; order Orthoptera; family Acrididae; genus Schistocerca; species Schistocerca cancellata. Next base: position 520,316,300 of record NC_064627.1, on the reverse strand, counting down.
ATCAGTCATAAAGGTCATTTCCAGGGCAAGAGTGCCGGCATGTGGCTCAAACAGCAGCATATATACTTGTTGAAGATATGTGATTGCAAGTTTGCAGGAGAACGTAATATACGCCTCCAGGCCAGTTCCTTACAGAAAACGATGTCGTCATCCTTGATACGGTCCAAAATTTCGTTGATGGACTAGTGATGAAGAAGTAGTGAGGGAACTTGAATAATTTGAAGACCTGATTATCACCATAGCACACTCCATAGTGACAGCTGTAAAACTTTTTTCCTGGCCGCATTCATCAACAACAAGTGTGGCTCCTAGAAACTAGTTGATGTACTGTCTGCTTTAGGATGCAGTGATCCTGTACGGAAGAAATACGTTATGAGGTGTCACCAATGATGGCAAAGTGATTGCAATTTTATCGATTCGCGTCATTTCAGCTTTTCTTGGACAATGTTGACTATAACACACAAGCTCGTGATGGAAACGGTTCTCACGGAATTTGGGAATCCAAAGTACCGCACCAGATGAAACCAAGCCATATTTCTAGCCCGCAGTGGGGTGAGTGGCCTGCTGTACACTGTTTTTACGTAGGTTGTGAACCACCGTCGGCTACGGCGCGGACGAAGCCTATCCGTCGTTTCTAGGTCCCCAGTTAAATACACACAGTTCAAAACACAAGCATTATTTCACGTTGTTGTTACAAAATTCCTCCTTTTGAACATTGGTTTGTACTCTATTTATTTACCGGATATCTAGACTGAAGTGAAATTAGTGCTATTATCTTATTTAACTGTAACATACCTGTATGAATTCTCATCCACCAAACGAATGAAGTAAGGTGAGAGCAGTGTTGCACGAAGCGTGAAGAGAAGGAAACTCCTTGAAATTTCATTAAAATTCTTACAGTAATAATATGTTATTAAGATAATTATTATTATTGTTACCAAATACGAAATAAATCATAATTATTGGGTCATTTACAAAATTTATTCGATCACCTCGTAACTTCATGAGCTTTTATTTCGCTGTTTAAATGAGTATCATAGGATAATGTGGCGCCCAAATTACGCCAAGTTCAACAAGAACTACACGCCATACTACTGTTTCCGACGAAAAAGGTATTACAAGCTGTTTTACGGTAGATTTTATCCTCTTTATTCCCCAAGAAAATTTCTACAAAACTTTCCACTCATTACCGTCATTTGACAAAACTATACACGATTTAGATACCAGGCCGTGATAGACTACTGTCGTGTCGAAATTTCAAGAGGGATGCCGGTTGTTTTATTGAAGACGTTAGCGTTGGTTCCTCTTCGTTTTCTTTTGCCTTTATCCAGTATCCACACAGAGTTGACAAAGAAGGTACCGGATTTGGCATTATTAACGTTAAAGGATAGCTGCATACTCTTCCTGTCATCACCTCCTTAACACCTTGCGACAGAACGTCTGCGTGTAGTGAATGTGAATGTGTGCGGACGTTATCTAAATGTTTGCAGATCGTCTAACTGAAAAGCGACGTGGGCACCAGCCAGGTATTCATTTATTCACATGCACAAAACTGTCTAAAAACCACATCCAGACTCACTAGCTCACTGGCCTTCGTGTTTAATCCACTGGGCAGATTCAAGCCATGCCAGCGTGGTTCAAATGACAAAATCATAGTGCTCACAGAGTTGTGTGCTCACATCGTTAGGTGATCTACAAATTTATGCACAAATTAATGTACTCATCTAAATAATACATTTTAATTAAAAAAATAAACAGCAGATACAAGTTTCGTAATATGTAATTGGTCTGCAAGGATCACAGACTCGCTGTGTGAACTAAATCATTGCTGTTTGCTTGAGAGGTTCCGTGCCCTCTTTTGCATGTCAACTCTGATTTTGATCAATTTTATTAACGTTCTATGTCATTGCACAGTGGTAACGAACTGAATAAGGTTATTGTAATGAATTTGTACTGAGAGCTCAAAAATAATTTTCACTTGAATCCTATGCATGTTGGGTTACTTCCCTATGTGGCCTGTGCGAGGCAAGAATCGGAGGTCGCGGCACACTGCATTTCCGGTTGGGGGCTGCACTTCCCCGAATTCCGAGGGGTTCGTACTATGGGCTTCAGCGCCTGGCGGAACGACTGACGTCGGTCGAGTTTCGCCTGTTGTATACAGAGCGAAACGACCTGCAAGACGTCTGAATGTCGCCGCAGTTTATGTGTTTACCGTTCCGGCTCGTCCGGAATGAAGACTCCTGGCAACGACTGACTGCATTGTCCTCTTGATTCTGAGAATACTTGTGGACTGTGCCCTGCTGGGTGCGACTGTCTGGAACTGCATGGCCGGTGATCTAGGCAGGTTGCTTTCGTAGCTGGTCAAATGGCAAGTTCAGTGCCCTCAGCTGAACAGCAGAGGGATGATTGGTCAACTTAAACTGAGGCTAGTTGACGTTGTAATGCCCTGCTCGAAATGGGGGAGAACGGTCGCTATTGGCGCGAATGATGTTCTGAGACAGTGTAGGGAAATTTTGGACTCGGCACTGAATGCTGATTCGCGGTTTTCGAGGAGAGTAGGGAGTTGAGCAATGTTGGCTTCACTCTTGTGTTGCGAGGGCGCAGTGGATTCGGGATCTGATCTTCGTCGGAGTTGGACGGTCTTGCGACTTAGTCGCACTTTTTTCCGGCAGGACTTAGAATCCTCGGACAGCCTTAGAGGCCAGGGGTTGAAACAGAGTTGCTGCACACCAGAAGTCGGCGCCTACGTAATCAGAAAGCTGCCTACCGACGACCTGCTACAAATTTCAGGATTGGTAAAGTATTTTGCGGCTCCAGCATTGTAGGACCCATAAATTTTATACTGAAGTCTTCAGCAGCACGCGCGCTCGCTTTGCCACAAGTCCCCCTTGCTTGTTTCTCCAAGTGATCCCATGTGAGCTGTCACTGCTAATCGCGATACTGCAGGATAGTCGAGAGAGTAATATTTGATTGATTAGGACCTCCAGCCATTATCGTCAAGCTATTGTATCACAGAGAGTAGGAGCCCTTGTTCCCGAGCCAACTCTTATTCGCATAATAGTTCAGAATACCCTATCCTTTAACCCACTGTTTGTGTCCATAATCAAGTGCCTTTATGTTCTGATGTACAATAAATCTCATTGTAATATTTAAGCCACATATCATTTCGTAGATATATGCAGAATCGCATTTCCGGTTGTTTATTATGATAAAGTTCTCTTTTTTTCTGAGTAGATTAGGACTTTTATTACATTATTGTGAGTGGTGCACTCCTTATTTTACCAACTAGCGGGGTCCACACTTATTTCCCTTCGTTACCGTTGTGCGCATAATTAATTAAGCGGTAGGTAAGGAGGCAGTCGAGTATATGTCTCGTTCTCATGCAAAATTCGTCAGAATTAAAGAGATACAAACTCTTCTCCACCCCGGCACCTAGCATACTGGCAAGACTTGAAGCCTGACCGCATAGTGTGCCTGCCAGTACACAACTTCACTGGCCTCTGGAACGTACAGAGCTCTCTTCACAGCCTGTACAAAAAAATGGTTCAAATGGCTCTGAGCACTGCTGGTCACTGCTCTCTAACTTTCAATGTATGTTAGTTGGTAAAAGGATACTTAAAAATGGAGCCGGCCTCGCATTTCAATGTTCCTCTCACAAACTTAGTTTGTACATGTGGTACACAACCCAGTGCGGCTCCGATCTACATCTACATCTACATCTATACTCCGCAAGACACCTGACGGTGTGTGGCGGAGGGTACCCTGAGTACCTCTATCGGTTCTCCCTTCTATTCCAGTCTCGTATTGTTCATGGAAAGAAGGATTGTCGGTATGCTTCTGTGTGGGCTCTAATCTCTCTGATTTTATCCTCATGGTCTCTTCGCGAGATATACGTATGAGGGAGCAATATACTGCTTGACTCTTCGGTGTAGGTATGTTCTCGAAACTTTAACAAAAGCCCGTACTGAGCTACTGAGCGTCTCTCCTGTAGAGTCTTCCACTAGAGTTTATCTAGCATCTCCGTAACGCTTTCGCGATTACTAAATGATCCTGTAACGAAGCGCGCTGCTCTCCGTTGGATCTTCTCTATCTCTTCTATCAACCCTATCTGGTACGGATCCCACACTGCTGAGCAGTATTCAAGCAGTTGGCGAACAAGCGTACTGTAACCTACTTCCTTTGTTTTCGGATTGCATTTCCTTAGGATTCTTCTAATGAATCTCAGTCTGGTATCTGCTTTACCGGCGATCAACTTTATATGATCATTCCACTTTAAATCACTCCTAATGCGTACTCCCAGATAATTTATGTAATTAGCTGCTTCCAGTTGCTGACCTGCTATTTTGTAGCTAAATGATAAGGGATCTATCTTTCTATGTATTCGCAGCACATTACACTTGTCTACATTGAGATTCAATTGCCATTCCCTGCACTATGCGTCAAATCGCTACAGATCCTCCTGCATTTCAGTACAATTTTCCATTGTTACAACCTCTCGATACACCACAGCATCATCTGCAAAAAGTCTCAGTGAACTTCCGATGTCATCCACAAGGTCATTTATGTATATTGTGAATAGCAACGGTCCTATGACACTCCCCTGCGGCATACCTGAAATCACTCTTACTTAGGAAGACTTCTGTCCATTGAGAATGACATGCTGCGTTCTGTTATCTAGGAACTCTTTAATCCGATCACACAATTGGTCTGATAGTCCATATGCTCTTACTTTGTTCATTAAACGACTGTGGGGAACTGTATCGAACGCCTTGCGGAAGTCAAGAAACACGGCGTTTACCTGGGAACGTGTGTCTCGAAAAGACAAATTAGACCACATTGGAGGGGATGTGTTCATCGCAGCTGTCAAAAATATTGTCTCTCAGGTCGGATCTGTGTGGACAGTGAAGTTATCTGCTTGCATGTAACAGGCCTAGGTGAAATGAAATATTGTTAGTTGTGATTTTTCAGCTTCTCCCAGTGTATTTCATGTCGAAACAGCTCACAGGTGAACTGCGGGAAGTCGGTGTTCAACGGACACAATATTTCGGCCAACGACCACGTTGCCGTCATCTGGTGCTGATGAACTGACAGATGGGGGGAGGGGGGGGGGGGCAGTCGCCACCGCGCTTTTACCTCAACCACCTCTCCCTCAGATCAGCCGCTCCATCGGCCGTCTGCGGTCAGTATCCCTTGCACAACAGCTTCCGGCGACTCAGTATTCCATCCGAGGTTCTCGCCCACTTGCGCGCGCTTGAGGCATCTCTGCTGTTCCTCCGCCTGCCCTAGAAGTCATTTCGTTGTCCAGTAAAACATTGCTTTTCTTGACCATGCTAAAAGCGGGGCCCCGTACCTTGCTAAGTACGTACCAGCCATCATCATTTACCAGAGATTCTCTTGGTCGAATCTCAATAGATTCCGTGAAGATATAGTCCCAGAATTTGAACGTCTATGTCAGAACCTTCGTATGCTTATAGTTCACTCCACGCCGTTCCTTTAGGCAATGTTCTCCGACTACCGACTTGTTAGGCTGCTGCAATATGGTGTTTTGCGCACCGTTCTTCGACAGTACGCACAGTCTAACCTATGTAAGTCTTATCACATTGGCAGACTGCCTGATAGACCCCGGATTTCCGCATTCGAAGGTCATCTTTAACACTACCAAATAGGGCCTCTGTTTTGGCTGGTGGGTGGAAGACCATCTACACTTGGTGTTTCCGAAAAATTCGTCCTATCTTGCTATCCTGCCTGCAAACACATGCCCTCCTATGGTGCCTAATTTGTCTTTTCGAGACCCGTTCAATGAAACGGTAAATATCACAGAGCTTCCTACTTGAGTTGTCGCCACAGAAAGGAATTCTCGCAATGGACGCGCCCTCCCGGGAATCCTCCTCTGGTTCCACATGTTGATTTCCGTGGGCTACGATGAACATGTTCTGCACAATCACCACATTCTTAGGATACCTAGACGTTGATCGACGCCCACTTTTAGCTGCATCATTTACCGAACCCGTTGGCATTACCTTCGTGTCAGTTCTTTATTGCTTCCGGACGAATCGCGTAATTTCTTTCCTTCCACGTATCCCACCATCCCTACGCAAGAACAATCGATTTCCACGCCTTGTTGCGTGAAGCAATCTATGCCCGTTTTCTAACTGTAAGGCGATCGACAATCTCTGTTCTTACTGAGTGTACCGTCTCTAGCAGCCACAGCCGGTACTACGCAGCATGAAATATCGCTATGCTATTTACTGTTCTGTTTGTTTGCAGTACTTCCAATATTATTCAACCAATATTAAAAACTCAACAGCCAGTCAATAATACCTAATTATTTCCCGCCCATCCTCTAAATGTAGATGTAATACAGGTTGTTCCATCCTGATCTGTACCCTGACATAATATTGTAGACTCCACTTCTGGATGCTACCCTATACCTAATGCTGGTGGATCTACCTCTGAACACTATTAAGGACAAAAAGCTGGTGGATCCATCTCCAGAGTCTACCGTGTTGAAAACTCCCATGAGAAAAATTAATGAATGACTGTGCTGGTAAACCCCTTACGTTATTAGATTTTCAAACAGCTGAGCAAAACTGAACGTACTCAGGCATTTCTCTCTTTACTTATTCTGATCATAGCTAAACTGACACACAATATTTTTAGCGAAACGCAATCTGACTAACAAAAACCTATACCTTTATGAATCACTTACCTCACAAAAATCTTTGTTACTCGAACTTTTGTAATACAGCGAGCGCCAATACTGCCATCTAAATAAAAGATTCTAACTATTAAAGACGCTAACTACTGATAGGAATAGTTAGCAAATGAAAGATTTTGATAGATAACAAACAATGTACTTACCTTAATAGTGTTCAAAAGTGTTCATGATATCTAGTATTACAAATTTACTCTTTCTGATGGACACACGTCCAGATCGTCCACTCTCAAAATTCCGCCATCTCTCCCCCCACATCCACCACAGCTGGCGGCACACCTGCAACTGAGCAACGCTACGCACTGTTCACATCCAACTGCCCAACAGTACAACAGCGAATCTTTCAACAATGCCAACCAGCCACAGACTGCACACAGCACAGTCAGTGATTTTCATACAGAGCGCTACGTGACGTTATCAACATAGAAACCTAAACAGCCAACTTACACTGTACCTAAGACAGGTGAATTAAGCTTGGAACCCTATCCCAGATCTACACTGGGCAGTTGGGCCACGCATGTGGTGGCAGCAAGCTGTTGCAGCAGCAGGTTCTGAGCCAGCTATCTCAAACGTCGCCCTTGTACGTGGAGAAAATTAAGTGCAAGACAATTTTAGTTTGCTTTAAACAATGCTCATGCCAATCCTATCACCATCGTATGCGTGTGGTGTTAGTGGTGGGTTGGGGGTAATTGTTTACAAAGTAAATTCAGTGATGACAAGTGTGCATGTGGAACGTGCTACCATATGCCTCCCCAACATACTGTGTATGCTCTCGATAGGATTTAACTTGGAAGAATAAACAAGCTAATCCATTTGCTGATCATCGTATCACTCCAAGAGCTCCTCCACATGTGCTGATTCGATGTCATCACGCGTTATGAAGCCAGGGCCAAATGCACCCTTGAATAGATGTGCAAGGGGAATCCAGTGTCACAATAACGTTGACCGGTTAGTGTAGCAATTTTGAGCTTGTAGTACACATGGTTCCCAATGAAATAAGAGTAGTTAAATTTTGTAGGTTCTGGACCGCTAGACCAGTCTTATAAAAAATAAAGAATTACTAGTTAACACTCGCAATTTTTTATTTTCCATTAGATTGACCTAATAATCCAGAACCTACAAAATTTAACTACTATCCCTTTTACCTAATAAAATAATTTAATAATAACTATAATAAAAATCATTTATTTTACATGAATCCCCCACAGGTGAATGTAATAAATATATAATAAATGAAATATATAAAATTATTTACCTTCTGCTTTAGCAGCTATTAGATCATGATGAGCTGTTGTTTGTAAATGTTTTTTGAGATAACACTTATTTACAGTTTTACCACATTTACAAATTACTTTACTTCCACCTGTTCGATATTTATATCTTTATAAAATTCGTCAATACTATTTTCAATCATACATACACTACACTCTTTGGTTTGATTTTAAAAAACTGCAAAACATTCCTCACAATATCCTACAAACATTTTGTGTGTTTCGGACTCCTCTGTTCCTATGTACATAGCGCTACATGAAGACTAAGTTCTGAATTAACTGAACCGCTTCTTTTATTCAGGCTCTTATTAAGTACATAGGTGAGTGTGTTGGATATTTTAGCCATATGGCTAGCACTCTTCACACAAATAAGTTATAATGACCTTTGATATGTGCACTCTCATTGGTCAACGAATGTGTGAAGTTTGGCTGAAGTAAAAGAGCTTGAAGAATGTATATATAGTTGGAGTTCTACTAACAAAGTATCTTCTAAAAATCAACTTCTTCTTCAATTTGTTTCAGGATCAAATTCATTATTTTCTTAACATTATTCCGTTTTAAAATTGGAGATCAAGCGTGAACAATTGATGAATGCAATTTTGAACATCAAAGTTAAAAACAAAAATAGAGAAAATTACATCTAAAGTAAAGTATGTTCCCACATTAATGTAAATGGAATTACTTCAGTGCCATTTGTTGACAGAAGTTAGAATCCAGTTAGTTCCGACTAATGCTCACAGATGTCTCTCGAAGTACAGTTAGATACATATAAAATGAAGTACAGTTTCATCCATGCAAAATGTATCTACCATGACTCAGCACTTTTGGACTTTGGATTTTTTGGTTTAACCTCAAGACTATGAAACTTTTTTATTTTTATGGATATTGGAATTCTGATTGCATTTTTGGTTAGGCCCTTTTCCCCTGAAAGTTTGCTACCAACAATACATGGAAGTAAGTCTGGTTGCATAACTCACAGGCGCAAGGGGCAAAATAGTTTCTGTTAATTTTGCAGTCAAGTATCAACCGATTTTAAAAATTCAAATGCTAAGATAATCTACATAAAAGGAACTATCTAGGAAAAATATAATAAAATAAAACGGAAATCATTTAATAAGTAAGATACTAAAATTTTCTGTTTTTATGTTTTCTATCTTTCTTAAAATGTTTCAAAAATGTATATAAGCATAACACTTTTATAAACTTTTTTAGTTTTTCATTCATTTGTATAGAAGCAAATATCAATAATTAAAAATTTTCTGTAAGTAATCTATGTTGTGCATAGATTTTTTTACCATAATTACATAAGCAAGTGTATCATTGGGAATTTTATCATTAAAAGTTGCACAAAGTTCCATAGTTGTTTTCTGTGTAGCTACAACATTCTTTCTAAGTGCCATATTGGTTACATTAATTGCGTAATTATTTATAAAACTAAGTGGACTTATATCAATATCTGATCATACTAAAGTAATTCGTCTAAAATCTTAAAATCCATCATATGCTTTTCGAAAATTATTTGGTGGATTAATATTCCACATTTCCTGAGGAAAAACTTCATTTCTAATATTTTTTAAATATATATTCTGTAGTTTAACATGATCAAATAATGACAAATCAACTAATTGACTATTTCTACGATTTGTTTGAAATGTAACAAATATGAAGTATGGCATATCAAATTGTGTAGAATTATAGTAATTTGTAATAAATAGCTCAAATCTGTTTTTACCAGATAATCTGGCAACTTCTTGTATTTGAAGTTCATAAAGAGAAATAGGCAGTTTCGGATTTTTAAGAATGATTTCACGTTGTAGAAGTTCATAATTTTTTTCATATTTAATAACTGGTACACGAACTTCCATAGATTCTATAACCATTTTTCCTTCTTTAGTAGTGTATCTTTTATTTCAATTCCAGCATCATTTTTATCAGACCTATGTAAAATTGTGTCTCCAGAAGATGAACTACATGTAAAAATTACAGTTAAATCTCCTTCCCAAATAATTTCTTCATAATCTTTAAAAAATCCACTAATTAACAATAGTGGATAAAGAGTTTCATTACTCATACTTTTTATTTTTCCTGTATTAATTATATGTCCTTCTAAACTTATTTTGTCAGCAACAGATGAAGTTAGATGAAGTAAAAGAGATGAAGAAATAGAAGGATGTTCAATTCTAGATAAAATATTATTTCCTTTCTTTATCGTTATAAAATCAAACAGTTTTGCTGCATAATTATCAATTAATTTTTTGTTTGATTTTCCATCATAAGTTGGATAATCTGTGACATCATTTCCAATAATATTAAAATTCTTGTAGAATTATGCACGATTTGGATGAAGCCAACTATCACCAATGTTTATTTCAATTTCTGTATCTTTGTTAGGAACACTTAAATTATTTTTAGTTTTCTCATTCACAGGGAATAAATAGAACTGATAACTTTCAATTTTATTCATGACACAGTCTAAGATTGTTTTAGCAGTTACTTATTTATTTAGGAAAAAATTTATTAGTATCAGCAAAGCAGACTTCAATCTGCGACTAAGATATTTCTAAAACAACTGTTACAGTAGCACCATTAAAGTCAATTAAATTATCATTTTCATCAATTCAAGTAACTTGTAAATCTTGAATTGCATTAAAAATAGGAACATTTATAGGATATCCAACAGCAAGAGCAAAATTTTTATTTATTAATTCAAAAGGAGTTATTTTAGGAACATCTTTAGCTACAGATATTTCATTAGGTGAAACAACTTGATTATTAAAACCAAGTGAACTTCCAATTCTATCTTCTATATCCATATACAATTTTACATCACTTTCAATAACAATTCTATTTTAAATTTTATCTGCTTTAATATGTATATTAGGTTTTTTCGAATGAATAAATTTTTCTAAATTTTTAAAACTCTACTGACCTATAGAAATTTCTATCGTTTCTCCATCACAATAAAGTTTATTATTTTTTGTTGTAATATTTGGTGTTACAAAAGCTGAGTAAAAACCAACTAGTGAAACATTAGTATAACTATTATGTATTGGAAAAGTTAATCTTTTTCTAAGTATACTAGATTTATTACTAAGTTTAAATAGACGACAGCCAAAGCTGTCTTTAGACTGCATCAATCTACTCTTTTACTACTGAAAAAAATTGTTAAATAAATGAATAAAACAGTTTGGGAACCTAAAGTAAGAATTCCAGAAAATAAGTTAAAAAACAAACATGGTCGACTTTTACCAAGTTCTGTTAGATGCGTGGTAATTGGACCAAGTGGTAGTGGTAAAACAACATTAATGACTGACAATTATATTGTAGCTCCAGGATGGTTAAATTGGAATAAAATTAATCATTTATATGTTTATTCAGAAAGCTTAGATCAGCCAAAGTATCAAGAATTTATAAAACAACGTAAAAATTGGAAGATAAAATTAATGAAAATATTGTTAGTTTTATTGAAAATAACGAAGAAATCATTCCTTTAGATGAATGTGAAGATAATTCAGTTGTGGTATTCGATGATTTCATTTTAGAAAATCAAGATATTGTAAGATTACATTTTACTACACGCAGACACAAAGGTATAGATTGCTTTTATTTACCTCAAACTTACTCGAAAATACCTAAACAGTTAGAGAGAATCTAAATTTTTTAAATATCTTTAGACAAGATGAAACAAGTTTAAATCATATTTCATGAATTTGTTGGTGGAGATATAAATTTTGATTATTTTAAAGAAGTATGTAGAAAATATTGGAATGATGAGTTTGGATTTTTCACAATATATATGTCTAGAAAAGCAAATGAAGGTAAGTTTAGAAATTAAATACAACATTTCTTAACAACATGAATATTAAACATAAACAGAAACTTAAACATTAACATAAACATAAGTGTAAACATAAACATAAATGTTATACATAAACATCAAACATAAACGTTTAACATAAATGTTAAAACATAACTAATGTTTTTTCTCCTTATAAATGTTTGCAAAGTACGATGAAAACAAATCCAAATAAAATAATTTAAAGTAAAGGTAATACTTATAAATATTTTATAAAGTCAATTGTTGATGTTTATTTTCCAAACGTAAGAAGAAAATTAACTATAGATTCTTCAGATTATAGTTCACCTGAGAAAAAGGGTAAAGGTATAATTAAAAAATATACAGATAAATCAATTGAATGTGTTTGGATGAATGATGTTAGACGATTAATAGATAGATTAGCAGTAATTCATTGTGAAGAACTAGCTGGAAATAAAAATTATCATAATGAAAAAGTTAGTATTGCACCAATGTTAACACATAAATTTAGTAATTTTATAATTGATAATCCAAAAGGAATTCCATATTTAATTAGATTTTTGAATAATCTTCCACATACATTTTGGAAAAGTGATAAATATCGAAAAGAATTAGTAAGCAATTTGATTAACAAATTACCATTTGAAATGCATCTTCCAGGTTGTAATAATTGTGGTCCAGGTACAAAATTAGAAGAAAGACTAGCTAAAGGTGACAAAGCTATAAATCTATTAGATGAAACTTGAGAAAAACATGATAGTGCTTATAGAGATAATAAAGATTTAGAAAAAAGACATATAGCTGATAAAGAACTTCTATTAGCTGCAAAAGAAAGAATGTATACAAGTGATGCTTCATTTCATGAAAAAGTAGCAGGAACAGCAGTTAGGGGAATAATGTATGGAAAACGAAAATTAGGTTGGGAATTAGTGTTTCGCTGGCTGAAGCAGGCTTAAGCCTGCAGCTTGTTGAAAATGGTGGGGATTATAAATATAAAAATCTTTATAAAATTTTTAACTGTATAAATGAATAACTCTACTGTTGATTATACTTTACTACCTAGTGACAAAAGTAACCAAAGTCAATTGAATTAAAGTTAAATATTGAACAATTAAATGCAATTGAGCCACTTTTAACAGATGTTCAAGAAAGAAAGAAAGAAAAGGGAGTTGGTGGAAATTTGCTTATAAGATTAGGTATACCTGTTGTTAAAAAAATAATTATTGAATATCTAACAAAAATGAAAGATGGTAAATGATTAAGATAACATGAGATTGGGTTTTTACCATTATTATTAGCCAAAATACCTTATTTAGCAACAATTGGTTCTTTAGCTGGTGGATCTGCAGCTATTGCAAATGCAGTTATAAACAAGAAACAAGTTGATAAGAATTAGAAGAACAAAACATACATAACTTAGAAATGGAAAAGAAAGCAGGTAATGGAATAAAGAAAGCAGATAAGATTTCGAAAAAGTAATTGATTAATATCCTAATGCATTAAGTAGTTTTGATATAGAAGAACTTACTAAACAATTAAAAATTAAACACTTTCGTGGTGTATATATGATTGATGTATTACCAAATAACCCATTTAAAATTGCAGGTGCTATAGTAAATTTAGATACATCTGATAATCTTGGTGGAAATTGGATTTGTTATTATAAAAATATAGATAGAAAAGTTGTTTCTGGTTCATTTGGCGGTAATATACTAAAACAATTAGTTAACTATTTAGGAAAAAGCCAATTATATTACAATACAGAAAGAATACAAAATTTTGATGAGGTAATGAGTGGTGATTTATGTTTACTCGTTTTAAAATTGTTATGTGAAAATTATAATTTTAATGATACATTAGATTTAATAATTGGACATTTTTGGAAATAAGATACATCTAATTAATCAAAATTTACAAGTAGTTAGTAAAACTACATTGAAATTTAGAAAATATTGAAAATATCAAAAATATTACTAAAGAACTATAATCATGAATAGATCCAAAGATAACAATTTAGAAAATATTGAAAATATCAAAAATATTATTAAAGAACTATAATCATGAATAGATCCAAAGATAACTAATGCAGTTAAACAATTTCATAAAGAATTTTATTTTATTTTTAAGGTAACTCAAGGATATATTGGTTTTAAAGGTAGAAGACGTGCTAATGTAAATGATCCAATAAATTTAAAATATGTAGTTAACAAACATTATTTCGTTAATGAACTATTAAATTTTGTTACAAAACCAGAATACACAAGTGTTTTAACGCAATTCAATAACTATGTTACTAAAGAAGAATATAACAAGTTTCTTTTAGACATAAAGGAAAGAAATGGTATTATTGTTAGTATTAAAGAGCATAATAATAAAGAAATAAAAAATAGGAAAAGAAATCTTATTAATGCATTAAATAAAATTGATTGAGTTGAAAGTTATGTTAAATCATTATAATCAAAAATTTAAAAAACTTGGACAAAAAAGTAGGTAAAGATCTAGAAGTATTGGAAAAATTAGATTAATTTAAACTTTATTAAATTTTTAATCTATATAAGTGGAAAATCATACTTCACATACTTACCATATTTACTGTTTAAAGTGTAAAATATTTACTGATACACATCATCGACATAGAGTAACAATTAAAGATTATAGGCAAAGAGTTGAAGGTCTTTGTACAGTTTATAAGCCTAAAAAGAGCAAAATTGTTAAAAAAATTTGTAAATGGTGAGGGTCTAAATAATAATATTCGTGAAGAAATAATTACTGAATTACATAAACCAATGACAAAGAATTTTAAAGGAAGAAATGTTGTTTCTTTTAATATAGATTGTTTATGGCAATCTGATTTAGTTGAAATGCTTTCAGGTAATTTGAAAGGTATTTCTAAAATAAATAAAGGATGTAAATATTTATTAACTGTTATTGATGTCATTTCGGAATTTTCTTGGTCTGTTCCTATTAAAGATAAAACAGCTAAAAATATAGTTTAAGGTTTTTAAAAATTTTTATTGGTAGACGACCAAGTAATTTCCAAACAGATAATGGTAAAGAATTCTATAACAAAGAATTTAAAGAGTTATTAAAGAAATATAACATTAATCATTATTCTACTTTTTCAGAATTAAATGCATCTGTTGTTAAACGATTTAACAGAACTCTTAAAGAAAATATGTGGAAGAAATTTGCTTTACAAGGAAATTAGAAATGGATCAATCTAGTTAAAGACATAATTGATGAATATAATAATACAAAACACTCTACAATAAAAATGAAACCAATAGAAGCAAATGAAAATAATTTAGAAATAAGTAACATTACACCTAGAGAAACTGACACTAAATTTAAGAAAAGGTGATAAAGTGAGAAATAGGATACTTTAAGGTCTTTTTGAGAAAGGTTATACAGCTAATTGGTCAACAGAAGTATATGAAATTGAAGATGTTATTTATTCTAATGCAAATACTTATAAGTTTAAAGACATAAAAGGAAATTCTTATGAACAAGAACTACAGAAAACACGATATCCAGATATATACTTAGTTGATAAAGTTTTAAAAACGAAAGATAATAAAGTTTATGTTAAATGGTTAGGTTTTGATAATTCACACAATAAATGGGTAAGTAAAGATAAAGTAGTCGCAGACTAAAGTCTGCTTCAGCTGACACTAATTTTATAGTAGTTCAGTTTTGTGAAGATTCATTACATCATTTATCAATTTTTGTTGTGTATAGTTATTCAAAATATTGAAATAGTTCTGATGACAGACAATCCTTAAATTTTCTTTCATTCTTTGATACAGATTTATAGAATTAGGATTATAATTCAATCTTAACATTTTTTCACAATTCGGATGTCCATCTTCGATTTTATATAGTTGTTTCTGTAAATGTTTTCGTTGTGTACTAAAGACATAATAGTCATATTCACATTCATCATCAAATAATTTTAAAAGAATGAATGCTGGTCTTAAACTGTCATCAATAGTTTTAGGAACTACATGTGGTAATAGTGTATCTATTTCTCTGTTTCTTGTGTTTATTACGCCAAAAGCCATATTAACTGTATTTCTTAGATCTCCGATTTGTTTTTTATCCAATCTACGTATTTCAAGTAAAGTTTAATATTTAAAAACATCAATCATCGCTTTTCTAATCTTATATTCAGCATGTTTTCTAATTGATGGTAAAACTTCATGAGTAAGACATCTTTTAAATTGTTTAGCTTCTTCTTTTTTTTATTTTAAAATTAAAGAATAGAGGCCACCTTCATTGATAAAAATAGTAGATTTTTCGTTGCCTTTTAATACGTCTAAATGGGGTTTAAATGTTCTAATAATTCTTTGTCATCTTCATCAATATGCTTAAAAGCCTTGTGTTTGACTATACTATAGCAAGATCTTTGGCCTTAAACCATAGATTATTTTCTTCATCAATAATCATTAAAACATTTTTATTGTTGTATGTAAGCTTGTTGTTCATGATGTTTACAATCGATTCCATTTAAGAGAAATATTTTTTTTTTTAATTTTGCAAAAAATAAACATTACATTAAATGTGTTGTTTGATTTTATGATTAAATTAAATTGTAAATGAAAAAGGTTATGTATTGTATGATTTTTAATTCTATTTAAATGAAGATATTTCTATTATAGTTGTTTGTGAAAATAATAGCAGCTGCACCAGGCTTAGAACAGCAAAAGAATAAGGTAGCTAAATATTTAATTGAGTTTGGTTACTTAGATATTTCACCAGAAACTGAAATAACGCAAGTTAGTGACGAATTATTAAGAGAATCATTAGTGTTATTTCAACTAATACACAATCTTGAGGTTACTGGTGAATTAAGTGTAGAAACGTTAAGGTTTTATGAACAAACCAATATGTGGTGTAAAAGATTCATTTGATAGTCATAAAATAATCATGTATAAATGGAATAAAAAGAATGTAAAATGGGATTATAAGGAAAATTAAAAGAGTATTGGAATTAACAAATAGAGCTTTTAAATTATGGCAGAAATATAGTGGTATTCAATTTATTCATAATATCAATGATCCTGATATTTTAATTACAGGTAAAATACAAAAAAATATGAATTTAATGGTCAATGTTGTCCAAAAGAGTTAGATGGAAAAGGAAATCGATTAGGTCATGTTTTTTTTTTCAAATAGGAACAATGATCCATTAGAAATACATATGGATAAAGATGAAAACTGGTACTTGGAAATTGAAAAAATACACCAACATATCAAACAAATCTATTTGAAGTATTAGTACATCAATAGGGCATGTATAAGGTTTACAACATTCAGATGTATTTGAATCAATAATGAATCCATATTATAATAGTTCACATTTAGAATTATTTCAAGATGACATTGATGCAATTCAGTGTTTATATGAAACACAAACTAATGGAGCAACTACAACAACTACTACTACATCACCAACACCAATTCAAACCAATTGAATCATTATGTGAATTTTAGAAACTTGATCACCTACTATTTGCAAATGGAATTATCTATATTTTTCATAATAAGTGGATTTCCATAAATGCGAATAATAACTAAATGTTTACATTTTTACCACAAGATAAACAAAAAGTAGATGGAATATATCATAGACAAAGTGTTGAAGATGTAATATTTGTTGACAATATGTTTTATATGGTAGATTTACATACATTACAACTAATGTCAGGACATCAAAAGTCAATAAATACTATAGGTTACGTAAAAGTTTTTATTGAATAGTATAGTAAACACACATTCGGGAAGAACATTTGTATTCTTCAATGAATATTTCTATGCAGAAATAGTTGAATGTACTGTTACATATAAATCTTTTGGAACTATAATTAGGAAATTTCCAGGATTACCACCAAATACGAATTCTGCTTTTAGATACACATATGGTTTGTTGTATTTTTTCAAAGATGATATTTTCTATGAATACAGCTAATTTTTAACAAAAAGTAGTTAGAGCTGGTACAACTGATTTATCTTTATTTGGTATTTATTATCATAAAACATCTGAATTAATACCTAAAGTAATAAATATACTGAAAGATACAGTACAATTATTAGAGAATATAACTTTTTTATATATCTTAAAAAATTATTTCTTATAAATGGAGGACCAAAACGAAATGCAAACTAAACAAAAAAAAACTTATGTTCCAGTTGATATATGTGAAAAAGATATTTATTGTCCTATTTGTTTAGTTGATGAAAAAATAAACAGTTTGTCAAAAACAGCTGTAGGCATATTTTTCATAAAGAATGTATTGATGAATGATTAAAGGAAAAAGAAAATTGTCCCACTTTGTAGATCTATTATTAAAAATATAGAACCAACATCAGTCGACATATCACAATATTTGATTCTTTTCAGAAACTATAATTAGATCTTTTGATCAATTTTTCGATTCATTACCAGTTACTACTAGCTTTTTTTATCATTTATTTGATAGAAATCGATGATTTAAAAATCAGGATTATTAATCTCATGTTGATTCTGATGATTCCTATTTTTAAAATAATTAATATGAATAATTTAAAATTATAAAAAATTTCCCTTTTACAATTCTAAAAATTTTTAATATAAATGGAGCAAGCGCCAGTTGAAGCAGTGTGTTAAGATCAAGGTCAACAAGATTCTTATGTGACAACAAAAGATTGTAAATATTGTAATACAGAGAAAACAATTGATAATTTCACTTTACAGAAATATACAAAAGTGGTTATAGAACTATATGTAGACCATGTCTACATAAATATCATGTAGAAAATTATAATTAAAATAAATTCCTTGTGTTTGTGCAAGAGAAAATATAATTTTAAAGAACATCTAAGATGAAATCCAAGTGAATAACATTCAAAAATATCTTTAACAATGAATAATGAAGAAAAATCTACATATACAATGAATAATGAAGAATTTATAAATGAAGAAAGAAAGAAAAGTAAAACTTCTCAAGGGATTAAAGATTTTAATTGTTTTTACAAAAATCTGTCACATAAAGATAAACATAATAATAAATGTAAGAAGAGGACCTTAGAATTTATTAAGGATAAGAAATCTTTAACTTTAAATAATAATCCTTCATGATTCTATACTACTTATCCATCTATATAATAATTATTATTTTATTAATAAAAATAATTTTTACAAATCTAATGAATTTTTTTGTAATAAATACAAGAACAAACTAATTGATTGTTAAACTAATTGTTTGTTAAACTAAGAAATACTTATTCTCTTTTAGATTAATTATATACTAAATTATAATCCTTATCCATCTAGTAAATAATTACTATTTCATTTAGAAACATATTTTTTACAAACCAAAAAATTTTTTTGTAATAAATATCAGTCAGGCTTTCGAAAGCACCATAGTACAGCAATCAAAGTAACTGATGACATTAAACATGCTATGGACAGATGTGAAGCTACCATCCTAACACTGCTTGACTTTAGCAAGGCTTTTGATACAGTTGACTTTGATATATTACTAATTAAAATGAAGCAGCTGAATTTCTCAGACAGCGCAATACACTGGTTCGACAGCTACCTCAAAAACAGAAGTCAACAAGTCATTTGTGGGTCGGAAAAGTCATCATGGAAAAACGTGCGCTCTGGAGTTCCCCAAGGCTCCGTCCTTGGTCCATTACTCTTCTCACTGTACATTAATGATATTTCTCCAGTGATTCACTCCTGCAACTACCATCTATATGCCGACGATATCCAACTGTAGAAAAGTGCAAGCCCCAAGAACATTGCTGATGCAGTAGCGAGTATGAACGCAGATCTTTGCTCTGTTTCTCGATGGGCACAGAACCTAGGTCTGAAACTAAACCCCAGGTCGTACTTATATCTCATCGAAAGTTAATCAGATGGTACTTTCGCGAAACAGTCCCTCAAATACTCCTCAATGGTACCCAACTACCATACCAAAAAACAGTAAAAGACCTTGGAATAATCTTGGATGAACACCTAAACTAGGAAGAACAAACTGTCACAGCTTGCTGGAAATCACTCTCCTCCCTACATGCAATTCAAAAATTTAGAAAAATATTTCCAACCCATGTTAAACAAAAATTAGTCCAAACACTAGTCTTGCCTAATCTTTACTACTGTGATGTAGTTCAACACGGCACAAATAGTGAAAATTCGAGATGCCTTGAGCTAGTGATGAATGCTTGCATTAGATACGTATGCAATATACGGTTGTATGATCATATCAGTCCTTCATACTCCCAGCTCGGTTGGATACGCCCACATAAGGCACGCGATCTCCACACGATGTGCTTACTTCATCGATTTCTTAGCCACTGGTGCCCCCAATACTTATCTTCTCACATTAAACACCTATCATCATTCCACAACTGCAATACCAGATCGGATACGTCTAGCATCTTGGGTGTACCTTTACATAACACACAATCTTTCTCCATGTCATTTTCCATCTCAGCCATACGACTATGGAACGCGCTCCCCTGTGATCTGCGTCTTATTCAGAACCACTTAACATTCAAGAGGGAACTCAAGACTTACATATTAGAGACGGTATAGCCACAATTGTTGTGCCGCTCTCATCTTTTTCTTTCTCCTCTCCATCATAGCTTCGAATTTTACCAATCTATTTCGCTTCCTCTAACTTATCTATCTCTTCTATATCTCTTTCACCCCATTCTATCGTCTTATGTCTCTGCTTGATGAGAATAACTCACAAGCTGCGAGAATATAACGAGAAAATTCCCAACTAGCAATAGGACTGACATTCATAAAAGAAAAATATGTTTAGTTTAATATACATAGTCATTATTATTATTATTATTCTTGATTGTTATAATTATTTTTTGATTGTTATAATTGTCATTGTACTACTTTTATAATCTCTATTTTTTTCTTTAACATTAATACTGTATAACATGTTATATGCCCTTAATGTTCTGTAGAAACTGAAATTTGTTGAATCTGAGTATGCCTGGTCAGGTGTAAGAGAGGGCCTGAAGGCCCTAATCTTGCCAGGTAAAATAAATACATAAATAAATAAATAAATAAAAAAGAGCAAAGTGTTAAGTAACATTGCTGCTCAAGTAGAAAAACTCTCTAATCAACTACAACATTTCAATATTGCAAGGCTTTGGGAATTTTTTTAAAATAAATTATTTATGAGGATTTTCAAATTTATGTAAAGTTGATTTAATTACATTTATTATTAATAATCGTTCAATTATTGTTAGTAATCATCCAAATAATTTAGGCAAAAATACAAGTGAAAATAATACAGATATTGCTAAAAATAATAATAGTGAAAACCTTTGGAAAAAGTTATCATTTTATGATATTTATGTCGTTTTTCTAACTAAAGAAGAAAACTATTAAAAGGAATATTTCCATTTTCTACAAATATATTTGTAAAGGTAAGAGATAGAAAAAAATTAAAGATTACTTAGTTGAAAAAGCATTTACAGACAGATTACAAACAATAAATTTAGGAAATCATATGGATATACTTGACACTAATCCTTTCTTAAAATCAGTAAAAACAAAAATTTTTAAGATTGTTAAAGACTATTTGAAAGTACCACATGGTGTAAGGATAAATTTTAATTTATATTGTGAATATAAACTACAAACAGATGAAACAAATGAAAAAGTTCAAGAATTTGGACAACAAGGACCAAACTATACAATTTTAACATAAAAAAATTTTAATAAAAAATTCAAACATCGTAATAGACATATGTTAGAAAAAATATCTAATTTTCATGCACAAGGATCATGATGATCATTAAATAAAATTACTGGTTTACAACTAGCAATTAACAAATATGTTCCACTAAGACAATCATCTTATTATTATTTGCCAGATAAAATTAAAAATAAGAAAGCGTATGTTAATGTAAAAAATTATGTTCAAAAGTGTTTTCTGTTGGCTATAAAATAGGCTTTGTTTCCTGTAGATGATCATTTTGATAGATTTACAAAATATAAAAATATATATTCCAAAAATAGTAAATATAATTAATGTATCAAGTAATTTTTATTCATTTGATGATGAAGATAGAAATTATCAAGTGTATCCAATAAAAATTACAAAACGTAGAAAGTAAAACATGTAAATCTACTTCATTTTAAGAAAGATAGTATTTCACTTTATTGTTATATAAATATTTTATCTAGACTTATATCAAGTAAAATTACTAAACATGAAACAGTAAAATTTATTTGTGATTTATGTTTATTACATTTTAATAGAAAAGAAAATTTAGATAATCATACAATAAACTGTTTAACTAATAAACCATTAAAAGTTGAAATGCCAAGTGAAGGAGAATCTGTATATTTTAAAAATTATCAATTAACACAAAAGGTTCCATTTGTTATTGATGATGATTTTGAAAGTTTATTTTTAAAAATGAATAGTTGTAAACCAAAACCTGAAACACCATATACTATTAAATATCGAAAACAAGAACCAAGTTCATTTTGTAATTATATTAAATATATATGGTAATTATAAAGATCCTATAGTTTATAGAGGACCAAATGGTCACAAAAATTTATTGAATGCATAAAACAAGAACTTGAAGAAATTGGAAGAATATATTCTGAAATTGAAGAAATGAAACCACTTACACTTGATGAACACAAAATGTTAACATAAATCTAGTTTGTACATTAAGTAAATGTTATTGTGCAAAAAATAATAAAAAAGTTCATCATCATGATCATTTAACTGGAAAATATATTGCTCCATTATGGAATACTTTTAAATTAAAACGAAAACATCCTGATTTTGTACCTATTTATTTGCATAATTTATCTGGATATGACTCTTATTTTTCTTTAAAAGAACTTGGTTATGATGATAAACAAATAGAACTAATACCAAATAAAAAAAATAAATATATTATTTTTGTTGATACATTTAGATTTATGGCTTATTCACTTAATAAACTTTCATCAAATTTAAAGAAAAATCATTTTAAAAATATAATAAAAGATGTTAATCCAGAATTATTTCATTTAGTAATTAGAAAAGGTGTTTATCCATATGATTACATGGATTCTTGGAAAAAATTTGAAGAAATAGAATTACCACCAAAAGAAGAATTTTACAATAAACTGATTGATTGTGATATAAGTGATGAAGATTATGAACATGCAAAATTAGTTTGGGAAAAATTCAATACGAAAATTCCTGATGAATATGATGATTTATATCTTAAAACTGATGTATTATTGTTAAGGGATGTTTTTAAAAATTTTAGAAGAACATCTATAAATACATATAATCTAGATCCTTGTTGGTATTTTACAGCACCAGTTTTATCTTGGAATGCAATGTTAAAATATACTGAACAAAAACTTGAATTATTATATGATTACGATATGCTACTAATGGTTGAAAAAGGGATACGATGTGGAATTTCACAATGTTGTAAAAGATATAAAAAAAGCAAATAATAAATATTAAAGAGATTTTAATAGAAAAGAAATATCTAATTATATAATGTATTTAGATGTAAATAACTTGTATAGTTATGCTATGAACCAATGTTTGCCATATGGCGGATTTAAATATGATAAACCAAATAATTTTAATTCTACAAAAATAAGTGAAATGTCAAACAATAGTCAAGTTGGATATATATTTGAAGTAGATATAGAATATCCAAAAGAATTTCATGATTTACATAACGCTCCTGAATCAAAGCATGTTCCAGATACAAATGAAAGTAAATTAATAACTACCTTAGATGAAAAGTGTAATTATGTAGCACATTACAGAAACCTTAAACAATGTTTATCTTTAGGAATGAAAGTTACGAAAATACCAAAAGTTCTAAAATTTAAGCAATCTGATTTGTTAAAGAAGTATATAGATCTAAACACACAGTTAAGAACTAAAGCTACAAATGATTTTGAAAAACACTTCTATAAATAACGAATAATTCTGTATTTGGTTCAACAATGGAGAATATAGGAAATAGACAAGATATAAAATTAATTTCAAATGGTAAAATATGTAATAAACTTGTAGCTAAACCAAACTTTAAACACAGAACTATATTTAATGAAAATCTAGCTGCCATTCATATGAATAAAACTAAAATAATATTTAATAAACCTATCTATGTTGGATTAAGTATACTTGATTTATTTAAAGAATTAATGTATGATTCTCATTATAGAGTTATGAAACCTGAATATGGAGAAAATATTGAATTATGTAAATCAAGATACAGATAGTTATATTTATAATATTAAAACTGAAGATTTCAATGAAGATATGAAATCAATGATTGATTACTTTGATACAAGTAACTATCCAACATATAATACATATGGTATTTCACAAGTATACATGAAAGTTGTTGGTAAAATGAAAGACAAATGTAATTGAAAAGTAATGGAAGAATTTTGTGGTTTAAGAGAAAAAATGTATGCTTATAAAGTAGGTAACAAAATAGAAAAAAAAATCTGAAGGAGTTAAGAAATGTGTTGTTAAAAACAAAAAATGTTTAGAAGACTATAAAGATTATTTGTTTAACAATAGAAAACAGTACAGAACATTTAATTTAATTAAAAGTGAAAACCATGAAATACATACAATTCAAGTAAATAAAAAGCTCTAAGTTCTCATAATAATTAAAGATATGTATAGGAAAATAAAATAGATACATTACCATATGCACATTACTCATTATTGAAAATGTAAAAAAAATTATATATAAATCTATAAAAAAAATTTCGATATAAATGAAGACTAATTAAGAAACTTAACAATTTAAATATCTCGAAAAAGATTAAAATAATTAGTGACTTAGAGATTAATGTTTTATATGATATTACTGGATGTGAATATTTGAAAACTAGATATGGGGAAAAATTTGTTTGGGGGTCAGTAATGAGTTTAAAATATTTTTACCACATAGATATTCTAAATTAATTACTAACTGGGATATACAGTTTTTTGAAGATGGACAAATGAAGCTGAAATATAAAGGAATGAGGAAACTTAAAAATAGAAATGATTAATTTCATGATATAGAATTCATGATGTGAAATTAAAAAAAATATTTTCTAATTAATTTTATTTTATTTAAATGGACAACACTAAGTGTCAGCTAAAGCAGACTTTAGGCTGCACCAAGCCACAATTAATACAGTGCAGTCAATGTGTGATTAAAAAAGGTATTGAGGAATTTTATAAAGATAAATATCGAACAGGTGGACATTGTTATGAATGTAAAGAATGCTGGAAAGAACGTCTGAAAGTTAAAGTTGCTTGTGAATGTGGTAAAACTGTAAATAAGTGTTATCTCAAAAAAAAAAATTTACAAATAACAGCTCATAATAATCTAAGAAATAATCTAGAAAGTAAATAATTTTATATTTTTCATTTATTATATATTTATTACATTCATCTGTGGGGGATGCGTGTAAAATAAATCATTTTTATTATAGTTATTATTATATTATTTTATTAGGTAAAACAGATAGTAGTTAAATTTTGTAGGCTCTGGATTATTAAATCAATCTTATGAAAAATAAAAAATTGCAAGTGTTAACGAGTAATATTTTATAAGTTTGGTCTAGTGGTCTAGAACCTACAAAATTTAACTACTAATAAGACGTCTACTGAATATGTGTTGGACGCCTTTGTAGCGATTTGGTGTGCATATTCGGAGCCTGATGGCTACAGGTCTGTGCGGCAAAGAGAAATGGGATCAGCATTCACAATGCATCTGCAAGTGCTTAATATGCAACCACGGATAGTAAATTTTGTAAACTATTTTGACACGTTCGAAACTCTGGAGCTCTGGGGATTGGGAATCATGATCCATGTAATTTTTATTCCACCTATAACGCATAGATCGATCACGAGCGCGTAGTAATACATCATAGATTATCACATACATGATATATTCTGTAATTTACAAGTTTTTAATTCATGCTTAAGCACTTGCCTGTGGATTAACTTCCTGTGCGAGCTCTAATTTCTCTTATTTTGTTACTATGGTCATTTCTCCCATATAGGTGAGGGTGAACAAAATAATTTCGCATTCAGAGGAGAAATGTGGTCACTGAAATGTGAAAAGAACTTGCCATAACGAAATACGCTTTTGTTTAAAGTGACACACTTCAAATCGCGTATCGTACCTGTGACACACTCTCCCAGTTCGTGATGGTACAAAACGAGCTGTATTTCTTTGTAACTTTTCGATGTCCTCTGGCAGTAATCTGGTAACCATCCCACAGCCCACAGCAGTACTTCTGAACACGAATGTCAAGCATAGTGCTAACAGTCTTTCAAAGATGTTTTGTTAAATTTTCTGGTATTCTGCCAATAAAATGCAGTGTTTGGTCTTGCTTCCCGACAATAT
Source organism: Schistocerca cancellata (assembly GCF_023864275.1). Lineage (NCBI taxonomy): Eukaryota > Metazoa > Arthropoda > Insecta > Orthoptera > Acrididae > Schistocerca > Schistocerca cancellata. The sequence goes on along the minus strand of NC_064627.1, from coordinate 520,290,088 downwards.
TGTCTGTGTGATGATTCCAGTTTAAATTATTCATAACTGTAGTCCCCAAATATTTCACTCAATCGACAGTCGTTAAATTTGTGAACCACTGAGTGAACGAAATGCAACGGAATTTTTTTAATAATCGTGTAGATGGTCTCACGCTTTTTTATTGTTTACAGTAAATCGACACTCTTCTGAATGTATAGCTATCTCGTATAAACCTTATTCATCTTGTCATGAACTTACTAGACAGTTAAATACATCATCATCTGCAAACACTAAGTGGGCCACTCAGTTTGCCTCCTAAATCGTTTATATAGGTAAAGAAGTTCAGAGGGACTACAGTACTTCCTTAGGGAAACCCAGATACATGTCACTTGTAGATCATTAGGCTAATTTTTTTAACAACCAGAAATGTGAGCACTGTGACACGAAATTACGAATTTAGTCACTCAACTGGGACAATACTTAATGTTAAGGAACGTTGATAAAGGCCTTTTGTAAATCTGGAAACACTGAATTAACATGAGATGCCTATCGATAACATTCGTTACTTCGGGTGAGTAAAGAGTTAGTTCTGTTTATCAACAACGGATTACATGAATCAGTGCTGGTTATGTGACTACAGATTGCTTCCTCCCACATATTTCACAATGTTCCCTTTATTGCGTATTGTCGTGACTTCCGCAACTTCCTAGTCTTTATAAACGGATCGTTCTTCGAGCGAGCGGCTATGATTGTTACAACTGGAGCTGTTAATATCGCTAGGGATCTAATTGGCATACAGTCTTTACCGGAAGACTTCCCTCTGTTAAGTTACATAAGTTGTTACCTACTCCAGGAGTACCTACATTCACATTACTCGTGTTGGCAGCTGTTCTAAATTCTAAATCTAGAGTATTCACTGCATTGGATAATCCTGCTAACAACTTTGTTTTAGTAGTGCTTCAATCGGCAGTATTATCATTTGTATCACACAATAAATGTATTGATAACGTCTTTCCGCTTTTATGCTCTACATATGACCAGAATCTTATGTGTCCGACAGATAAGAGGCAGAGTTTCGTTGTGGATTCAGATAAAAGCGTCTCGAATTAAAGTCAATGCTATGCATCTGTAAACTAACATCAATCTTGTAATTTTTGCATTCCTTTAAATCTAGCATACTTTCTTTGTCGATTCAGCGTGCAGACCTATTTTGCATGTCATCAAAGATCTGTTCCATCTCATATTCATTTATTTGGTGTAAATCTCTCCGTAGTAGTAGATACTATTCCTGCAATGTTTTAAGCCACATCTGCTCGTCTCTTACACAGTATGGAAGGAAAGAAAATTACCTCATACGAAAGTGTTAAGCTAATTTTTATCTGATTCTTATTAGAGATGTATTTTGCATTGATTTTTGGTGAAACTTTGTGTTACGGTAACCAGCTTTGCCAACAAACTTGTGGTCACTAATTCCTGTTACGTCATAACAGCCTCTACATCCTTCAGATGATTTATCACTTAGAAGTCTAGGAACCATTTGCACTTCAAGTAGAATTCTCCACTAACTGTTTGAAGTAAATTTCAGTGCAAGTATTTAGTACAATTGTGGACGATATTTCATAGATACCACCTCTATTTGCATTAACATATCTAAAGTAGATTGAAGTCATCAGCAACTGTAATTGTGTGAATCGGACACATATTTGAAATAAAACTGTCATCTCAGTCGTGGGGTCGGTAAAAGGAAGCAACTGTTAAATCCTTCCGGTTGTTAAGTATAACCTTTACTTATACTAACTCGCAGCAGCTCTCTACTTCAGTTTCACTACAAGCAGCAGCAACAGCAACAGCAACTACCAAACAAATTTAGTCTATCCTTTTTGTACATCGTTAGATCTTTGGCAAATTTTTCAGCTGAATTTATGTCTAGTTTAGTCACCGTTCAGTACCTTTAACGATTTCAGATTCAGTGCTTTCCATTAGCACATAGAGCTCCGGTTCTTTCCCAACACGGCTACAACAATTTACAACATTAATTCTGATGTATCCTAGGTATACTCACGCCCTTCGTTTGATGTACACCCACTCAGATAATAATAATTTTATCTTGGAACTGTTCCATTTAGTCTGTGTTTGCATAGAAAACAGTAACATCAGAAATTGATTCCGCCTTGATGCAAAACTCCTTGTTATTTGTTTATTTCTTTATTCCCCCAAATTAGTTTCGGCGACAAACATCACCATCATCAGGGGAAATTTTTAACCTTATTTATTGTATGTTGCAACATGTTTTAAGCAATTATTGTCGATGTTTGCGACATATTTTCTGTGCGCTTTTTTATTTAGAGAACATCATGTCATGTTCGTTGGATGGTATGTAGCTGCTTTTATACACAGAAAAACAAACTTTCGCACTTTGTTTCTGATCCAGAATATTACGCCACTCAGATTGCATCCAACTTCGAAATTTTCGAAGATCCTCTAAACTAAAGAAACATCAGTTTTCACGATAAAGTCCACAGTATAAACGTAGCTGCTTCATGTGTGTAGTGGACCCCTTGTTAACACTATCTGATAAATGAAGTGAGGCACCCAGAACATGCACTATTGGCCTGTATGTAAATGACTAGAGTTGTAATTATGTGTGACAAGGGAAAACCATCAGTGTACGCTAGTGTTGTTCGTGTTTACAGTGTGTCAGTAGGCTGTTTATGTTTTCTTATTGGAAACGTTATGTAGCGCTCTGTATGAAAATCACTGGCTGTGCTGTGTGCAGTTTGTGGCTAGTTTGCATTATTGTCTGCCATTGTAGTGTTTGGCAGCGGCAGCTGGATGTGAACAGCACGTAGCGTTGCGCAGTTGGAGGTGAGCCGCCAGCAGTGGTGGATGTGGGGAGAGAGATGGCGGAGTTTTGAAATTTGTAATACTGGATATTATGAATTGCTATGTATATTATGATTTTTCAACACTATTAAGGTAAATACATTGTTTGTTCTCTATCAAAATCTTTCATTTGCTAACTATGCCTATCAGTAGTTAGTGCCTTCCGTAGTTTGAATCTTTTATTTAGCTGGCATAGTGGCGCTCGCTGTATTGCTGTAGTTCGAGTAAAGAAGGTGAGGTAAGTGATTTGTGAAAGGTACAGGTTAATGTTAGTCAGGGCCATGTTTACGCAGTTACACAGTTGGATAACTTCACACTTTCGAAATTGTATTTTGTCTGCACTTTGTGAACTGTTCATAATTTTTCAGACCCATTGTGATACTATGAGAGCTCTGAATGATGTATTTGGTATGAGATCATGATTTTTAAAGTACATTTGAGGTAGATAACACAATTGAAATGAGCAGAGAATTTTTTTTAGGTTTTGATATTATTGGAGGAATCTACGACAATTTTGAGAGTTGACTGAGGTGTTATGATGTTATTATTACGATGACTATGTGTATTATGCTGTTGTGGTATGTTTATGATCAATAAGCTGATGCTACATGAGTTATTTGATTATGCTATGTATGTTATGATGAAATATTGAAGAAGTGTCGACGAATAAGGTAAGGAATAATGAGTAGTGGTTAGGGACTCTGGTTTGTGAAAAATGTTGTTGGAAACCAAGAATCGTACTTTAAGAGTTATGAAAAGTATGTAAATGCGTGAATGTATTACAATGCCGATGAAAATTTTTTGGACACTGTCATATCAATAGGATTTTGTTTCTACAGATTTGTAACCCAAATTCTTGACCTGTGAAATATTTTTATATGGGACTGTCACTGTAGCGGAAACTGCCGTCGTAAATATTTCAGCAAGAACGGTAAGTGACCTTGGTGTAATGCGTTTTGGGCGCCCAGCTGAGAGGTAGACGTCTGACAAAAGAAAGCCATTAGGTGCAAAAAAAAAAAAAAAGGGAGGCCATTATCCTCGCTATTGACATTCCTTTGTAGACAGCATCCCAAATACGACACGTTAAAACTTGAAAACATATGATTACACTGTGGAGCTCTTAATTTATGATTTACTGCAATGCCTAATAAAATGAAGAGAAATATTTTTACATCTGCAAACCTGATTATGACAAGTGTCTTTCTACGAGAGTTGAGAGCTACTGACTTACGAAATGCCACATAGATATTGAATGATATTTTTATGCTTTGCTTTTCATAATTGCTTATTTCATTTGATATCTGTTTTCCAGCTGTGTTGCAGCATTGGTTTTATAAAATAAACTTAAATGCATTTGCTAATGTGAACACTTTCTGTCAACAGATTTATTAAATAATTATTTTATGATCCACATTCTTCGAAAAAGGAGCTCTTCAAATGGAAAGAACAATCAGAAGGGACCAATAACAGTAACTGCATATATAATTTTCTTTTCGAGTACTTGGTAATTTTTTGTAGAATTAGTTTTTGTGGTGCACCACTTTAATTACATAGACATTAAGATGTGAATATACATTTCCCTTATCTGCATTGTTGTTTTTACTGTAATATTTTTTTCTGCTTGAGCTATGTCATGTTTAGATTTAAGTTGCTGCTGCTGTTTGCCAGGCATAGTGTTACTGAATTTGACTTTGTATTACGCTGTTAAGCCAGTTTTACTATGGATTTATTTTTCTTGTTGCTGCACATTGGCTCATATTAGTTGTAATGTTGCATTGCTCGGTAATTTAGATTTATTGCAGCTTGCTTTGACAATTTGTATTTTTTTGTCCTTGCTGTTTGTGTTAATTTGTTATGTGCTGCTGCATTGCCTCGTCCCTTGGTATATATATCTGAGCTCAGTAGATTTAAGTTAGCTTAAGAGGGGGTAGACTATATAAGAAACTAACTATGATGAATTGGAAGAAATGCATTGAGAAGCCATAAGAAATTGGTGTGGCCAGAAAAAAAAGTATTTTGAAAGAGGATATGAACAAAAAAGTAGGGTTTAGGGACAACAGGTTTAGGTAGGATTTTCTTGGAAATAAATGTTGAGGTAAGATAATGGTAAATAAATAATGAGGTAAGAAATGTGTGAACAGAATACAGAAAGCATGGTTGGATAGAATTTTTTGGTGGAAGCAAAGGTTGAAATAAGTCGAAAGATCTATGGAATGAAGTTTTGGGTTGGACTGCAGTACCAAATGTTACACTGAAAACAAACCCTGTCCTTTCCTTTTGTGTTATCCCATTATGTGTTTGTGTACCCTTGTGTATTTGTTTTCTTCCTGTCTCTGTGTAGTTTCATAGAATTTTTTTTCAATTCTAATACTAAGCTATATTCACTATGATGAGGAATACTGTTTTCCTCAAATATAATTGGCATTAATAATATGTTATTTACCTTGTAAATATGCTTAGACGTTATTTATTCTGTTTTGTTTTAATGCTCATGTGTAAAGTTGATGTTTCAAAAGTTATTCTGATTTTTAAGTATGTACTCATATCATAATTCCTGTAACACTGATGTATATGTTATTTCGATTCTTTTGTAAAGCCTGTACTACAAATGTTATCTGTATTGTTATGTTCTTTAATGATGTATTTTGTACCTTTGTAATTGTATTCTTATGTTATAAAATTGTAATTGACACCAGTTCATCATATTATTAACTTGTAAGTTCCATTTCACTCCGCACGTTTCTGTTGGTCATAGTATATGGACAATATGTGAGAAGTAGGGACTGTTAGTGCTTGCATGTGTGTTGATAATTCAGCAAGGGACTGGTTAAGAGCATTGCTGGTTCTAAGGACAATTCAAAAAAAAAAATTTTTTTTGTGAGTGCACAAGTGGTGGTTCATGGACTTGCTATATTGTCTGCAAGACTCTTCGATGGTGATTGTGCACATGCACAGTCACAACAGATGGCTGCTAGCCGTCTCTACAAGGACTACAGTGGATCTACACCTTTGATGATCCACCAATACCATCATCTCTACAAGGATTACAATGGGTCTGCATCTTTAATGACCCACGTATACCATTATTTCTACAAGGACTGCAGTGTGTCTGCATCTCTGGTGGCCCACCAATACCGTAATCTCTACCAGAACTACAGTGGGTCTACTCTGTGATGACCTACCCACCAATATTCTTCAAAACGTCGAATGACTCTGCGGTAGGTTTGCTCTGTTGTGGCCCATTACCTGTCAGCATGTCAAGAGTCAGCACTGTCTTTCCGTTGGAAGGACAATACTACTTCTTCAAGACTGCATGGAAATCCACTACTTCTATGTGCAATTTCTTTTACTAATGAGACTTTGTGAAAAAAAACTGTAATTACTATTATGATGAATGACCAGGACTATGTTTATGGACTGTGAGAAAATTTTAGCTTTTGACCAACATTGTATAAATAAGTGTGTGCATTTGATATATTTGTTATTGTAATTATGAAATTTTTTTTCAAATCATTACTGGCCACTGCCCAAAACAATTTGTAAAAATTTTTGTGGGGAGCATGGGGGCTATGTCAGTAGGCTGTTTATGTTTTCTTATTGGCAACGTTACGTAGCGCTCTGTATGAAAATCACTGGCTGTGCTGTGTGCAGTCTGTGGCTAGTTTGCATTGTTGTCTGCCATTGTAGTGTTTGGCAGCGGCAGCTGGATGTGAACAGCGCGTAGCGTTGCGCAGTTGGAGGTGAGCCGCCAGCAGTGGTGGATGTGGGGAGAGAGATGGCGGAGTTTTGAAATTTGTAATACTGGATGTTATGAATTGCTATGTATATTATGATTTTTCAACACTATTAAGGTAAATACATTGTTTGTTCTCTATCAAAATCTTTCATTTGCTAACTATGCCTATCAGTAGTTAGTGCCTTCCGTAGTTTGAATCTTTTATTTAGCTGGCAGTAGTGGCGCTCGCTGTATTGCTGTAGTTCGAGTAATGAAGATTTTGGTGAGATAAGTGATTTGTGAAAGGTACAGGTTAATGTTAGTTAGGGCCATTCCTTTGTAGGGATTTCTGAAAGTCAGATTGCGTTGCGCTAAAAAAAATGTTGTGTGTCAGTTTAAGCACAGTCGTGTACAATTGTTCTAAGGGGACGTTTCAAATGGTTACCAAGTCTGGTAGGTTATACATGTGACGTAAACCGCATTTTTGTTAAGTGATCACCGTAAATGGGTAGGACATGCCGCCGACTCGTTAAGACAATGGTATCAGCAGCTGACAGAGTTAGAAAGAGGCTTTATTGTGGGCCTCATTTGGCGAGATAGCCGAATCGTGCAATATCCAGATTTGTGGAGCATACGAACGTGCCACTGGTTCGTTGCTGGACTTCTGGGGAACGTGATGACAGGCATACTCGGTGTCGAGGTTCCAGTCGCCCACATCTTACCACAAGGGAGCATCGCCGTACTGTGAACGAAGCGAATTGTAACCCCTTCACATCTGCTCCGGCTATCCAAGAACTAATAATGGACTGCCTGGGTCAGTCTGTACCACACTACCCCATTGATTAAACTAGCAGTGGCCGGACTTGGGAATTAGTCTCACGCGTAGACTGCCAAAAATATCACAACACAAACGGCTGCGTTTTTAGCGGCTGTCGTGAGCAGGTAGCGTAGACTGCTGATGAATGGTGTCGTACTGTGTTCAGTGAAGAAACGTAGTTTTGCACTACTCTGGATGACCAACTTCAGGGGTGAGGGTGCTGATGTTCCGAGAGATGTCATGTTTTGTAGAAGCGCTGCGGTGTTACTGTAAGTACAATACCCTGAGCTGACAAAAGTCGTGGGATAGCTTTATGCACATCCCATGACGTCTCCTCAGGGCACATATACAGATGACGTTAGTGTCGCGCACACTTCAAATATAATAGGGAGGTGCATTAGCAAAGCTGTCATTGGCACTTAGGTGATCAACGTGCTAAAGTTTTCGACGTGAGTATGGCCACACGGCGGGAATTAGGAGACTTTGAACGTGACGTGTATGGGACATTTCTTTTCGGGAATCGTTATGAAATTCAATACACTGAGAGCCACAATTGCAAGAGTGTGCCGAGAATACCAAATTTTAGGCATTCCATCTCGCTACGGACAACGGAGCAGCTGACGGCTTTCACGTGACGACCGAGAGCAGCGGCTTTTGCGTACAGTTGTCAGTGCTAACAGATTTGAAAACGTGCGTAAAATACTCGCGGAAACCAATGTGGGGCTTATGACGAACATATCCGTTAGGTTAGTGCGGCAAAATCTGGCGTTAATTTGCTATGGCAGCAGATCACCTACGCGAGGACCCTTCCTAACCGTAACACATCCCCTGCAGTGCATTTCCTGGACTCGTGACCATATTGGTAGGACCCTAGACGATTGGGAAACCGAGACCTATTCAGATCACTCCTAATTTCAGTTGGTAAAAGCGGATGGTAAGATTAGAGTGTGGCGCAGAGCCCACGAAGGCATGGACCCAGGTTGTCAACAAGGCGCTGCGCGAACTGTAGTGGTTCCGTAATGGTATGGGTTGTGTTCACATGGTCTTCTGGTCCAAAATGGCTCTGAGCACTATGGGAATTAACATCTGAGGTCATCAGTCCCCTAGAACTTAGAACTACTTAAACCTAACTAACCTAAGGACATCACACACATCTTTGCTAGAGGCAGGATTCGAACCTGCGGCGGTAGCAGTAGCGTAGTTCCGGAGTGAAGCGCCTTGAACCACTAGGCCTCAGCGGCCGGTGGTCCTCTGGTCCAACTGAGTCTATCATTGACTAGAAATGGCTATGTTCGGCTACTTGGAGACGATTTTCAGCCAACAAATGTGGAATTTTTATGGATGACAATGCGCCATGTCACCGAGCCACAATCCTCCGAGACTAATATCAAGACCATTCTGGACAGTTCGTGTGAAAGGCCACTCATATCGCCCAGTATGAACACATCGAACACTTATGGGACATATAAGTAGGTCAGTTTGTACGCAAATGGTATCTACGAGAGTTGCTGAGTTTGTTGTGGCTCTTTGGGCAATACCAAACTACATCCTCGTGTGTTACCCCTCATGCAACAGTATCTTAGTGGTATTTTTTGATAGGATAATACTCGTCCATACATGGCACATTTCTGTGTGACCTACCCGTCACCAACAAGATGCCCTGATCCGTCTCGTTAGCGCATGTATGGGACACTGGGGACGTCAACTTCAACCAGTGCCAGTGCTCGTCATAGCAAGGACCATTTGCTACCAATATGAGCCATCTTGCTTGAAAAGAGGATAATATTGCTTCATTACACCCTTCCGATCGAAATTGGTATATACATCCAGGTCAGAGGGGATGCAAAGCCTTATGTACTGATAAATGAGCTCGTGTTGCCGAGTTCTTTGTACAATATTAATTCATAATTTAATTACTTTTCACTTATCATATGCTCGTGAAGTTTCGTTTATCCTCCCCTTCGGCGTGCTTAACATTTTTTTGCCAGGCGATATGTTAAGCAGATCACGAGGAGTTTCTACGTTTGACGCAATTCACTAATCAACAGAGTTGTACGTTCGTAGAGCTCTCTGGGCCTCAGATCAGTACCAAAGGTCTGCAGTTGGTTTTGTTAACAATTATATACATGGTCAGCTTAAGTCTGGAAGTAAGAATCATTATCATTACTTCAGATAGATCGACACACATCTTCGTATCTAAAAGAACCACCACCTCAGGTTGACTTCTTCTTCAAACCATCTGCGGGGTCTGTTCTATATCTGCCAAGGCACACTGACACTGGACTTCTTCTTTCTCTTGGCAGCCATGTCCTTGAGAGGCTACATAATGCGCCCAACACTAAGGCTACCAACTGCGAGTAATTCCATCCTGTATTAATGCCCGATCCCCGATCTTGCAGGGCGAGAGGCTTCCTCTGAAAACAGGGCAGCAATATCTTGTTCAGCCATAGGTAGCGTCTGTAACCACTTTGTCAGACAAGCCGAGAAGACTTTCCAATTAGTCCCTGGGAGTATTTCGCTGCCTGCTACTCTCTGAAACGTTTTCCCGCCCGACGCCTCAAAGCAAGCAGCAGCTGGACCGAACGCACATGTGGAACGATAGGGGAACACAGGGGACACATATGGAAATAAGTGAACAAGGATTACAAAAACGACTGACGTAGTTCAACAGAGGGAAAGTCACTGGACGTGACATACCGGTTCGATTGTACACAGGTTATGCGAAAGAACTTGCCTCCCATGTATCAGCAGTGTTCCGTAGGAGTCAAGCGTTCCTAAAGACTGGAAGAACAGACGCACAGAACAATAGGCCTATATCTCTGATGGCGATCTGTTGTAGAAATTGGAAAAAATTTTACGATCGCATATTATGAGTTTCCTTGAGACCAAAAATCTCTTCTCTTGGACCCAGCATGGGTTCCGGAAATAACTATTGTGTGCAAACTAACTCGCTTTGCTTGTCCTTGGGACACGAAAGCACTTCCTTGACTTCCAAAAGGGATTCGATGCAGTTCCGCACTGCCGCCTAATGAAAAAAGTACGATCGCATGAAATATTAAACTGTGTGACTGGATTGAAGATTAACTAGCAAACAGAACACTGCAAGTCATTCTGAACGGAGAGTAGTCTTCAGACGCAAAAGGAATTTTGGTCATGCCCCCAGGAAAGAGTTATAGGACCTGTTCTGTTCATCTTTTGGGGTTCATACATACATATAGTATCATATTGGAATTGATCAACTGTCATATAAAAGCCTTTCACACTATTTTCGTAACACATAACTGATGAAAATATGTCTGCATCCTATACAGGCTGTGATATACATAGTGAACCACAAGGAAGAAAACCAGCAGAAGAAATCACTGATTTCGATTTCTAGCCATACAGTGCCCCCCTCCTCCCCCCCCCCCACGCAAATGCCACACCAGCCGCTACAGTAACAAACAATGGGCAAAGAGTTCTAGATTAATCTAGTTTATGACTGTTTAATTGTAAGTAACATTTCTCTATATGTATGTATAAACGCCTGAAGGTGAACAAAACAAGTTCGAAACGCGTTGCATTATGTTAAGTTAAGCATAAAATAGAAAGTGACTGGTAGCAGAAACTTGAAATAAATAGTTATCCCACACAGTCACGGTTCACAAACGTAGTCATTATGGCTGAAAATAAATAGTTATAGGACCACTATTTTTCACAGTATATATAAATGACCTAGTACATAACGTCGGAAGTTCCCTGAGGCTTTTCGCTGATATTGCGATTGTGTACAAGAAGTTGCGACGTTAGAAAATTGTAACTAAATGCAGGAAGGGCTGCAAAGTATCAATGCTTGATGCAGGGAGTGGCAGTTAATCCTCAGCATAAAAAAGTGTAGGGTATTAGGAATATATTGACAGAAAAGAGCTTTTATTGTATGATTACACACTTGTAGAACAAACACTGGAAGCAGTTGTTCTCATGAAGTATCAAGGAGTGTGCGAACGGAGCGATCTGCAGTGGAACTACCACATAAAATTAATCGGAGTCTGTTGTCTATCAACAACGAAAGTAGCTCACAAAACACACATTCGGCAAATACTTGAATATCCCTCGATAGTATGGAATCCGTACCATATAGGAGCGGTAGAGGGAATAGAGAAGATCCAAAGAAGCGCAGCATTTTTCGTTGTAGGTTCATTTAACAGGCGCGACTGTGTCATTTATATGACCAACTCCAGCGGCACACGCTGCAAGAGAGGTGTTGATTTATTGGTAAAGTTCCGAAAGCGTGCGTTCTTAGAGCCTAGAAGAGTGAACAAATACGTTGCTTCCTCCTACGTATTTATCTTGGAAAAGCCATGGAGATCAAATTAGAGAGATTCGTGCACACTCGGAGACTTCCCAGTAATCGTTCCTCCCGCTAACCACAGAGGGCTAGAACAGAAAAATGCGAAATTGACACTAGTACAAAAGGTACCCTCCGCCACAGACCGTTCGGTGACTTGCGGTGTATAGTTGTAGATGCAGATGCTTTGGATTCGAAGTACGGCCGCTTATAGTGACACCCTTTGGTAACAGCCTCAAGTTTCCAGCGAAAGGATTCCAACAAGTCTCACATCCGATCACAGTTCTTCCCATACCTCAACACAAGATATTAAAGATTAAACTACAGAAGCACATATACTGGTTTAAACAAGTAACTTGATCCTGCTTGGAAGCTCGTGCTGCACAAACAGTCTACTGGTCTATTGCTGCTCGAATAGCGGTGCGCGCCTTTTAAGGAAGAAGGAAACCTCATCATCGTTAGCCACTGTAGATATCAACAACGCTTCTCCTCTCTCCAAGGCACTGCACTTTGAAGACAGCATAGTGGCACTGCGTTTGCATAACTTTTAACCACGAAGTAATTAATATCGCGGATCAGATATTCGCAGATTTTCGCGCGGGTATCCACATCGGCACACGCTTTTGCATCACATGATATATCTGCAGCCGTGCAGACCCTATTGATGACTGTTGAATAATGTTTGGTTCTGTTGAGATTAGTGTGGAGAACTCCGATGTAATCTTTGTGTAACATCCAAATAAACTTACGGGAATGTAGAAAATGTGAAGATCTGTGAGAAACACGTAGGTAAGTAGAGATTAATTCCATCGCGATGTTTGGTGCGTTTGTTTCACTGCACGCAGCTGTCACGAACCTCAATTACGGCGCGACACGTGATCAGATTTGCTGATGAATGTGGCGACAGCCATTACACAGGCCTGACAGCCGGTGATGAGAAATCAATCAGCAGCAGCAGGCAGTCCGCCTGGTCTCGTAGGGAGGCCTTCTGCAGCCAGGACCTCTCCTCTTTCAAATTCTGCTACCACACTTTAACCCCTTGATGCCGAGGGTCGCGAATTCGTATCATACCAATGCTGTGCTAATAACAGGAATATTAACTGTTTTTGAATGCCAGTGCCGGTAGATGCTGATTCTTCAAAAGCTACAACCGCTTCTTGCATGTTCTGGGTTCTCCTGATGTTTAATTTTCAACTCTGATCTAGAAACTCATTCAGTCATAAAGGGGTCAATATCATCCCGCCACCTAAATCATTGTAGCTACAAATTATTGCATTAATTCTAATTTATGGGTTGGCGTATAAGTTCGTAGTATGTTGGTATCACTGTTACTGTAGGATTATTTATCGATCGTCATTTTTATTTGTAGTTCACTGTTGCTGTTTCACTTTACTTATGTTATTTTGTCATTTGGAGATAGTGAGTGGAGCCCTGAACGCTATAAAATAGAGTGCCAAGTGGACGAATCCGAACATTTCGCAAATATTCTTCTGCGTGAGTTCAGTACTAGGGTGACAGCAGCGGAGGCAGCCAGAAACGTCGGCGCCTACATGGGGGTAATGCTGTCGGACAGAGAACAGCAAGAAAATGTTTTCTCGTTTTAAGGAGGGTTATTTTGACATTAGTGACTTTCCACGTTCTGGTAGACTTCCGGGGATGAATGAAGTTCGTTTAAACGCTTTAATCCATAATGATCCACGTCAGTTTACAGAATTGGAAAAGGTAATAACTGTGATCCTTCCACCATCGTACTACGTTTACATGCGATGAGGTAGGTGCAATAATCGGGTGAACTGGGTACCGCATGCTCTAAGCCAAAATCACAAGAATCAGCGGGAGGACGTATGTGGATCTCACCAACTGGTTCGTGAACAACGCCACCCGTTCCTATCTCATATCGATACTGATGACTACAAACGGTGTCTTTATGCGACCATAAGGAAAAAAAGGAATTGTTGGGCCCAAACAATGTAGCAACTCCCCACACAAACACCTGTCTCATCCACATACGACATTGTTATGCGTCTGGCGGAACAGAGATAATGTGGTGTACTAAGAATTGCTTCTCAGAGGTGTAACCATACCTGCTGACATTTATTTTCGACAACTGAGACGTCTTGCGGACGCAGTTCGAGAACAACGACCAGAAAGACTGCGTGAAGTAACGCAGCTCTACGGGAAGAGTTGGGTTGGCAAGTCATTACGTAATCACCTCATTCACCTGATCTTGTGCCCTCAGATTTTCACCGTTCCCGCTCTCCATCGAACTGCCTTCAAAAACCTTTCTTTCCTGATGAAAATGCTCTCCGAACATAGCTAGACGAATTCTTGACCTCAAAAGCACGTCATTCCTACAGTCACGGAATCGAAAAGTTATCCCACCGTTGGCCGATTGTTGTGAATAGCGAAGAAGGATATACTCTATTCTTGATGTGTGAAGTCTCTGCTATGTGTATCTGTTGTGTTTATTAAACTTACGGAAATACCTTACGAACCTACGCAGCAGTTCAAATAGAAATCTGCACATACTTCTTACTTTGCATACGGCATCTTTATGTACGTAGCAGCATTCTGGTGACGAAGCACTCGACTTTCGCGTCATTTCAGGAGTTATTCATAATTTTATTCATTATATAGTTTATTGAAGATAACGTACGTGACAGATCTATACTGACACCTATGCCCCGCAAGCAACCTTATATTGTGTGGCCGAGGGTACTTCGCAATCCACTGTCACTGCCCGTTTTCCTTTCTCTGTTCCACTGCAGTGTGCAATAACAACGGTTGTTCATTAGCAGTACCAGCTCGAACCTCCGTAACGTAATCTTCATATTCTTTTTGTGAATTATATGGAGGACTAGCAATATGGTCATTGACTCTTCTAGGAACGTACGCTCTAGGAATTATAACAGTGAAACCACTACGAGATGCAGAGCTGCTTATTTGTAGCGTCTCCCACTACACTTGGATGAGAGTGATACTTTCGTGGTTACTAAATGAACCTGTGACGGAATGAGAAGCTAGGCCTTGAATCTTATCTACATTACTGTTGTGGCGCCCAGATTAAGATGAAATATTCACGTATCAGTCGAATGAAGGATTATGTAATTTACTTTCTGCGTAGGGGAACTACATAATAAGTAACTAGTGTCTAAAATTGAAGCAACAAACGGAAACATGCTTTATGGGATTCACATCGGGAGACCGAGCAAGCAACGCCATGCGTGCAGTTTCAGTATCAAAACAACCATCACCTCCCGTGCTCTGTGAAGTCGAGCATTATCGTCCATTAATACGACGTCTAGACCCACAGCACCTCGTAGCAACGCGAATGAGATCCCAGGATATCGTCACGGTACCTAACGGCAATTAAATCTTGCTGATACACTCGTACAGTTTCATGAAGTGGTGTTCGAGTGGTCAGCATAATCCCGCCCCACATCATTAAGGATCATCCTCGATATCAGTCTCTTTCCACAATGTCTTGGTCCGGAAATCGTGTTCCACGTGCACTCCAGACGCAATCCGTCGAGAATCACTGTCCAGACGAAATCGAGACTCGTCTGTGAAAAGAACATTGGCCCACTGTTCGACCGTTCAGGTGGCATGTCGACGGCTCTTCTCTAACGCTTCCTTCTGAGAAGACACGCCAAGGGTAAACAGACAGCAGGTTTCCAACAATAAAGGCAACTCTGCTGAAACCTTCTGCACACTGTACAGTACTAAAGCAGTACCGTCGTGCCATTACAGTCACAGAACGGCCCACTTTTTCTGATGTCACACTTGGTCGTCCCTATCCTAGTCTCCATGATATAGTTCTGGTCTCTATAAACTGTCGCCTTATCCGTGAAACAACTGTCGCCTTATCCGAGAAACAACGAGACGATTCACATGAAGCCATCACGCCGAATCATTTAGTAACTCTCCTGTTTCGATTCTTCCTATGGCCCTCCACAGCAAAGAGTCTCGTAGAATCTTCACGGCGCAATATTGCAAAGTCAGTGGCTGTATACACAACGATTGTGGGACTACCCTGAAAACGCTGTTCCGCTTGATAGGTTCCGTGACGTGATTATTGACGTGGTTGTCCCTTGATCGCAATGCCATTTTCCCTGCACAACGCTATAGTAAAGACATCTGTTGACCGATTGTTTGATTATACCGTGAATTAGAAACAGGACGGGGTAACAGCAGTTTATTGGTTTAATTCTTGACAGCAGTGTATTTCAATGAATCGTAATTTGGCATTTCATATTCCGCGGTCCTTTCACGTAAAATTGCTCCGTATGTATGCTCGCAGATATTTTATGTGTATCACTGTTTCCAGTGTCCGATCGGCGATATCTGGTTCTTTTGCTTGTTTCCGTGCAACACGTCATCTATTTTTATGTTTTAGGTCACTTGCCAACCTCTTAGGAAACGTTAATCATCTGCAGGTCTCATGCATTTGCTACAGTTTTTCAGCGCTGTAATTTCTCTGTATACAGGGTGTTCCGAAATTATTCGTTCAAATTAATACAGGACATAGAGAACATCACAACAAATATATTTCGACAACATGCACATGGTCTCTAAAGTCAACTTGCAATGTTAGGGAATATTTTGTTAGTGGTGCTGACGTAAGGTGTTGTGTTAGTGTCGCTGTGTACTGTTATTCAGAACTGCCCTGTGTACGGATGGTTGCTTCTGAGGTCTGCTTGGAAACGCACAGAAAATGGATGTATGTACAGTACAATGGGACGCCAGCTCAATTCAGCATTGCTGCGAGTAGGCATCTGAGAGTCACCTCCGGGAATCGATGGATCGGTCGAGGTAGCCACCATGTCACCTGACCTCATTTATCCGGATTTCTTCCCCTGGGGGCATATGAAGCAGCTGCTGTACGAAACCGTTGTGAAAACAGAAGAAGACCTCGCTAGAATTGCCATCGCTTTTGTTAACTTTGCGGACATTGGAGGAATCTTCAGGCACGACAATCAATGGTCCAACTCCATGCACACACGCCAATGATCGCTCATTCGAGCAATTCCTGCAAATGCCATTGCTACCATTAGAACACAAAACTATCCCCTGTTCATATCATCCCTAGCATCAGAAGTTTCCGTCATTTCCATATACAGGGTGATTATAATTGAAGTCACACTTTCAAACAGCTATAGAAATAACACCACAGGTCAAAATGACATCAAACTGCAACGGGATATTATCGGCGAAGGGGGAAAACGTTTGGCAGAAGGAAAATAAATAATTACAAAATATAGCACTAGAAGGTGCTATAGGCATCATAATTTAATAAAAGTCGACTGCAAATGACAATGAAACATAAAATATTGCCTAAGGTGTACTACTCAGTGCGCATGAGTGTACAGGTGTGATAGTGTTAGTTACGTAAGCCCATCCACCATTCACATCGGATACGAAAAGCTGGTTTTTATCGACCTGAGGTCATAAACCGCATAAAAAGCATGACTCGTGTCTATTTTTAACTGTCCTGAGGCCAAAAACTGCATAAAAAGCTTCCATCAATCACATCGGTTGTTAACTGTACTGATGCCAAAAACAGTATAAAAAGCTTCAATCAAAATCAGATTAGATTATTAATTTCCGTATGACTGGCGTAAAACATGTTCAGTATGCTGTTCGCCGTTTTCTACAACATGTTGAAATTGAGAAAAAGGATGTTCCATAACTGATAGAAGTGTTTCCGGGGACACGTTCAGAATGTGTTGCGCAATGCGTGCCTTCAACGCAGCTAAGTTTGCAATCGGAAGACGGAATACATCTTTCAGATGGCCCCACAGCCAGAAGTCACACGGATTAACATCAAGCGATCGGGACGGCCAGGCTGTAGGGGAATGGCTGCTGATAATTCTAGCATTTCCGAAATGGCGCTTCAGCAGCTGCTTAACTGGATTTGCAATATGCGGAGGTGCGCCATGTTAACTAAAAGTGATCCCATCCATGCATCCATGCTGTTGGAGAGCTGGAATGGTAAGCTTGCGCAAAAGACACTCATAGAGCTTACCAGTGACGGTACAGGTAACAGGACCCGAAGCACCTGGCTCTTCGAAAAAATATGACCCTGTGAATAATGATGCCGTACACCCGCATCACACAGTGACCTTTTCAGGATGAAGTGGTCCTGGCTGATTTGCGTGTGGATTCTCAGTTCTCATATCCGACACGGAGGTGGGCTACGTCTGTCCACAAAATTTTCCACTACCCAACATTGTCCACTTCCACGCGAGCAAGTAATTCTAAATGATAGATCTCTGTTGCTGGCCGATTGACAGGAAGCAACAAGTGCAGATGTGTAATTTTGAATGGATAGCAAAGAAGGATGTTTCGTAGGATATTACGCACCGTGCTCACGGATATGTCCAATGTTCAGGCAATTCTCCGTGCACTACATGTCTGCACACCACCACTCGTCTCCTTCTGCAGTGCAATGGTCACTGCTCCCACTGACGTCGAATCAATTCGTTTCTTCCCTCTACCAGGCTGCACACCAAAATAACCCGTCTTTTCCAACTTCCGAATCATTTTCTCCGGACTCACAGCAATTATCGGACCAATGCCTTCTTTCAAACCCTTCAGTGTCCGGAACTTCTGCACAGCGACGTGTCAGTCATCATTCTTCTAATACATCTTTACAAGCAGAGCGCGATTCTGTATTGAGGCAGTAATGGCGACCGTCGCAGGCGCGAAAGAAGAAAAATCCATGAATCCGGCGTGTTTATAGCAACTTCAGTGTGTCCTGTACATGGCAGGTGTTTCCATTTACGTATTCTGACATATGCAGTGCCATCTATTGATCAATTTTCAAACTATTTTTTTTTCTTCTGCCATATTTTTCCCCCTTCTCCGATAACATTCTGTTGCAGTTTGATGTCATTATGACCAGTGGTATCACTTCTCCAGCGTTTTGAAAGTTTTATTATAAACACCCTGTGTATCATAATTGAATATATTTGTCTTGATGTTCTCTACCTGCCCTATTAACATGAAAGAATAATTTTGGAACACCGTGTGTAATAGCACCAGCCAATAACAGGGTCACGTAACTTCCGAAATTATCTGCTAGGTCGTTTATTCACTTGTCAAACTAATTCTGCTTAATACGCTACTACAGTGATTGTGTTATTCCAAATTACGATGCAGAGTTCCTTCAAACATGCATGCATGTCCGAAGAAACAGGCATTGCGCCGACTACAGCCTTTATGAAATACAACAAACGTATTCGCTGATGCGAATAACGACAACCATCAGCTGAATAAAGGAATGACGACAGTGAAAATTTGTACCCGACTGGGCCTCGAATACGAATTTCCCGCTTATTCCGAGCGGTCTCATTCCTCTGTATGGGAATATATACTGGTGCTCATAAATTAAGGATAATTGCAGAATGTGGTGTCACACAACATGGCACTATACAAAACTGGAGCTAATAGCATAGGCACGTAGTGAACACACACGACACGGATCAGTAAGTCCACGGTATTGGTTATAAGTTGAGAAAACTGTCCTGAAACACGTGTGATACAAAACGCCACTGTTTCCTGCCCATGTACTCTGATATCAATATGGGATATGATCACCATACACATGTTCACAGGCCGCACAACGGGTTGGCATACTCTGGATTAGGTGGTTGAGCAGCTGCTGGGGTATAGCCTCCCATTCTTGTACCAGTGCCTTTCAGAGCTCCTGAAGTGTCCTAGGGGATTGAAGAAGTGCAGCGATACGTCGAACGAGAGCATCCCAGATGTGTTCGACGTGGCTTACGCCTGGAGAACAGGCAGGCCACTCCATTCTCCTGATATATTCTGTTTCGAGGTACTCCTCCACGATGGCAGCTCGGTGGGGCCGTGCGTTATCATCCATCAGGAGGAACGTGAGACCCACTGCACCCCTGAAAAGGCGGACAAACTGGTGCAAAATGACGTCCCGATACACCTGACCTGTTGCAGTTCCTCTGTCAAAGACATGCAGGGGCGTACATGGACCAATCATAATCCCACCCCACACCACCAAACCACCCTTTCAAGGACATTAAGGGGTTGGTTCTGGTTCCTGGTTCACGCCAGATGAAAACCAGGTGAGAATCACTGTTCAGACTATACCTCGACTGGTCCGTCAACATAATCCAAGGACCATGTACTGTGTTCTTGACACCAGGCTTTACGGGATCTCCTGTGACCAGGGTCAGTGGAATGCACCTTGCAGGTCTCTGGACGAATAAACCATGTCTGCTCAGTCGTCTGTAGACTGTGTGTCTGGAGACAACTGTTCCAGTGCTGCGGTAAGGTCCCGAGCAACGCTACCTGCAGTACTCCGCGGCCGTCTGCGATCACTGGTGGTGTGATATCGGTCTTCTTGTGGTGTTGTACACTGTGGACGATCCGTACTGTAGCGCCTGGACACGTTTCCTGTATGCTGGAATCGTTGCCATAATCTTGAGATCACACTTTGTGGCACACGGAGGACCCGTGCAACGACCTGCTGTGTTTGACGAGTCTCCAATCGCCCTAGTATTCTACCCCTCATAACGTCATCAGTATGTTTTTTTTAGCCATTTTCAACACACAGTCACCATTATCAAATCTGAAAACGTCTGCACACTTAGTCGCTGCACTGTACTCTGACATGCACCACTCCACATGCGAATGTGGACTGCTGCCAGCGCTACCGTGCGACGGCCGCAGGTCAAATGCACCGGATGGTCATACCCCGAGGTGATTCAAACCCTCAAACCGCCCACCAGAACGTTGTTTCACCAAGTATCAGCATTATCCTTAATTTATGAGCATGAGTGTAGATAATGGACATACGAGCACAGGTTGTAGACAGGTGCTTAACAACGTATGAAAGTTTGGGTGTGATTGTGAGTGTTACTAGGATAGCCTAATGGTAAGACGTCCACTAGCGATAAGCCGGAAATCAAAACTCGAGTCCCGGTCCGGCATAAATTTTCATTATAGTCATTCCGTGGATGGTTATCGACATTCGCAACTGCGAATACATTTCTTGTAGTTCTGTTTAAGTACTGTATACGACGGCAACAGTATAAATTAACGGTGTTCCGAGGCTTTCCATTCATTTCTTAAAATAATATTGCACCTATTTGCTACACAATCTGGGAAAGTGTTTGCAGCTAAGTGTGGTACAACAGTAGCGCACAGTATCAAGAATAGAGGCTGTGCAGTGTGCCAGGACCACCAGGAGGGTACAGAACGTTTGAGCAGCGACCGGTGGTAGGCCTCAGGACACCCCCCACCCCTGCAGCCATGAGGGGCTGATTTATTGCTGCCGAGGGCAATGCATCCACAACGATATCCATTCCGGCCGCTATACCAAGTAATTGCATTTCCATATGCATGCAATCTAATCTACAGTAAAAACTATTTAGGCCCTGTAACGGACTTTAATTCTTGCAGCTGTAGGAAGTTAATTTCTCCGGTTATAGGTTCATATCAAATTGTTTGTTATTGGCGCAAATTCAACTAGGGAAAAAAAGAGGAAACGCGAACCTCATAAAGTGGTACTCCCCATATTTATGACATTTCGATTCTGAACTTTGAGCTCCATTCAGGGCAACCCTCGATTAAAACCGTACTTTTTACTAGGGTCGTTTTGCGGGCAGGGCTGTCTATTGTTGTGTTTAGCATCGTTACATTAGGAAAACAGTTCTGCTACACATAGCAAGGTCGCAATGTTTATTGTTGGATCAAAAGTACATCTAATCTAATCTAACCTAATCTTACCGGAATTTAATATTATAACGACATTCAAATATTGACGTCGGAAGACATTTCCGGAATTGTCGGATTAATTCCTTTTGAAGTACGTCATCAGTGAGATAATATTCTCATTCCAGAATACCTGCAAATTTTAGTGAAAATCGTCTTAATTGATTAACACGTAAGGTGCTGTTTTAATACATGGCGTGCTTTCATTCTCCGCAACGTTATAGGAGGATGTTCAAATGTAAGGAGGAAGATTAATGTACCGTAAAAGAGGCTTGGAGCAAATGCACCTCAGAATGTAGATATCGTCGGTTTCTCCCTGTCAGATTCTTTTCGTTTCTCGGCTTGCTATGTCCTTTCGTTACTCTAGTTAACTAATAAATCATATATTCTTACTCTCCTCTTGATAACCTGGCTTCTATAAATACTGTAACTAACTTGCTTCACGATATTCAAGACTGGTTACCTTTTGCTGTGTCGAAATAGTATAAGTTATCTGTTTGAATTTGGATCTGTAGCGTTGGTTGAGTTCTTGATGTTAAATTATCTGTTAGATGCTAACCTTTGGATTTCCTGTTTCCAACAGGGCGTATACCAGAACGTAGAGCTGACATCTTTCATAATGCTAATTGTTAGTGACAAACTTCAACTGCAAGAATGATAGAGAATTTTTAGCTGTGAAAAATATAAGAAAATCGTGCAGTGTCTGAAACTTCTTATCAGAAAATCTGACTATCAACTATGATGAGAAACTAATTACTTTGAAACTGAAGTTGATCCCTGTGAAATCTAATTAAAGAAATAATCTTAACTATTCGGCTTACCAGGGTCGCACTGGGTAACGCCATGCAAACCGCTCTCGTACCTACAGCGCGTCTCGATACAAGAGCTACGAAATCTAACTACCGAGATACGCAAAGATGCAATACGTTCTCTAAAAATGTTTCTGTAATTATTGGTTCATAAGTTATTATAAGAGTTTTAAATAAATTGAAAATTAATCGATTCTTGGGATGCGGACAACGAAATGTGGGCTAAATGAGCTCATAGCAATCTTCTACCATTTGACTTAATAACATTCAATCAAACATCAGCAACAATTAAGCTTCCTTTGAAATGTTGCACCTATTATCCAAGAATTACACAAATTAAAAATTGAACTTTGCAAGTATAATCTTTCCTTAAACAGAATTACAAAATCTAATTCTTAAATCCACTTCTCTCACAATGATCGATAAATTGTAACAAAAAGTGAAAAGCAAAAAGATTCCTGATCTGGATGTCTGACGAACCTGCATCTGACGAATGCTGAATTATCAAACGGCTGCAGCGTATAAAACAAACTTAATCATTACCTATAATCCCTTCTTCATAAATAGTATAATCGTACCAATGTAAAAATGAGTTCTATTTTCCCACAATATATTTTCCACTAATCCATAACATAATTCCCAAAAAATTAATTTGTTTGCTGCTTAATGCCACTAAAACAAAACTCGACTGTTCACATCTAACACCAACGCTCAGCTGTCTACTTTACTCTCCTTACCATCAGCAGTTAAAGGTCGCGCAGAATACGGTGGCCGATGCACAGTGACCAGCTTTCGTCCAGAGAGCTGGTCGAGTTCATTCGTTTGTTGAGAAGGGGAGGCCGATAAACGTTTGCCATCTTTCCGCCAGTCGGAGAGACATAATCGACGCGCAGAACCTGCCATCTTTCTCAAACGATTTTACAGAAACTATTCGGTAAAACAAATCAGTTTTCGGTTTACTTGTAGCTTTATATGTCAGCTTCATTATGATGTGCTCATAATTTCGTTAATGGTGGTAGTTATTGTGATATATACGTGGAATAATCCACTGTGCGAAATTCGAAAAAAATTGTAGAGAAAAGTAGGCGTCGCTATGATTTTGTATCTGGTGCGTATTAATAATGTTTTCCTGCTTATGAAATTTAGCTAACATTGAATCTTTCTGTAGACTTGGTTGGAGGTCTTTATCCGTCACCAATCGCGAGAAAATTGGTGTACCGTAGCGCACTCATTTGCGAACGCACCACGCCAGCGATAAAGCCAGAGTGAAATATCCACAACATTCCTCATATTCCATAAATGGTTTGAGACATAGAACTGATATTTTAGCAAATGATAGTACACAAAGAGGAGAGTATTTTGTCATATGGGTAATATGCAAAACTTCATTATCTACAGTGTTATTCCACTAACTACATCGATAGCTGGTGAAACGAGAAATGCTATGGGTTTTGGAACAACGTAAGGCATTACACGTTTGTATTGTACTGAGGAAGTGCTTTTTCATAGCACGCTGACCTCACATTTCCTCAGTTCCCTACTTAATAAAGGTAATAAACTACTGTTTCAAAATTCTCTCACAATTACATCTGCAAAACCTGTTAGGGAAGTGGGACTGTTTAAACTCCACTGAGTTTTGGCAAAAAGAAACAAATTTTTACATGGCGACAAGAAAAACGTGTAGATTTTACTCAAAATTCCCCACTCTTGACTCTTCTCTGAAAGTTACAAATTATGAACAAGCCAGCATTTTCGGCCAAATTCTTTCTAGATACCAACGAAACAGGAGGTCACAGATCGCTCTGAAAGATCACAATGCAAGTGTAGACGTGGAGGGACCTCGTCAAATGTTTACCAGAAATGTGAGTGTAGGCTTCAGTGACGACACTTGTCCTCCAGCACACGGCTTTTCTCTTGCAGCGCTCTGAACGACCCCCCACCACTGCGACTCTACTCACGTAGACTGCGTATCTAGCGGCTACGTCATTTTGCGTGCACTATAAATCTGGTACGCATCTTCACAGAGCTAAGATCAGCTCTAACTAATTTCCGCGCAGCGTAGGTTCTCTGCCGGGGCTGCATGCGCGTGTCTATGCAAATGAGACCTTACATGCGCGATTCTAGAAGTCCAAAGTAAGAAAAATTCCTACAAAAATTTACACACACACCTTTCAATAGGACGTTTCTGACTGTGATACAGACCATTTTCCTTGTGGGAATTGTCAAATCGATTGTAAATAAATCGCCAGAAACGAACGCTGTGTATAAACGCTGCTATTGGCTTCATCACCCATAACACGAGTAACTACAAGTTGCAGGGGTGAACAACGAATATCTGTAATAGCGCAGTACTATCACGATCGGTCTCTGTACATCCCAAGCATGAACCAGGCAGACTTTCTGTCAGCAAATGTCTTATGCTGGCAGAACCATGGTAACCAGAACAAACGGTAGGTAACATATGCAGGTGTCCGCCCCAGTAGATGGATGGTCAGGGTGGGTGACTGCCATGTGGACTCAGATTCTATTCTGTCAGAAAGTTCTTTTTGGTGAGAGGACTGGAATGGGGTGCACTCAGCCTCCTACTGACGTCATGTCCCTCCATATTGCATCCAATTACGCCATCGACAGAGGCTCACACGAAATGCGTCGGTGGATGGTGTCTACGTCTTCGTATCCAGTGCAGATATGGTGTCAGTGGTGACGTCACAGCTGTCTCTCTCGGGGCCAACAAGCTATACGGGGTCTTGGCACTCATCACAGCATGTGACACTTCAGGTGTTACGAGCTCCAGGGACCATCTTCAGCAAGGAGCAAGTACCGACATGCGTTTAATAACAATTATTCTTAACCGAGCGCTTAAATGATTGCACCTTTCCATTGACATATTGTTTTCCCGTGGGCCCCGCACTGAGCCGAGGGTCTTGTGACTAAAATTGATATTTTTGATGTCGTATTAAGTACTGTTTCTAACTTACGTATTACTTAAATAAATGTATAGTTTTCCTTTAATTATAATCACAGGGCCTTATGGTATATATAACTGACAGACGCAGTCCTTGTGGTATCTTAAAGACGAGCTATTAATACACCGTCTTTCCATAACCACTTGTTGTTGAGAGTAAACAAAAGAATAACATTGAACAAATTTCTGAAAACACTTTATTTTAATAACTCAGCATTACGTTGGCACAAATTCGATCTATCGCATTTCCAGCCACATTTGTTTCGATAGTTTATGCTTTCTCTGCTAGCTATTTCTTCATCAGTTGCTAGTAAATTTATCCTGAAAATCTCTTGTACTTCTTCCCCGTAATTAAGTTTCTCTGATGATTGGGCTCATAACCGCCGATCAAATCAAACCTGGTGGAAGGAAGATACAGAGCTGGATCAGCATCAGGCTTCCACTTGCATTTGGACGAAAATTTGAGAGTTAATTTTTCAAATCCCTTTCACAACCCGAAACAGGAAGATGTATTGAGCCCACATAACCATTAGCATCTGGAAACAAACCTGCATGCTTGCAAGCACTTTTCTTAATAAGCATATGGAACATGTATCAAATGTATTCGGGGTTGGGAATACGAACTACCATCAGCTGTTTAAGAGAATGACGACAGTGAAAATTTGTACCGAACATGGACTCGAACCTGGATTTCCCGCTTATCGCAAGCGGTCGCCAAGTGGATCCTCTTAATCCGTATGATTTTCAATAACCGCTCGCGTAAAGTGGACAATACGGGACAGAGTTCCGGTCCGGCACAAAGTTTCGTTGGCGTCATTCTGTTACAGAGCTGACGCTGTTCTTATTTGCGGCTGAGAATACATTTCATGTATTTCATAACTGCTATACTCGCCGTACTGCTTCGTTCTTCATACCACAGACGCAGCAATACCGTATTCGTCGTTGCACGAACAACAGTTCCTAACTTTTTTGGTTTCCAGCAATGGTTAGCAAAACTCGGGATCGCACAGTTAACCCTTATTTTGCACCGCAAACAATTGGAAACATAGCCGCAGAACTACTCGATACACTGACAACTGTAATGTAACTCTGCATTTAATCATCATTCATGGATACTGCTCTTATAGAAATACCTCAACGCTTGAAATTCGCCGCGAAAGAAAGGAAGATATGGGGAATAGAAACGATTGATTCAGAGGCTAGCGGTTGATTCAAATGCGCGTAAATGAGCAGAGAGACCCATTAGAGTGACATTACACGACGGCAAAAGTATCACTGCAAACATTCACCGTCATCAAACAACCCTGTCTTCACTCAAAAACGTAATGATGGCACAAAACTTTATGACAGTGGTGGACAACTGAGGGGTGGCAGAGTTGGATGTGACGTCAGAGTCGGAGCTTTCTACTGAGCAGACACCCGTAACCCCTACCGCGTTTTGTAGTAACTGTGAGTAGGCCCATCCGTATCAAGTGCTTGTAAATGTCATCGTTTCTGTGCTGGCCATTAAAAAATTGCAGCACCATGACGGTTCGTACAAAACATTTCATGTTAACATCAAGCTTACTATATACTTCTATATGAAAATGATTAACATTTCAGCACTACAGCATGAAGTGTATAGGAGTAGTGCCAGCCGTACTCCGTATAAAGAAGAAAGACATTACGCTGTGCGTTTCTCATTCAGCAATCAATTTTAATATTGGTAGTTTGTGAGAAGGTCACTTTTACCTCATGTAAGGTGGAGAAATGTATACCAGAGCGAGTCAGAAATCTACAGCGGCAAGACCGCGGCTTATTATTCCAAGGTACAGCTACTCACCTTGGTCGAGACACCAAAACTGTCATGTGAAATCGATAGGTTGCCGAGATGCCACACTTATCACCGTACCATTCCAGGGGCCCAATACGACAAGCGACAGGCAGCTCGGTTCCTGGTCTCAATACTCAACCTATAGAAACAAAACTAATTTTCGCAGAGGTTTAAAGTCACTCACACTGGTCCAGAATGGTGCCCATCATATAGAAACACACATTTTCAATAACTTACCAGTAGTCATGAAACGCTTAACACCTAGTAAAAGTTTAAGGAGAGTGTAGAGTATCAGTTGGCGGCCAGCTCCTCACCAAAGGAAAATTTTATCAGTAGAACCAAATGATGTTTCGAATACTTTTTTGTGTCCATTCTGCAGCTACAAATTGTATGAAATGTCTTGTAATGAGTCCACCAGAGCTGATTTTTTATAGGTTTTTATTTGTTGCCAGCGGTTTCCAGCACGACTTCTGTCAAGCGGTACTCACAAACAACGAGGAAAAAAAAGACGCACCACGACACATTCGAATGGAACGGACATCGGCAGACGTGATATCCATGTACAGACAAACAAATGGATACAACACTTTTAAGTGGATTTATTCAAGGGCAAGAGCGTCACAAACTGAGCAAGACAATAATGCATTGATCCACCTCTGGCCCTGATGCAGACAGTTGTTCCACTAGGCACTGATTGATAGAGTTGTTCTCCTACGGGATAACATGCCACTTTCTGTTCAGTTGGTGCGTTAGATCGTCAAAATCACAACCTAGTCGGAGGGCCCTGTCCAAATGTTATAAACGTTCTCAATCCGGCGAACTTGCAGGTCATGAAGACAAGCAGTAGCAACTCTTGCCGTGTGCGCACAGCCTAGATCTTGTTGAAATGTAAGCCCAGGACAACAAACGGAGGCGTAGAATACCGTCAACGTACCGCTGTGCTGTAAGAGGGAGCTGCGGATGAGCGAAAGGGGTCCTGCTATGAAGAGAAATGGCCACCTCCTGGTTGCTGGTCCGTGTGACAGGATGACAGGCGACAGTAAACTTGGTATCCTACTGCTCTCCGGGGCTTATTTCGAAGCAGGACTCATCACTGAAGACAATTTTTCTCCAGTCAGTGGTGGAATACCAATATGACAGTCGCCCGCCTTACAACCTGACAAGCTGGAATGACGGTCCGTGGCGCCACGTCATTTAGTAGCAGACCCATTTGGTTGTCATCTGTGGCACCTTTACAGCACAGATATTCGGCCCATTTTTGGCCCTTCATGGCAAGTCATCATTGGCTTATATTTCAGCATGATAATGCCAACCTCGACACGGTGAGAGTTTCTACTGCTTGTCTTCGTGCTTGCCAAACCCTAGCATGACCATAAAGGTCGCCGGATCTCTCCTCAGTCGAGAACATTTGAAGCACTGGACAAGGCCCTCCAACCATCTCGTGAATTTGACAATCTAACCTGCCAATGGGGCACTATTTCGCTCGAAATCGCTCAGGGGGGTATCCAACATCTCCATCAATCAGTGCCAAGCCAAATAACTGCTTCCATAAGAGCCAGAGCTGACAAATGTGTTATTGACCTTGGTCAATTTGTGAAGCATTTTCTCTTGAGTAAATTACCCAATTTTTCTGGAATTGTAATCATTTGTATGTATATGAACATCACATCTACCAGTTGCCGTTCCAGTCGGTTAATTCCTTCCAGAAGCGTAATTTACTTTTTTCTTATAGTGTGTAATCCAGCTGTCATCAGTAAATTTATCTTCAAGTATGCATGTAAATGCGTAATATTTGGTTGTAATTCAACTTTTTCCAATAAGATCATAAGTATTGATTTTAAAGTATGATGCACTTTTCTTTTTTTGTATTTGTGCATCTACGTTGCATTATCGATCTATGTGCCAGATGTATGGTTTGTTATTAATTTTTTTGTGATGACCTATTTTAAACGTACGTAAAATTTAGTACTGTCTTTTGTTCTGAATTATCTGTCACCGATAACAATTTTGTCTAAGTTCTCAACATATTTCTTTATTTCTGAAAACTGGTTGTTCAGTTAGGATGTTATTTATAATTTTTGCCAAATGAGTTTAGATTCCTCTTTCCTCCGTGATGTTCATGTAGTTTCCTTTTTCGGCATATAAAGAACAGAAAAGTTAGTGCTTATGTCTACTGCAGAGTGTTGATTTTCTCTAAGATACCTATTAATGGTGGAGATATTGTTTTACTACAAGATACAGAGAACATAAAAACAGTTATGAACTGTCGATTAAAACTGAAGAAACTGCAAAAAGTTAGGACGTTAAGGAGACGGGACCTGGATAAACTGAAAAAAAACTAGAGGTTATAGAGAGTTTCAAAGAGAAGATTATGGAACGATCGACAGGAACAGGGCAAAGAAATACAGTGGAAGAACAATGGGTGATCTTGAGAGATGAAATAGTGAAGGCAGCGGAGGATCAAGTAGGTAAAAAGACCAGGGCTAGCAGAAATACTTGGGCGGTAGAAGAGATATTGAATTTAATTGAAGAAGGAGAAAATGAAGCAGGGAAAAAGGAATACAAACGTCTCAAAAATGAGATCGATAGGAAGTGCAAAATGGCTAAGTAGAGCATGACTAGAGAACAAATGTAAGGATGTAGAGGCATATATCACTAGGGGGTAAGATAGATACTGCCTACAGGAAAAATAAAGAGACCTTTGGAGAAAAGAGAACCACTTGAGTGAATATCATGAGCTCAGATGGAAAACCAGGTGATGCTGAGGCAATTAGATTAGGAAATGAGACACTTAAAGTAGTAAATGAGTTGTGGTATATGGGGAGCAAAATAACTGATGATGGTCGAAGTAGAGAGGATATAAAATGTAGAAAATGGAAAAGAAAGTGTCTGTGAAGAAGAGAAATTTGTTAACTTCGAGTATAGATTTAAGGGTCAAGAAGTCTTTTCGAGAAGTATTTGTGTGCATTGTAGCCGTGTATGGAAGTGAAACATGGACGATAAATAATTTAGACTAGAAGAAAGTAGAAGCTTTAGAAATAGGGTGCTACAGAAGAATGCTGAAGATTACGTGGGTATCACGTAACGAATGAGGAAATACTGGATAGAATTGGGAAGAAGAGCAATTTTTGGCACAAGTTGACTAGAAGAAAGGATAGGTTGGTAGAACATGTTCTGAGGCATCAATGGATCACCAATTTAGTATTGGAGGGCAGCGTGGACGGTAAAAATCGTAGAGGGACAGCAATAGATGAATACACTAAGCAGAAACGGAAGGATGCAGATTGCAGTAGTTGCTTGAAGAAGCCTGCACAGGATAGAGTAGCATGGAGAGCTGCATCAAACCAGTCTCTGGACTGAAGACCAGAGCAACAACTACTCCATGTTCCGTATAATTGTTTGAGAAAATTAACATTCTGCAGTAGATGTATGCTCTAAGTTTACTATAGTTCATAGATCCTAAATATGAAGTCAGATGAGTAGTTTGGATGAAACACAAATTTACACATATTTGGTAAAGGATCCTAATAACACCCTTAACTAGTAGAAATATAAAAACATATACTGAGTACTTAATCAAAATTATTACTGGTAACCGATAATTCAGAACAAAAGCCTGTTGGATCTGCAAGAGGGGTTGCCGAAAAATAGCTGGGTGCTGGACAGAAAGCAGAAACCATTACCAGCACATGTAATCTGAATAGCAGAAAAGCTTATATAACTCGAAGAGCAAGTCCAAGAGAGGGAGAGAGTTATCGTGATAAATTATCACAGTGCAGGAGAGCTACTAGAGACTGCTAAGGCTTCGGCTGACTCCACTACTGGTAGACTGAGCTGGCCTCACTGCAGCGGCTTCTTATGCCGGCTCTGTAGTGGCGCAACGTGCGTGCACAACCGGAGGTGCGGCTGCAAGACGGTAGCTGAATGGCGGGGTATCACATGGTTTACTGCCAACTTCTGCATGCGTTCCGCCTGGTGTGGTACCGATAACTTTTTTTTTGGTCAGTCTTCTGACTGGTTTGATGCGGCCTGCCACAAATTCCTCTCCTGTGCTAACCTCTTCAAGTCAGAGTAGCACTTGCAACTACGTCCTCAACTATTTGCTGGATGTATTCCAATCTCAGTCTTCCTCTACAGTTTTTGCCGTCTACAGCCCCCCCCCCCCAAAGAACCATAGAAGTCATTCCCTTATGTCTTAACATATGTCCAATAAACCGGTTCCTTCCCCTTATCACTGTTTTCCACATGTTCCTCTCCTCTCCGATTCTGTGCAGAACCTCCTCATTTCTTACCTTATCAATACACCTAATTTTCAACATTCGTCTGCAGCACCACATCTCAAATGCTTCGATTCTCTTCTGTTCCGGTTTTACCACCGTCAATTTTTCACTACCATACGATGTTGTACTCTAGATGTACATTCTCAGAAATTTCTTCCCCAGGTTAAGGCCAATATTTGACATTAGGAGGCTTCTCTTGGTCAAGAATGCCCGTTTTGACACTGATAGTCTGCTTTTGATGTCGTCCTTGCTCCGTCCATCATTGGTTATTTTACTGCCTAGGTATCAAAATACATTAACATCTTCTACATCGTGACCATCAATCCTGGTGTTAAGTTTCTCGTTATTCTCATTTCTACTATCGATAACATACGACATCACAAAAAGAATCCTAAATTTTATGTATGATACACATGGATTTTCATCAAAGATAAAAATTTAAACTCAAACCATATCTCTGACACATAGGCCGATAATGTACTTACAACAAAGATATGGATATATAGCAAAAGACAGTACATGGTATTTTAAAAATAGCAGTAAGGATCTTTTTTCATAATTAAAAAGTTGCAATAAAATCAAATGTTACCCATTTACTGTCTGTACACAGATGTATATAACGATAATAAACGAAACCTGTATCGGTGGAGTGTTATTACTATGCATTTCATACAGCTGTTGTTAATATATTGTCATTAGTATAAAACATGTGAAATCTGACTCCTCTATATCTTCAGTGCAGTCATGCGGTTAATGTAAGTAATTTCATAAAATTGAATTTTCTCTTTGATAATGTGTGGCTGCAAGAGAAAATGAGCTACATGAATCTCAGTGAAAAGGTAATTGTGTGACAAATTTGTTGTTATTTTAAATGAAAATATGTAATTTTTTGACATTCCACATCCATAAAGAAAACGAAGATACGAGAAATTAGGGCTCATACAGAGGCATGTAGGTAGTCGTTTTCCCGTCGATGTATCTGTAAGTCAAACAGGAAAGTAAACGATTAGTAGTGGTAAAGGCTGCAGTGGCTTGCGAAGAATTTATGTAAATGTAGCTGCTGATTTCATGTGGGATTTTTAGAAGGTGCACCGGCATGACCATTTCACTTGGGATCATTGGAAGGTACACCAGCACATCTTTTTCCTTTGTAAAGATGTATTATATTTTCTTGCATTGTGACATATTATCGTCCTTGAGGGTCTCATCGCTATGGATCATCGCAACGAAATGGACATCTAGTACGCTTATGTTGAGAAAAAAAGCAGAACATCTTGAACGACTGGAAATAGGCCGTCCATCTTCACAGGAAATGTTCATTAGTATGTTCTGTAGAAATGCTTAGCATTTCAGTCCCCTCCTTTTAGCATGGGCCCTATTGGTTAGTAGGCACAGGGTCTGCTATGGGCCATGATAACTTGTTCCTTGCGTTATGCCATCGATGCGCATAGCGCGCAGATGGCGTCCTGGGCTTCCTGTGATACAGCGATCCATGCAGCATTCACCTGGTTCCAAAGCTCCTCTGCGGTGGTTGACACTGAGTCACAGCGCTGAATCCGTCATTTCACCATATCCCACACATTATCGACAGGCAACAAGTCTTGTGATCCGGCGGGGCAGCGAAAAAGGCTGACACCCTCTGACACCTAGAAGGCACATGTTCATGCAGCAACATGTGGTAGTGCATTGTCTTGACGAAATATGACGTTTTGGATGTTATGAAAAAAGGGTATGGCTACGCGTCGCAGGATGTCATTCACGTAGGTCACACTGGTCGTAGAGTCCTGAACATGAACCAACTGTGATTTGGATTTGACCTCGTAAGTCGGTGCGAATGCAGCCACTGTGATGCCGCTCCCCCTGTCAGTGGCAAACCAAAATGCGCCCATCATTTTTAAACAAACAGAACTTGAATTTTTCCGAAAACACTCTCTGACACCAGTCCTGTCCCAGTGACATCGTTGCATACACCACTCCCGTCTTGCATGTTTCTCCACATTTGTCAAAGGTAGGCGGAGAAGTGGGCGACACGCACTTAACTCATGACGTAGTAAAATGCGGCCGGCCGTTTTGGCCGAGCGGTTCTATGCGCTTCAGTCCGGAACCACGCGACTGCTACGGTCACGGTTTCGAATCCTGCCTTCGGGCGTGGATGTGTGTGATGTCTTTAGGTTAAGTAGGTCTAAGTTCTAGGGGACTGATGGCCTCAGATGTTAAGTACCATTGTGCTCAGAGTCATTTGAACCGTTCTGAATAAAAGGCGACAGACTGTCACCCTTATTCTGTACGACATGTTACACTGTTGCGCCAGAGTCGAGGAGGACGCAGACTTGTCCTGCAATCCTATTCGCATAAGGTGTCGATCTTCTCGGGGCCACGGCGGGGGTGGTCCGTGTGGGGGTCAGGGTGGTGCGACCTGACCCCTCTCGTCGTGTTCTACACTTTCGCGTGATCCACTCGTCACACCCATTGCACTACCAAAACACTTCGTCCCAGATGAGCAGCAATTTCCCAGTTGGAGGCATCAAATTCTCTCGTGCCAATTATGCGCCCTCTTTCAAAGTCACTGTTTTTATGGTACGGTTCGTGAATTCGTCTGCGAGGCATCCTGCACGTCTGCTCACTGTCACTGATCAGTTACCCTCGGTTTATTGCAACAACGTGAGCTGCAGGCACGTTTTACTGATAGGTGCTGTTGTGCCGTGATATCGATGTTGAACCCGCGGGCCAGCATAGTTCAGACGCTAATCATTTCTGTAGAACATACTAATGCACACGTACTGTGAATGTGGACCTCCTATCTCTAATCATCAAGGTGTTCTGCTTTTTCCTGAAGAGGAGAGTATAATCTAATCTAAACAGTGCGGTGACGATTGGATCATCACGGACTGTGAGCAAAGCCCACCGACGTGGTAACAGGGAGGTCAACACCGGACATAGGAGTGGCTGCACCATTGAGACCCGTTTCCGAGTACAGCGTCACGTTTTCAGGTTATGAGGAGGGCGAATGTTGACCAATTCCACTCGTCGTCGCCATACGAGCCCACCCTGGGCGACATCCAACAAGGTGTTGTTGGGTACACGACAGGGTCACCTCTAAGTCGGATACCCAGTAAAATGGGCAGCATGCGCTACATTTCTGACATGTGCCGTGCCCTATCTTCGGTGACTCCGTAGAGATAGGTGAATCCGTGACGTAACTTTCAATAGGATAACGCAACACTGGGTCTTCTGTCCCCCACGTACGTAGGTCGATATAGCTGCCCTCGGCAACACGATATCCGGATCCTTCCCTGTTGAATACATCTGGTCCCGTGCTGCATACCACCATTGTCCAGCTATTATGACTGATGACATTGGAAGCAGCACGAAATGGCCTAGTCATTTGTCCAATCTCATTTCGACTTCACGGACATCCTGTTTAGAGCCACTGTTGTTGCCTTTAGAGTTGTTGTTGCCAGAGGTGACAACTGCGTGTCCTAAATTTGGTCTTTTATCACCCCAAGTCACCCACAAATCACGCGTACGTAATGTAAGTAGGATGTTTAGGTTTTCTTATTGGTAACGCCACGTAGCGCTCTGTATGAAAAATCACTGGCTGTGCTGTGTGCAGTCTGTGTCTAGTTTGCATTGTTGTCTGCCATTGTAGTGTTTGGCAGCTGGATGTGAACAGCGCGTAGCGTTGCGCAGTTGGAGGTGAGCTGCCAGCAGTGGTGGATGTGGGGAGAGAAATGGCGGAGTTTTGAAATTTGTAAGACTGGATGTCATGAACTGCTATATATATTATGATTTTTGATGACTATTAAGGTAAATACATTGTTTGTTCTCTATTAAAATCTTTCATTTGCTAACTATGTCTATCAGCAGTTAGTGCCTTCCGTAGTTTGAATCTTTTATTTAGCTGGCAGTAGTGGCGCTCGCTGTATTGCAGTAGTTCGAGTAACCAAGATTTTTGTGAGGTAAGTGACTTGTGAAACGTATAGGTTAATGTTAGTCAGGGCCATTCTTTTGTAGCGATTTTTGAAAGTCAGATTGCGTTGCGCTAAAAATATTGTGTGTCAGTTTAAGCACAGTCATGTACAATTTTTTTAAGAGGACGTTTCAGTAATAATGCGATGTATACATCGTTCGTCCAAGATGTTCCGAGACTGATTTTATTCCTAGTGCATGAACTAAGGCAGTGCAAAAATTGTGGTAGCAGCTCGAGCCAAGAAATGTAAGTAACAGATGTGCATTCGATTAGTCAGTTGTGAACTGGCAGTTTTAAGTAGCAGACGCGCGGCCGCAGTGTGTCATCTTTGTTGTGCCACAAATCGGAATGGAGCAGCACCTGGAAATGAAGCCCTCAACAAACATGTTTTGTAGAAGAGAAAAGTGTATGCACAATTTGTCTCATAGAACTTCACTCGAGAATGAAAGCAACGACCCGTAGACGTTGGCCGTCACTTGATTCAAACGCAGACTTCAGACAATTTTTTTCTAGAAAACATCATCAACAGTTGACGAGACTAGATGTTATCAGTACCAATCTACTCCAAAATACCATAGTGCGAAAAACACCAAAGTGCGGTAACTGACGAGAAAGGTCCAAATTTTGGCTACATAACCGACATTCACGCAAATTGAACAACACCTCAAACAAGGTCATTTCTGACAGCGTCACATGGTTATGTGAATGTTTTGTGCGTTGCATTCAAGTGGGGAAAAATTATGCAGAGCATCTGAAGCATTTTAAACACATCCAACTTTTTTCTACTTTTTATTAATACAGTCTCGAAACTTTCTAGACTAACATGATATGTAAAGTAAGTGCTATTCGTAATTTGCTATCCTTCCTGATATTGCAATTATAATGTCAAGCATTGTGTTTACCATACATCTATGTCCGTTGCCTTTTCAATGGCACACACTTGGAGCTTCGGGAGCGATCGTTGGTAATGAATGAAACGTTAATGCCACACCCTTTACGATGCTCCATCTAGGGTTACTCTATAGTTCCATGTTGGATTTTTAACGTTGGACAAAGTGTGTATGGCATGAATGTCATTCAGTCACAGCTATAAATGAAGTTAGTAGACACTAGTACATCTGATTCGCGTTTATAACACATTTCCGGCTCTCATATTATCACTACAGACCTTTTCGAAAGCCCTGAAGTCAATAGTTATTACTTTTCTCTACAAAATATATTAACACAAATTTTTAAATGAACTGCCGAAACCTGTTACTTTTCCTTCGTAAGATACCTCGTCAAGCGCAAGCGGTCGTCAGTGAAAACCTCTTGTAGCTTTACATCCAATCACACAGAAAAGAAAGTAATCAAATGCAGCAGTGTAATGCGATAACTTTAGTCTTCTTAATAATCCATTTTTGCCATGTAGACTGTTCGCAAAGAAGGCTGGGTTGACATTTTTTAAAATTTCCCATTAAAAATAAATGAATAAAAAATCCGATTCTACTACGTGCGAAGAAGTGATACTAGAGGTTTCCTCTTATCCATACTATAGTCTGTCATACAAAGAACGATATTATCGAAATGCACATCACTTTCGCTTATTACAGGTTTTTCTAGTGCGTAAATTGATAAACAAATAAGTTCCAATACCTTACAAATAATACAATCTTAGCGAGACATATGTTCTCCTTTTGATTAAAATGCAGCAATATATGTTCCTTTTGATGTTTCTTTTGATATATTCTTACATTGAAATGTGCTAAACACTCGACCTGCGTTTTTTTGCTCTAAAATTTATATATTACAATAATTTTCAGCCATTGTATGTATACAACATTTAATAGTCTGATATTCGTCCTTTAAAATGTAAAATGTCTCAGTCATTAAGCAACTGAAGAATCTATTAATAAAATTATTCTTCATCTGTAAAACCTACAGCTTATACTTACTTCATTGCTGTAATTCATAAATCATTCAAAATACTCCGTTACATTGCACCATCGGAAAATTCAGAATCAACATTACTAGTATTAGTGGTCACTGACCAACCCAACATATTTCAAATCCACTTATAAGAAGTACCGGCATTTAAAAAGTTAGGACACAAATGAATTATAGACATTAGCTGAGCACGGGCTTTGATTAAAATCGGTGGGAAAGTTGAAAATTTGTGCCGAACCGGGATTCGAATAACGGGCTCCTGTTTACTAGGATGATGTTCTGACGACTTTTTCTCTTTTTTTGTAAGAAATACTATAGGTTTATTTCCGATTCCACAAAAACAATAACAAAAATGATTAGCATACTGATATGACATATACAAGGTGACAGCTGATTATTATCGTCAATTACAGCATTCATAAAACGAGATATGGATGTTCAGTCTTTAACAGTAGCACACAGATACAAATTTAACAACAACCACCATTAGAGAGGAATCTTCACTGCCACCCTCAATTAGTGGCAGTCCAGCACCGACATTTTATTCTTTTGCATCCAAGGATACCTCTTCACCATTGTCCACACCCAATATAATCATTCAGTAAATCTTAGACCATGCACCTTAGTCTCCCCCAGAGTCTCGAACAGCATTGTCGTAAAGCCCTTCAGTGCCTTGTCGTTCTTGTCAGTTTCAGCCTTCTAATAGCATTCTTAGGGAATTCGAAACCTTTCTCTGTAACTGACACTAGATATTTGCCTTTATATTCTTCTATTTGCTGTACTACTGATTACATTCCATGTGTGACTTGTGGAGGAGGTTAGGTTCAGGAACGTTCTGCAGTAGTAGTGGGACCTCACTGTGGCACTGCTAGTGCTTCGTGAACCAACCCATCCTCCTCCACGTAGCCCTAACCTATACCCATTCTGCTAAAGACAATTTGGAGCACGATATTTGTCATTGTTATCCAGATACTTAAGTGTTTTTTCGAATTAGGTTTCCATAAACATTTTGCTTTCAAGACGTTCATCACTTCCAATATTGTTAAAAATATAGCTTGTATGTTTGCCCATTAACCAGATCATTGCATTATTTTTCGCCTGAGGGTAGTAACTTTCATCTGGCCTATAGAAAATGTTGTTCAGTACATTGTTTGCAGTGTCTCCCTTGTCCATCCCTAGTTGATAATACGATCTTCACATGTGTACCGGTGAAGTACACTGTCAACAAGGTTGCATTTACAGCGTAGGTTAGTGTACTCAAACAGATGGCAAATAGACTCTCATTAGTACTGATGATTTAATGCCTACCTTGTACCACGCCGTTCTCAGGTTAGAAGAAAGAACATTACTACTGATGTTTTGAGAGACTACGTTCCATGCTATTTCAGCATATTTAGTTACTATGTTATTTTTCCTTTCATGTTTCCTTCTTTCTTCTAAAATCGCCTTTGCTGTAACGTTTTTGGAATTGAAACGCATTTTCTGAAGTAGCCTCATTCCCGATAAAATTCTCTAATATGGTTTGCTTCAAAGTTATGCACTTCTCGGCCTGATAGTGTCATACAGTATTGCTGCAATTCATCCTGGGTTGTTTGTCACATATTTTGCTCGATGTTCGTTTGACATACAAAGCCATCGCTTTAGATTTGATGTCAGTCCATCCCTCCGATGCTTGGAACCAACGTTGCTCTCTGCACAGGTACTCGAAAGAATTCCCCTTTCCATTAGAGATATCCTATGGTAGACAAAATCGTCTTCGTCACCAATGATGGAATGGGGAGAAACTATGTCATGTAGCAGGCCTTGGATAAAATTTTCTATGGAACTGGTCTATGCTGTGTCAACAAGTTTCAGTCAGTGCTTCCTTGATTTTAGTTGCCTCGTAGCACCAATATATTGCTATCATTTTTAAAAGGGTAGTTATAAATGTTATTTCAAGAGTCTTGTGTTTGCTAACATTGTTCGTCCATTCAATGCGCAAGGTTGCAAGCCTCTTGTTTTCATTTACCCTCGCACTTGATGCGGAACAATACTTTGTAAGAGCCATCTCTAGTTTCAGTAAATCTGCTTGTTCTTTGATGACTACGTCCTACATCATCCGCGTTGGCATCTACTACTGTCTTTGTTCCCTGAACGGTAATGCCTCTCAGTCTATGCTGTAGCTGCTTCAGGAAACAGCAGGATTGATAAAAGGCTCATTGGCCGGGGTCTGTGTGGCAAAGTTATGAATTTTGGTCTGACGGGATGCGTGCGATGGCCACTGTATCCAGATGGCTCAGTGGTCAGAGCATCTGCCTAGTAAGCAAGACACCTGCTTACTTTCCCACTTTCAGCTTCCCCCGGTTTATCGATTTCAATGGAAGCCCAATATATATATATATATATATATATATATATATATATATATATATATATATATATATATATCATGGTTGTTTCCTATTACCAAACCGGGCGCCTCCCTAGGTGGCGGATAGGGGAATGCCCATTATATATATATATATATATATATATATATATATACTCCTGGAAATTGAAATAAGAACACCGTGAATTCATTGTCCCAGGAAGGGGAAACTTTATTGACACATTCCTGGGGTCAGATACATCACATGATCACACTGACAGAACCACAGGCACATAGACACAGGCAACAGAGCATGCACAATGTCGGCACTAGTACAGTGTATATCCACCTTTCGCAGCAATGCAGGCTGCTATTCTCCCATGGAGACGATCGTAGAGATGCTGGATGTAGTCCTGTGGAACGGCTTGCCATGCCATTTCCAACTGGCGCCTCAGTTGGACCAGCGTTCGTGCTGGACGTGCAGACCGCGTGAGACGACGCTTCATCCAGTCCCAAACATGCTCAATGGGGGACAGATCCGGAGATCTTGCTGGCCAGGGTAGTTGACTTACACCTTCTAGAGCACGTTGGGTGGCACGGGATACATGCGGACGTGCATTGTCCTGTTGG
The DNA here is from genome assembly GCF_023864275.1 of Schistocerca cancellata. Classification (NCBI taxonomy): domain Eukaryota; kingdom Metazoa; phylum Arthropoda; class Insecta; order Orthoptera; family Acrididae; genus Schistocerca; species Schistocerca cancellata. Next base: position 520,249,886 of record NC_064627.1, on the reverse strand, counting down.
AACAGCAAGTTCCCTTGCCGGTCTAGGAATGGTAGAACGATGGGTTCGATGACGGTTTGGATGTACCGTGCACTATTCAGTGTCCCCTCGACGATCATCAGTGGTGTACGGCCAGTGTAGGAGATCGCTCCCCACACCATGATGCCGGGTGTTGGCCCTGTGTGCCTCGGTCGTATGCAGTCCTGATTGTGGCGCTCACCTGCACGGCGCCAAACACGCATACGACCATCATTGGCACCAAGGCAGAAGCGACTCTCATCGCTGAAGACGACACGTCTCCATTTGTCCCTCCATTCACGCCTGTCGCGACACCACTGGAGGCGGGCTGCACGATGTTGGGGCGTGAGCGGAAGACGGCCTAACGGTGTGCGGGACCGTAGCCCAGCTTCATGGAGACGGTTGCGAATCGTCCTCGCCGATACCCCAGGAGCAACAGTGTCCCTAATTTGCTGGGAAGTGGCGGTGCGGTCCCCTACGGCACTGCGTAGGATCCTACGGTCTTGGCGTGCATCCGTGCGTCGCTGCGGTCCGGTCCCAGGTCGACGGGCACGTGCACGTTCCGCCGACCACTGGCGACAACATCGATGTACTGTGGAGACCTCACGCCCCACGTGTTGAGCAATTCGGCGGTACGTCCACCCGGCCTCCCGCATGCCCACTATACGCCCTCGCTCAAAGTCCGTCAACTGCACATACGGTTCACGTCCACGCTGTCGCGGCATGCTACCAGTGTTAAAGACTGCGATGGAGCTCCGTATGCCACGGCAAACTGGCTGACACTGACGGCGGCGGTGCACAAATGCTGCGCAGCTAGCGCCATTCGACGGCCAACACCGCGGTTCCTGGTGTGTCCGCTGTGCCGTGCGTGTGATCATTGCTTGTACAGCCCTCTCGCAGTGTCCGGAGCAAGTATGGTGGGTCTGACACACCGGTGTCAATGTGTTCTTTTTTCCATTTCCAGGAGTGTATATAAATATCATGGTGGTTTCCTATTACCAAACCGGGCGCCTCCCTAGGTGGCGGATAGGGGAATGCCCATTAGGGGAACGACCATCAGATATGAAGGGTACGAAGGAAATAAAATACTCGGAGAGGATCATAAATAGCACAGCAAATCCAGGCGCGACGGCTTCCAGAGTGGGCGGTTTCCTGATCAGCATCTGTCCACCCAAGGGTGCAACTGCAAATGAATGCTTCAGGAACTAACAATCCCTGGTTCCAACCTCCCAGTCGAAACACTGGACGCACAAGGTTAGAAGCAACCATGACTCGTGCGAGGAATGACAAGAATACCCCAGGTAGTAACCAATCCACCGGTCAACAGACGGCAACCAGGAACTCGGGATCTGGGGAACCTGGACTTACACGATCACAGAGAAAGTCGGAGTTCTCTGGGAAACCTCCACAAAAAAAGTTTGTGTTTCTTGGGTACTTCAATATAAACTCACTAATCCACTCTAACATTAGAGACAACAACAGAAGATAATGATACTTGCACTGCAGGAAACCCGCATGATAGACAAAGTCACAAGGAATTATGGAGACAAACCAGTCGCCAACGGTGCTCCTCTTCTTGACATGGCTTCCATGCTACATAACAAGATAATCAATTCAATTAGAGAAATCAATCCAATAACAAAGAGGTTAATGACAATGCTCTTACAGTGTGCAAACAAGAAATACAGCATGATCCATTACATGTCCCCACAAACGGCAATGACAAAAAAGACCCCTTATCAGCAGAGAAATTCTGGGTAGTAGTAGAGTCATTGATGGCCAAGATCATCAAAGGTGATATAAGAATTTTTTTAGGTGATGTCAACTCACAAATCGGCAGAGAAAAACATCATCAGAGAAGTGTGGGAGCATAAATATACAAACAGAAATGGCATGAGACTCATCGAACTATACCAGCAGAATAATCTAAAGATTATGCCAACATCCCTCAAAAAATCTCCAAGAAAACAGGAAATATGCAGGTCATCTATATAAGAGATGGGAGAATTCCAAGTAGACCATATAAAGATTTCCTACCCTGTCCAGCAGGAGATCCACGACGTTCAAGTATGCAGAGGTGCCAATATTGATTCAGTCTACTATCTAACTCGAATCAATATAAAATTTACACCGAAGAAAATCCATCAGTAAACAACACACATAGAAAAGTTTGACAGAAAAAAGGTCTTGGAATCCAGTGTAAACACGAATGGGAAAAATCACCAGCAAACACATGGGAAGAATTCCACTGAAAGATCATACAGAAAGCAAAAGAACTAATACCACGGATAAAACATTAAACACTCTTGGTGGGACTCAGAGTGTGAAAAGGCACTACAAATACACATACAAGCTTTTCAGAACTACGATAGTAAAAAAAAAATGTAGTAATCCTGTTTTGTTTCCAAGAATCAGGAAAACGGGCTGCAAAACCTACTAGGCAAACGAAGCGAAAGTACTTGAAGGAGCAACTGGTTGCTATAGAGGTAAACTTCCTCAACCACAACACGAGAGAATTATTGTTCAGAAATGGTTGAAATGGCTCTGAGCACTATGGACTCAACTGCTGTGGTCATAAGTCCCCTAGAACTTAGAACTACTTAAACCTAACTAACCTAAAGGCATCACACACATCCATGCCCGAGGCAGGATTCGAACCTGCGACCGTAGCGGTCGCGTGGTTCCAGACTGTAGCGCCCAGAACCCTTCGGCAACTCCGGCCGGCAAGAATTATGCAGGACCTTCTGAAGGAAGACCTGCGGGTACACACTTCAGAATTTGTTATTTAGGAAACTAGATGGAACACTAAAACTAACCTACCAAGGTAATTATCAAGAACTGGAACGTTATTTCTCCGATCTCCTTAACTGTCCTGAACCTGTAACAAGATTTTCAGTAGAGAACTCTAGCTGCACCCATCCAGAATCAGTCCCACCAACATGAGAAGAGATCAACAAACACTTAATCTAAAACACAACAGGACATCCGATGAAGAAGGCATCATTGCAGAATTACTAAAGATCCTTAGAACATTGTCAGTATATGAGCTTATGCAAATAATCTATACCATCTGGCAAACAGAAAAACTTCCTGACGACTGGAATTGTGCATTTATCCATCCACTGCACAAGAGAGGAGATAGGACGAATGTGAACATTTGCAGAGGAAACTACCTGCTTCAAGTCACCTACAAAATTTTCTCAGCATGCTTACCCGAGAGAACACAAGAACAGTTCGAACACAAAATTGGTGAATACCAGCCAGGCTTTCGTCCCAGTCGTTCATGCGCAGAACAAATCCTCAATCTGAAAACAATTCTAAAATACAAGGCCATTAGGATTGCACCAGTCATTTGCACCTTCATAGTTTTCAAGAAAGCGTATGATTCTGTTGAGTGACAATCCTTCTTCAACGTCTTTGAGAAACAGGGACTCGACCCAAAAACACTACGTTTAATCAGACAGACATTAGCTGACACAACATCGAAAGTTAAATTAATGGGTGAAATCTCTGATTCCTTTATGATCAAAACTGGAGTGCGCCAAGGCGACGGATTATCCCCACTATTATTCAGCCTAGGCCTGGACGAAATCATGAGATGTTGGGAAAAATAACTGAAAACTCGAGGACACTGGAAACCAACACGACTTGGAAGATGCCGGGACAAAATAGACATATGAAGCCTAGCCTTCGCAGGAAATCTGGACATACTATCAGACAATGAAGCAACAGCAATCAAACTAATAGTGGTACTAAAAGAATGCGCGGAAGAAGTTGGGCTGCAAATCTCTTTCGGAGTCTGAATTTTTCTGCTCATAATGAAACATAACAAAATTAGACACAAAATACGGCAAAATAAACCAAGTTGCACACTTCAAGTATCTAGGTGAAATCCTTGAACCCACGGGAGGAGAAAAGATCGCACAGAAGACTCGACTAAAAATGTGAAAAGAGTTTTCGGTAAGAGACAGCATGTATGTAATAAAAAATGGATATCCGTTCAAACGAAAGTCACACATTACAACTTAGTAATCAAACCTGAACTACTGTATGCAAGCGAGAGTCTAACACTCCACACGAATAGTGGCATGGAAAGAATACTGAAGGAAGAAAGGAAAATTATGAGGAAAATTCTCGGCCCAAAGCTGACAGACGAGGGATACAGATTATACTCTAGGAAAACTATAAAGAAGATGTTAAACATAACAGCAGATGTCAGAAAGAGAAGGTTGAAGTTCTATGGTTACATCATCAGGCTACCACGAAAACGACTCACCGAGAGAATTCTAATATAATTACAATGGGGCGAATCAAGGATACCATGGATTACACAATGCAAACTGGACCTAGATGCAGCAAAAATCGATCCAAGAGAAACTTAAGAAAGAAATCTATACCGGGACAAGATACACAAGGGAAATGTGAGGGCAGTGAATGAAGTTCCAAAGAAACCAGGGACAAAGTGGGCTGAAGACAGAAAGAGGCTCCATAAAGAAAAAAATGAGAGAATCGTGGAAGATCAGAAAGAACTCTCAAATGAGACAGAACGCTTTGCGTGATCCTACAGGGTCTCGACGCAAATAATAATAATAATAATATAGACGGTGTTAAAATGAAAGTGTCGAATATTTTGCGAGGAAAAATAAGTCCAATAAAGAAGGGTCCGGGACTGCACAATTTCAGCTATAAACACATGTTTGTAGGAGGTACTCAATTTGGCGTCCATTCATTACAATGCAGCCCTCTGCCCTCCAGCGTAAGAACTGGAGCATCCTTCGATGCATACACGGTTGTTGATGTGCTTGCTGGCATGCACTGGAGAGTGCACCCTGTAGTGTCCGCATGTCATTGGTTGACTTGGCGCAGACCAAATCTTTCAAGTGTCCCCATAAGTAAAATTCTAGGGGATGGAGGTCTGGGGAACGAGCACCCTATGGTTTGGGGACCCACCGACCAATCCAGCTGTTCTGAAATGTCTGCGTCAAACATTCGCGCACATTGCAACGAAAGTGTGCCGGTGCACCATCATGCGTGTACCACATTTGTATTCGTAGCTGTAATGGCACAGCCTCGAGCAAGGGAGGCAATACATCAATGATAAATTCCAGATACTGCGCCCCAGTTAATGTTTGTGTGGTAGTACGTGTGGCCCTATCAATCTATTGCCAAGTACGCCTGCCCTTGCGTTGACTGAGAATCGATGTCCTCTTTCCTGAATTGTTTGGGGATTTACATCTACCCGTATGCGCTGGTTATGGAAATTGGGAACACCATCTCTCGTTAGCCCTGCCTCATAGGCAAATAAAATCTTGGATGTAAACAGTTGATCTGCGGCACACCTCCGCAACAGCCGTTGACAGAACCGCCGTCTGTCATGATAATCCTGTGGGCTTAGGGCCTGTATGCGCTGTAGATGACGAGTACAGCAATTGTTCATGATGTACCGCCACTCCCTCCCCTCCCCCACCCAGATGAGAAAGCGAGACACGCCTTCTGCTGCTGCTAATTGTCGCACACTGGTGCTTCGAGTTCCTTCCATCGAACGTAGCACACGCTCCTTCCGAGGTACCTGTGTCCCTCAGACCATGGAAAAATCTTCCGCAGAGCTTGTCAGCGTAGGGGGCACGAGCTCTCAGGCTACATCCATTTGCTAATCCATTCATAACCAAATATCATTCCGTCATTTCAATTGTTGAGTATTAGGCTTCCATTGCTAACACGAGATGAAAGAAAGAAAATGTAAATGTACTACACCATTTGTACTTACAAACAGCACAATAACAGTAAACACATAAGTGAATCCACGTTTGGAAGAAGGTAGACATGTTATGTAACCAGGGTTGTATGTACTATACAGTAAGGAACACAAACACGACGAAAACTAATGTAGCCTACAACACTACTCGAACCATACAACTGACTACGGGCCACCTGACGGTGGGTAGAGTTCTTTGAGTAAGGCATCATAATACCCTTACGACACATTTGAGGAGCAACAGTGCAACGACTGAGCTACTCTCCGCAACCAAGCGTCGCGCAGCCCTTCCTAAATAAAACACATGTTTATCTCGGATAGTAAGCGTTTGAAGACGCATGTTATTTTTCTTGTTTCGATGAGTACTGCTTCGTCTCAAAGTATTCGACAGTGATACAATCAATCGGAAATGAATAAAAGCGAGAGTTACGACTTGGAACTATCAAAACTACAGGGTGTTTCAAAAGTGACCGGTATATTTGAAACGGCAATAAAAACTAAACGAGCAGCGATAGAAATACACCGTTTGTTGCAATATGCTTGGGACAACAGTACATTTTCAGGCGGACAAACTTTCGAAATTACAGTAGTTACAATTTTCAACAACAGATGGCGCTGCAAGTGATGTGAAAGATATAGAAGACAACGCAGTCTGTGGGTGCGCCATTCTGTACGTCGTCTTTCTGCTGTAGGCGTGTGCTGTTCACAACTTGCAAGTGTGCTGTGGACAACATGGTTTATTCCTTAGAACAGAGGATTTTTCTGGTGTTGGAATTCCACCGCCTAGAACACAGTGTTGTTGCAACAAGACGAAGTTTTCAACGGAGGTTTAATGTAACCAAAGGACCGAAAAGCTATACAATAAAGGATCTGTTTGAAAAATTTCAACGGACTTGGAACGTGACGGCTGAACGTGCTGGAAAGGTAGGGCGACCGCGTACGGCAACCACAGAGGGCAACACGCAGCTAGTGCAGCAGGTGATCCAACAGCGGCCTCGGGTTTCCGTTCGCCGTGTTGCAGCTGCAGTCCAAATGACGCCAACGTCCACGTATCGTCTCATGCGCTAGAGTTTACACCTCTATCCATACAAAATTCAAACGCGGCAACCCCTCAGCGCCGCTACCATTGCTGCACGAGAGACATTCGCTAACAATATAGTGCACAGGATTGATGACGGCGATATGCATGTGGGCAGCATTTGGTTTACTGACGAATCTTATTTTTACCTGGACGGCTTCGTCAATAAACAGAACTGGCGCATATGGGGAACCGAAAAGCCCCATGTTGCAGTCCCATCGTCCCTGCATCCTCAAAAAGTACTGGTCTGGGCCGCCATTTCTTCCAAAGGAATCATTGGCCCATTTTTCAGATCCGGAACGATTGCTGCATCTCGCTATCTGGACATTCTTCGTGAATTTGTGGCGGTACAAACTGCCTTAGACGACACTGCGAACACCTCGTGGTTTATGCAAGATGGTGCCCGGCCACATCGCACGGCCGACGTCTTTAATTTCCTGAATGAATATTTCGATGATCGTGTGATTGCTTTGGGCTATCCGAAACATACAGGAGGCGGCGTGGTTTGGCCTCCCTATTCGCCAGACATGAACCTTTGTGACTTCTTTCTGTGGGGACACGTGAAAGACCAGGTGTACCGCCAGAATCCAGAAACAATTGAACAGCTGAAGCAGTACATCTCATCTGCATGTGAAGCCATTCCGCCAGACACGTTGTCAAAGGTTTCGGGTAATTTCATTCAGAGACTACGCCATATTATTGCTACGCATGGTGGATATGTGGAAAATATCGTACTTTAGAGTTTCCCAGACCGCAGCGCATTCTGTTGTTGACAATTGTAACTACTGTAATTTCGAAAGTTTGTCTGCCTGAAAATGTACTGTTGTCCCAAGCATATTGCAACAAACGGTGTATTTCTATCGCTGCTTGTTTACTTTGTATTGCCGTTTCAAATATACCGGTCATTTTTGAAACACCCTGTACAAGTACTCAATGACAGTGGCACTCTTACCTCAACGTGTACTCAGCAGAAACATTACCCACGCTGTTAAGGCTTCACGGCTGCTGTTGGTGCTTCTGCTTTGTTGTGGCTAAATCGCCGCCAGCGCACAGCTACTTGCTTCGCAATGGCGTCCATTCCGTGCCGTCGCAAGGATCGGGGCGTGTTTCCTGTCAACTTCAAAAGGACGAGTGGCGGTAGCGGTCCGGCGTTTCGGCTGAAACGCTCCTCCCCCTCAACCTCACTGTCGGCTCATTCTGCCACCCTCTCTCCCTCCCCCTGCCCACCATGTCAATAAACAAGAAGCACTCAGATCTGAGCAGTCTCCTTCCGGGACCCCGCCCTGTCTCTTCCCCGTTTTATGTCACCCATAAACTTGGCCATTACGCAATTTACGGGACAATGTCCTACTCCCCCCTTTGAGATAAGGAGTTGGACAGGACGGGGGGAGGGAGAAGAGGCGGCGGTACCGTCTTTCTCTGACCCGGTCTAGAGAAAGCGGGCCTCTGCCGTTACAAACATAGCGGCCCATTTGTTTTCTTGTGTAGACTGTGTTCTCAATAGCTGTAGAGGTTGGCTGCGGCATATTTCCAGCATTGCAGCATTTTATCTTAAACACTAAAGAAACAATCCAAAAATGTCATTCTGTACTACATTTATTTCCAAATTGGTGATCTAATATATCTTACTGTTAATATCACATATTTACAATAATTTACACAATCTTTTTTTTTGTTTCCATCAGTGCGCTGCTGCCTTCTACCACCGCGTCATTGTGTATATCGGCTTCATGTGCGGATATCACCTGCCCGCATTCTAGACAATATGTGGCGGCAACAAGCTGCAAATTATCTTTCGTTTTTCGATAACGTTCTCTCAGTATTTCTCTCCCTTTTTTATTCCTCAGACTACTCGCTTTTATTTCAGTATTAAGCGGCTACCTAATGCGACAACCGCGTTTTCATACGGACAACCCGACTGTATCAGCCTTATATTTATAATTGGACAATGAATCGCCACCACTATTATAGCGAACAAGTGATAGCTGTTATAAAAACTCTCACTAAACTTTCTTCATTTTCGTTGGCAGTCTTACACACATGAAGAGAAACTTATAACTGTCCACAGCCGTTCGTGAGTTTCAACTAATGAATCTATTTGTGTACAAATGAAGCGATTAATTACCTGACTCAACTATGAATCTGTTACGGATGTTCATCCTCTGTCTACTAATTAAATTATCACAATGCTTTCCGCTACACTATATTTCTCTAATTCCTAACTCACTTTAGGGCTTCACGGGTTCATGACTACATATGAGGACTTTGCATCCCTTGGGGTTGTTTCGTATCTGAGATCTGTACGAGACATGGTTACTATTATAACATAGTGCAACCAATCTTTCTGACTACTACAATCATATTTGCTACTCTGAATCAAATAGAAAGTGTCAGACCATGAATTCCTTCAGCGAATGCTACCAACACGATGCTCGTGAATTTACACTACTGGCCATTAAAACTGCTACATCACTAAGACGACGTGCTACAGGCGCGAAATTTAACCGAGACGACTTTGATCGAGGTCGGATTGAAGCCTATCGCGATTGTGGTTCACCGTATCACGACATTGCTGCTCGCGTTGGTCGATATCCAATGACTGTTAGCAGAATATGGAATCGGTGGGTTCAAGAGGGTAATACGGAACGCCGTGCTGGATCCCTACGGCCTCGTATCACTAGCAGTCGAGATGACAGGCATCTTATCCGCATGGCTGTAACGGATCCTGCAGCGATCCCTGAGTTAACAGATGGGAACGTTTCGAGTCAACAACCATCTGCACGAACAGTTCGACAACGTTTGCAGCAGCATGGACTATCAGCTCGGAGACCATGGCTGCGGTCACCCTTGACGCTGCATCACAGACAGGAGCGCCTGCGATGGTGTACTCAACGACGAACCTGGATGCACGAATGGCAAAACTTCATTTTTTCCGATGAATCCAGGTTCTGTTTACAGCATCATGATGCTCGCATCCGTGTTTGGCGACATCGCGGTGAACGCACATTGGAAGCGTGTATTCGTGATCGCCATACTGGCGTATCACCCGGCGTGATGGTATGAAGTGCCATTGGTTACACGTCTCAGTCACCTCTTGGTCGCATTGACGGCACTTTGAACAGTGGACGTTACATATCACATGTGTTGCGAACGGTGGCTCTACCCTTCATTCGATCCCGGCGAAACCCTACATTTCAGCAGGATAATGCACGACCGCATGTTGCTGTTCCTGTACGGGCCTTTCTGGATACAGAAAATGTTGGACTGCTGCCCTGACCAGCACATTCTCCAGATCTCTCACCAATTGAAAACATCTGGTCAATGGTGGCCGACCAACTGGCTCGTCACAATACGTCAGTCACTACTCTTGATGAACTGTTGTATCGTGTTGAAGCTGTATGGGCAGCTGTAGCTGTACTCACCGTCCAAGGACTGTTTGACTCAATGCCCAGGCGTATCAAGGCCGTTGTTACGGCCAGGGGTGGTTGTTATGGGTACTAATTTCTCAGGATCTAGCACCCAAATCGCGTGAAAATGTAATCACATGTCAGTTCTAGTATAATATATTTGTCCAATGAATACTCATTTATCATCTGCATTTCTTCTTGGTGTAGCAATTTTAATGGCCAGCAGTGTAAATGCCTGTGGCTTATGAATAGTTATTTCAGTGCAGAAAAAAGCTATTCGTAGAGACGATGATTGTTAAGTAAGTTACGCGTTTCACGACACAGCATGCACAAAGGACATGCACGTGCAGCTTATGCCATCTTTCGAACATAGGTCGTTTCATTGGCATGAAGGACACGGGAGCAACTTACCGATAGATCGCAGTGGAGTGATTTACACTCATCAAAATATTCTGAGCTACTCCTTCCTCTTCGTGCGGACACAATGTAATCTACACTCTCTGAGTCCTCAACTACCTGTTTAAAGTTAATCGTAACCCATCCAGGAAATATAAACACACTTTATCCTGTACACTTAATCACACGAAATGGTTTTAACTTTCGGCTAGGATATCACTAACGTCCTACGGTTTACATTACAATTTTCAGCAGTACTAACTCACTTAGTGTATAGCAGCCAGCTCTATTAGTAGCCTTCTTGACTACACACCTCTAGGCGCTTCAGTCTGGAAACGCGCGACCGCTACGGTCGCAGGTTCGAATCCTGCCTCGGGCATGGATGCGTGTGATGTCCTTAGGTTAGTTTGGTTTAAGTAGTTCTTAGTTCTAGGGGACTGATGACCTCAGATGTTAAGTCCCATAGTGCTCAGTGCCATTTGAACCATTTTGACTGCAGCCCAACGCTACACACAAGGGTTCTTCTGACGCAATTATCACTTCAATGCTAATTTCAATGTTAGTGAAACATCGCTTGGTTCAAAAGAAGTAGCAAAATAGCCTAGAACACACGCCACTTCCCCCCACTCCACATAACCTATGTCGTGGTGGTTCCAAACAATTTTTCCCTGTACGGTCTACATACGCCACAGACTCCTGCAGACCTACTTCCAAAAGGAACGTCTCTCTATCCACTAAGCTAATTATGCAAAGTTCAGCCTTAGTACAATTTAATTTTATACGTTTGGTGTCTGTTGGATCGACAGAGACGGGCAAAACAGTTTATTAAAAGTATTTAAACTCAAAATACAGATGCTTGGTTACTTTTTCTAGTGCAAATGTAAATACAAAATGGTCTTAAGTAAAAGTATTTAAATGCAAAATACGTATTTTCAAAATACCTTCATTCAAATAAAACACCACTAGTTAGTGAATTACATGCCATTTAATGCGCTGATTTTAACACTAATATTTTTTTTAAATATTTCATCTTTTATTTACCGCTGACGTGGACTCATTACTATTCCAGAAAAGGAAAATAGTCGTTCAACAGAAACAGAACTTAATAACCAAATATCAATCTTAAGGGAAAAATATCTTGTAGGTGGATATCTCTTCAAGGAATCCCAACAATTTTTATTATCTTTTGAATACTGTAATGGTTCCAGGTCTATTGTAGTGTTGGTACTATCGCTGGCTACAGAAGAATCAGAGTCCACAACCATCATATAATAAAATTCTATCTTTTTTTATCAGAATGTTGCAAGTTCTTCTCCATTTCTTCTTCTTGTTTCATCTTCCGTACTTCTGAAAGAAGCAGCTCTTTAACTTATTCTCTGCTGGCCTTCAGTATTCATTTCTGTTTGAAAAACGGATATGATCTGAAGGCTAATATGCCATCCTCTTCTTCTGGTTCCTTTAAATTGTAGAATCTCTTAAAACTCCTACAAATTTCTATCAGCACACCACAGTGTATATGTTTATCCATTTTCAAGCTGGTTATCAATCTTTGTATTCTGTAGTTCTGCCTGAGGACATCCATATAACGTATGCCGTCATCAGTGGGTTTTGAACAGCTTATTTATCCACTAAGAAATATTGTTTCAGTGTTTTTTAATGCTGCTAATTCGAGTAACCTGGAAGTTGCATTTATTTTATCTTTGACTGTGGATAGGTCTTCAGTAGAATTATACTGTGAATTCCATCGTACTGGGTAAGTAGGGAATTTTCCAGTTGATTATAAATAGGTTTCACAAGCTTCTTGAAACCTGAACACAGATTCCACAGTGATTAACTTTTTTGCATGGCTGCATCATAATCTTTTTTGTATGCATTACTTAGAGATATGCTATTAAATATAATGCGTGTGACCTTGCTCCTTCGTTCACTCAGTTCCTTTGGCGTTATCATATGATTTCGGTACGATTCACATTAAACAAGAAATAATGGTAAACATACAGTGTGTTCCCAAATTCCTATTACAAATGTCTGGGACTTGAAGAGGAAAGTGAATACATAATGTTTTGAATAGGCATCCATGTACGTAACTTTCCCGTGCTAAGATTGTTTGAGTTAATATGTTTAACTCATCCACTTCTGCTTGAGGAATTGAATTAGGCGTGACGCTGTACATTTATTAGGTAGCAGTTCCATAGGAAACATAACGAAATACCCATTTATCACCTAAACATATTTGTTTGCATTAACAAACATTACTTTCTTACACTATTCCAAAACAGAAAAGAACCAAGCACACTGAACCTACAGAATAGCGGTTCGATGTGGTGACCACAACGTGGTACCTACGAAGCGTGTTCTGGTACGCACTCTCTGTCACACTTGATGTCTTTTCAGTTTCTAGTGCAGTGGTCAGAACTCGTGCCAGCTGAACTTCCTCTATCTCTACAGGAGACGCCTAAGTTAAACTTTGCATGCGACCCCACAAGAAATGGTCCATAGGAGTTAAATCCGGCTATCGCGGCGGCCACTCTGTTGGACCACCTCGGCCTATCCAGACTGCCTCGACCTGTCCATCTTTCTCGATATCGTCCGTTGAGATGCGTTCGACCCGCATGAGAGAAGTGAGGTTGTGCACCATCATGCTGAAACCATATTTCATGACAGACGTTCAGTAGCAAAGCTTCCTGAAACGGGTCCAATACGTTTTGTAGGAAATTCAAGTATACAGAACTTGAAACTTCCTGGCAGATTAAAACTGTGTGCTGGGCCCGGACTCGAAACTCGGGACCTTTGCCATTCTTTGCCGCGAAAGGCAAAGGTCCAGAGTTCAAGTCTCGGCCCGGCACACAGTTTCAATCTGCCAGGAAGTTCCATATCAGCGCACACTCCACTGCAGAATGAAAATCTCATTCTACGCAGAGCTTTTATCTTTCTCTCAGCAGACGTGGTCGCGTTACACATTTGAACTGAAACCGTCGTGGAACGGAAACGATATGTTTCCGAACATGGGTCCATATTCGAAATAATATGTACTGTCTGCCCTCTACAAATCCTAGAAGTTTGTGACGGAAGTTTCCGAACACCCTGTATAATCTGTAATCAAATATTACTTCCTTCCCCAATAATTAGACTCAAGGCCACATACATTTGGGAGTTATACCTTGGCACTTATTGCGCCTTCTGTATCAGTTATGGCACTACTTTTGTTTCAAGAAATGACTCGTTAAATGAATGTTAACTACGAAGTATGAAATAAAAAATTCTAGTGAAGCGTTTTGCATTTTACAAATACAAAATATCTTATTTGACGTATTTCAAATACACTGGTGACCGAAATTAAAACAAAAATTCTTCACTTAAAACTTCCGGGCTGATAGGCCGTGGTCGAAGTATAAAACACTCTGCAGTTCGCCGCTTTACCTCCGAGGATGTCTCCCGCAGTTGGAGACGAAACGTCAGGAGAGTGTTTTATACTTCGACCACGGCCTATCAGCCCGGAAGTTTTAAGTGAAGACAATACCGGCCGTGAAAGCTTACATTGTATGATAAAACAAAAATTGTTATTTCCCCGTCCTGCTTCACATTCACAATGTAATCATACAAAGGGTCAACAGATGTTCGTACGACCATGCGTGCACGGAACATGGCATTCAGAGCAACGGACAATCACGCCAACGATGACGTCAGGGCACCTGTCAAACGCAGGTAGTCCTATATCCGCAATCGCTGTGCACACCGTCACAGACGGTGCTGTATGGCTGAGACAAGAGCCTACCAGACTCCCTGCGGGGGAGGACCTAGGAAGAATGGAAGCAACACAAACTGGTGTGGCCCGCTCGCTTAAAATGAATCACTCGTTTCTCGGGTGTGGTGACGGTTTACAGAGACCGAGTCTGCATTACGAAGGCCAGAGCAGAGCCGGCCATGTGTGACATCAGAAAAGGAGTACCGTTACTTGGTTGTAAAAGCAGGCCGGTCCCTCTTAGTACTGCACGGGTACTCGCATCTGACTTCGCAGCATTCGCTGGACGCGTTGTATCGTGCAAAAGGCTTCGGCGTAGTGGCCTTTACTGTCGGAGACCTGCTGCATGCGTGTCTCTGACAAGTATCCATAGAAAGAAACGCTTAGAGTGGAGTCATCAACATGCCACCTGCGCGGTCGAACAAAGTGCCAATGGTCTTTCCGCAGATAAGTCTCATGATTCTCGACGGATTTTCATCAGGAGAGAACGTGGAACACGATTTCAGGATCCAAATATTGTGGAAAGAACCTAATAATGAGGAGGAGCCCTAATGTTGTGGGCAGGGATTACGTTGACCACTCGAATACTTCGTTTTGAAATTTTGATGGTGAATTAGCAAGGTTTAACTGCCGTCACGTATTTTGACTTGATCTTGGAAGGTGCTGTGGGCCCAGACGTCGTACTGATGGACGATAATGTTCGACCTCATAGAGCACATATTGTTGATGTTTTCTAGGAAGATTTTTTTTTTGGTCATCAGTCTACTGACTGGTTTGATGCGGCCCGCCACGAATTCCTTCATCTCAGAGTAGCACTTGCAACCTACGTCCTCAATTATTTGCTTGACAATCATATATTTTTCGATGTCTTCACATTTTCCCTGCAGCCATTTCGTCTTAGCTTCCCTGCACTTCCTATTTGCTTCATTCCTCAGCGACTGTATTCCTGATTTTCCCGGAACATGTTTGTACTTCCTCCTTTCATCAATCAACTGAAGTATTTCTTCTGTTACCCATGGTTTCTTCGCAGCTACCTTCTTTGTACCTATGATTTCCTTCCCAACTTCTGTGATGGCCCTTTTTAGAGATGTCCATTTCTCTTCAACTGTACTGCCTACTGCGCTATTCCTTATTGCTGTATCTATAGCGTTAGAGAACTCCAAACGTATCTCGTCATTCCTTAGTACTTCCGTATCCCACTTCTTTGCGTATTGATTCTTCCTGACTAATGTCTTGAACTTCAGCCTACTTTTCATCACTACTATATTGTGATCTGAGTCTATATCTGCTCCTGGGTACGCCTTACAATCCAGTTCTGATTTCGGAATCTCTGTCTGACCATGATGTAATCTAATTGAAATCTTCCCGTATCTCCCGGCGTTTTCCAAGTATACCTCCTCCTCTTGTGATTCTTGAACAGGGTATTCGCTATTACTAGCTGAAACTTGTTACAGAACTCAATTAGTCTTTCTCCTCTTTCATTCCTTGTCCCAAGCCCATATTCTCCTGTAACCTTTTCTTCTACTCCTTCCCCTACAACTGCATTCCAGTCGCCCATGACTATTACATTTTCGTCCCCCTTTACATACTGCATTACCCTTTCAACATCCTCATACACTTTCTATATCTGTTCGTCTTCAGCTTGCGACGTCGGCATGTATACCTGAACTATCGTTGTCGGTGTTGGTCTGCTGTCGATTCTGATTAGAACAACCCAGTCACTGAACTGTTCGCAGTAACACACCCTCTGCCCTATCTTCCTATTCACAACGAATCCTACACCTGTTATACCATTTTCTGCTGCTGTTGATATTACCCGATACTCATCTGACCAGAAATCCTTGTCTTCCTTCCACTTCACTTCACTGACCCCTACTATATCTAGATTGAGCCTTTGCATTTCCCTTTTCAGATTTTCTAGTTTCCCTACCACGTTTAGGCTTCTGACATTCCACGCCCCGACTCGTAGAACGTTATCCTTTCGTTGTTTATTCAATCTTTTTCTCATGATAACCTCCCCCTTGGCAGTCCCCTTCCGGAGATCCGAATGGGGGACTATTCCGGAATCTTTTGCCAATGGAGAGATCACCATGACACTTCTTCAATTACAGGCCACATGTCCTGTGGATACACGTTACGTGTCTTTAATGCAGTGGTTTCCATTGCCTTCTGTATCCTCATGTCGTTGATCATTGCTGATTCTTCCACCTTTAGGGGCAATTTCCCACCCCTAGGACAAGGGAGTGCCCTGAACCTCTATCCGCTCCTCCGCCCTCTTTTACAAGGCCGTTGGCAGAATGATGCTGACTTCTTATGCCAGAAGTCTTCGGCCGCCAATGCTGATTATTTATCAAGATTTAGGCAGTGGCGGGGATCGAACCCGGGACCAAAAACGTTCTCAATATGAATCAAAGACGCTACCCTAGACCACGGGTACAACACCCCATACTGAGCACAATAACTAGTTTTCAGGCGTCGAGTGACAATCCGCCAAGTTGTAAAAAGTGAAGAACGTTTTTATCTACCATTAAGCACGTTGCAGTTGTTTACGCATTTTTTTCTCTTTTAACAGCGCGTGTTTATACTGTTTTGTGGCAAAATAAGTGCAACTTTTAAAAATTTCCATATGTTACATTAATCTGGAGAACAGTGTAAAACAGAAAATGCTTTTTGAAAGAAAGTATTTCAAACGGAGAATAAAAATAGGTATGTATTTAGCATTTCATATTTGTATTTCAAATCGTGTACTCCACGTAATTCACATTTAAGAGTACCGGACATGTCTGAAATAGGGTTTTTGTTGCTACAGTCGTATATATAGATGACGAAATAGAAATTCCAATATTAGCCGCTAGAGGGCTCTGAAATAAATTGACTGGTGACAAGTGAAAATTTGCGACCCACTTCGACTTGAACGCTGATACCCCACTTTACGTGAGTGGCTGACTTCACTGCTTCAGGAATCCAAGCCCGCTTCCCATCGAATACATATTCCCAGCTTGTCACACATTACATAATTAGCATCTCCTGTCCTTTGCCTTCAGGTTGATTCCAGCAAGATGTTGATCCAAGAGGACATGTGCACTGAATGATTATTGATTGCCATCAAGGCCTTGACAGTAATTAGTGGTTCTTCAGTGCAGATGCACTCTTCAATAGACCTCTTGCAGGAATCGGCATGAAGGCAATAGGCAGAAGATGCTATTTGTGTAGTGTGAGACAAGGTGGAAATTTGGGTTGGATGGAAAGCGTGTTTGGATAGCCGAAGCGATTTAGGTCACTGTTTGCGTAACGCGAGGTAGCTGGGTTCGATTCTCGGTCGCTACAAATTTTCACATGTCCCCACAGAATTTATTACAAAGCACGATTGCTTGTAATGTCGGAATTTCAACTTCGTCATATGCATTTTAGTTGTGGTAAAATTTACCGAGAGCAAAGCTCGGCATTCCTTGTACTGTTACTAATTAGACTTCTGTCTATAACCTCGCTGCCAATGTACAGCTCGTGCACATCTCCTACACAGTCGATTTCCTTCCCCATACTTCCTTGATCTAAGCATTTGCTTCACCTCCTATGACTGCACTGTCGACATGGTGTTGAAAATCTTCCATCCAGTCTCCCTTTACACTGTGGCTAACGACACACTGGTCATATGTGGCTGAGCGCCCACTACAATTCAACATCTTACATCCACAACAAAATTTCTACTTTTAGTCCGGGATCGATCATTGCATCTATTTCCTCCAATGCTGCACCCATTACTATGGCTGCAAATAAATTTTTTGGAAACTCTGGCCATACTTTCCTTGATACATCAGATGATAACCCCCACAAAAGTGCGTTGCATACTATGTGTTCTGCTGGTTGCAATGGGACCTTTTTGGCATCACTGCTTTCCATCAGATTGACACTCAGTTTTTTGCTGGATGGCGAGTCAATACGGTATTTGCTTACACGATTTTCAGTTAGGGTAAATTAACGTTCTTTGCATTGATTCACACTGAAATTTGTTCTTTATGTAGCTTTTCCTCTTCTTTGTTCTTTATTGTTAATCGATACAGTTAGCGCACAGTTTTTACATTTTAACGTACTGCACCTGTGTACTTCGTGTGTCAGTTGGCAGCGAGCAATGTGTACTGGTGTAATAATTGTTTATTATAGCCCTGAAATGGACAGTGAGCAGATTCTTGTAAAGTACTTGTTAGTTAATATGATGTATATGATGTATAAACATTGCATTTTTTTTTCACTGTTAGCTTGTCACATGACAACGACCAGACAATTAGTTACATAACATTGTTCAATACTTTTTAAATAAAACAACGTTTGGTTTCTTACTTTGTGAAACTTCTAAGGCTTAGAAGTCACACGAAATACTTCACGTGTTACACTCTACACTTATCTACCGATAGCTTGGTTTCGATGTCCATTGCTGGTTTTCTCGAAAGAAGAATACTGTTACTTAACACTGCCAGAAGTTTACGTGTATGCTCGCATTTTATTGTGGCTTACAAGCTTCGAATAATAGTTTTACTTTTGTGCTAGTTTTTAGGCCCTGAAGTTAATTCTTTAGCCTGACCTTTTACTCCTTTATCTGTGACAGTAAGCCATTGGCGTTCTAAGCTCATCATCTCAAATCACATTACGTCATTTATTTCAGCTAAAAAGCTTTTCGTATGTGATTTGAAGAAGTGGATCAGATGCTATTTTTTCACTGTTTATCATGAGCTCGAATGATTATCTGTATTAAGTACACATTCATCTCTTATATTCCAATCCTGATATATATTTCTATTTTTTGCCTTTTATTGTACACTGATACTTGTCCCTGCAAGAGTCTTACTTAACTAAACATGAATCCTGAAATTTTGCGGGTAACTTTGTAGTTTTATTTTGTGTAATGGTCTACGTTTCCAATGTACTGGTTATAACTGTTAACATATGCATTTCTGGACACTAAATTATGCATCTTTTGTAGGTCGTTTTGTTGTACATTGATGTTCATTCACTGATGCCATCGTGCGTTGATAATATTCACCAAAACGATGTACCACAGCATGTGGAACCTATCCCACCAGTACGGCGGGCTGTGGTACTGCGACATACTATGCCATCTGTATTCCAGCACCTGAAATTAGGATTGCATTGGTGTTTCCTCGACGGGGTGTAAAGTGTGGTCTGCAGTTGTTGCCACAACAGTGTTTTGTCCCTAAATTGCTTTGTGCAATACAATCCGTATATACCATTTGGTAGTTTAAAATTCAACATATTACGAACAAATTACACAACACTCCAAAGTTCTATTCCTGCACCGAAAGCCTCAACAGGAATAGGTACATAGCTCTTGCCGTCGCTCAGACTCGCATTGTTACTTCCATTGGAAATTCCGTGAGGGGCATTGCATATCAACTGACCCAGGCCTCCCTGCTCGAACATCACGGATTTCGTGGAATCTTTGTTTAAACATTCGTCCACCCCTCACCCCCAGTTAACATTGGTAAAGTTTAGCATTTGTCGCAGCAGTAATAGCAAAGATATAGGCCCTGTTTGAGTCCATGTGCGATTTTGTGCAAAGCAAGTGCGAACTTCAGACGAGTTTGAGCTGCTACATCTCTGGCAACATTTTATAGAAGGACATGAAATTTGGCCATCATGTGTAATTTTATGACTTCTCTTAAGAATAACAATCGAAGGAATTTTACAGCCATACTTGGCCAGAAAGTTTAAGAAAAAATCGCTCGAAAAAATAGGCACCTGATGAAGTTTGCAAGTTTGGCTTGTTATATCTCTGGAACTAAAGGTGTAAGGAATGTGAAACTTGGCGTGTGATTTAACTTAACAATACAAGGTATTCAAATATTACGTTTCATTTATGTGCTACGTTCCACTACTGAATAAATTAAGAGCAAATTCGAAGATTTTGTAAAAAGATAAAAAGTGCAGTGTTTGCGACCTTTTATTTTATTTTATTTTATTTTATTATTTCTTTTTTTTTCAAAAACCTGTGTTCTATAAAGCTTTGCAAACTGGGCTCATTACAAGTACTATGGCTATAACCTCCAAAAAACAAAGTTTTTTTGGGTATCCAGCGCGGTCTAATGTTCCCTCTAATTTGTCCATGATTTTCACGTATTGTTATCGCACACTGGAAAACGTGATTTTCTGAGTGTTTGGTAATATGTTCTTTCCAACTGCGATAGTTTTATATCGGTTATGGAAAACAAATTTTGTACAAGCCATTTGAAAGTGACCTACTTTTCTAATTTTGGCAAGCAAAATCAAGTATGAACTGATATTGTAGAAATATCGAAAGCAGTACGTAAATAATATTTTATATTGCTAAACCTTATATTAATATGTTTTTGCGTCCAAAGTTTTATGTTTATCACGTCTTTAATAAACGAGATATAAGAATCCAAAGTTAAAACTTCATTCAAAGGGCTACTTTGCTTCAATTTATGTAGCAGTGGCACTGTTCTGGCTTTTAAGCTTTAATACAAAATGGAATTTGTCATAGAGGTGTCAAATGTACCCTGTTTTCACATTTTCACAGAAATCACCTTTTTGACGAATTTGTAGACTACTTGAAAGATAGTAGGGAATTAAATTTTGTATTCCACGTCATTGTGCTACCGCCCTATTCTGTATTAAATGTCATGTTCAGCATGCATTTATGGTGTACAAGAATTCGTGCTGCGATATGTTTGCCCAACTTTGATTCTAATTACGTACCATTCTTGGCCTGCGCTGGATAATCAAATACATTTTTTTTAGCAATTACAATCCTGGTCTTTCCAATTAGTCCTGTTGGAAAGTTTTATAGAACGTAGTTTCTTGCAAAATATGGTCGAAAATATCGCACTTTTGATCTTTTTACAGAAATCTTCAAAATTTCACCTGATTTATTCAGCACGGGAACTTGGTACATAGATGAAACATTATATTTGAGGACCTCGTGCTTTTAGGTTACCAAATGCCAAGTTTCACGTTCGTCACACATTTAGTCCCTGAGAATTTGAAACTCTTTCAGACGACAATTTTTTGAAGCGATGCTGTCTAAAATTTCTGACTGACTGTGGCTCGTTTAATTCTTCTTTCGTTATTGTTCTTAAGAGAATGCATAAAATTGTACAACATCGCCAAATTTTATTTATTTCGAAAAAAATATTGCCGTAGATATAACAGCTCAAAGCCACCAGAAATTCACGATCGCTCTGTGCACAGCCGCGTCAAACGAGTGACTATGTCTCGGCCAGTATTGCTTCTACGCAGCACTGACCAGTGGGGCGCGGAACAATGTCCACATTAAATTTCTTCCACATGAGTAGAAAATTGTTCAGAAATTAGGCAATTTGACATGGGATGACCTGTGACTGACTTGTTCCCGCAGTGCCACAACAAATACTGTCACGAATAGAAATACGAAACGGCGAATTTCTGGTACACCTGCTGTCTGTTAGTTCCCGACCTTCCACTACCAATTTCTGCTTATCCCCCAAAAGGCTCGTTCGAGGATGTATACTGGAACGTTTCTGCTTCTGTTACCGTCTACCTTGACCTGTGGCAGTATTCGCAATTAAATTTAATACACTGTATAACACTGTTCAAACACTGGAACAAACTGTTTTATACAAGAATGGAGAACAATCCGTCATAGACAGTTACAGATCTCGGGCGTGAAACTTGAGCAGGTCCTAGGATCAGGGGCGGCAAATACAGATGGCAACACTGGCGCCGAGCAACGGCCGCTCATTGTGTGGCGGAAGGCGCCCCGCGGCGCGGTCTTCCGCCCCCGCGCCATTAGCCCGGCCTCGGCGGTCGGCCCCTGTTGCGCGGCCTGCCTGCGTTATTGCGCGGACAGCACACTCCGCGGGCCAGCAATCGATCACGTGGGCGGGGCGGGGTCTTCTGCGGTTGGCGGCGCCTCAGCCGGATACAGTAACACGTGTCCCATTGTCTACGCTGCTTGTACCGCATTCGGGAGTAATTAGCCAAGCTGTCCTATCTGTCCGAACCCGATAAGCCAGATGTATCACAAATACTCGCTCACGAGTATTTCGTTTCCACTGAGTACATTTTTTATGGCATAATAACATTTTCATCTATACTTCAAAAAGGTCTCGCCAGTTTATAATACCGTAGCCATGATATACCACCAGATATAACTTTATAACAGCACTTCCTGTAGTAAATAATGTTGCGTAAATATACACTACTGGCCATTAAAGTTGCTACACCAAAAAGAAATTCAGATGATAAACGGGTATTCATTGGACAAATATATTATACTGGAACTAACATGTGATTACATTTTCACGCATTTTGGGTGCACAAATCCTGCGAAACCAGTACCCAGAAGAACCACCTCTGGCCGTAATAACGGCCTTGATACGCCTGGGCATTAAGTCAAACAGTGCTTGGATGGCGTGTACAGGTACAGCTGCCCATGCAGCTTCTACACGATACCACAGTTCATCAACAGCAGTGACTGGCGTATAGTGACGAGCCAGTTGTACGGCCACCATTGACCAGACGTTTTCAGTTGGTGAGAGATCTGGAGAATTTGCTGGCCAGGGCAGCAGTAGAACATTTTCTGTATCCAGAAAAGCCTGTACAGAACCAGAAAAACATGCAGTCGTGCATTATCCTGCTGAAATGAAGGGTTTCGCAGGGATCGAATGAATTGTAGAGCGACGGGTCGTGACACATGTGAAATGTAATGACCATTGTTCAAAGTGCCGTCAATGCGAACAAGAGGTGACCGAGACGTGCAACCAGTGGCACCCCGTACCATCACGCCGGGTGATACGCCAGTATGGCAATGAAGAATACACGCTTACAATGTGAGTTCACCTCGATGTCGCCAAACACGGATGCAGCCATCATGATGCTGTAAACAGAACCTGGATTCATCCGAAAAAATGACGTTTTGCCATTCGTGCACCCAGGTTCTTCGTTGTGTAGACCATCGCAGGCGTTGCAGTGATGCAGTGTCAACGGTAATCGCAGCCATGGTCTCCGAGCTGATAGTCCATGCTGCTGCAAACGTCGTCGAACTGTTCGTGCAGATGGTTGTTGTCTTGCAAACGTCCCCATCTGTTGACTCAGGGATCGAGACGTGGCTGCACGATACTTTACAGCCATGCGGATAAGATGCCTGTCATCTCGACTGCGAGTGATACCAGGCCGTTGGGATCAAGCACGGCGTTCCATATTACCCTCCTGAAGTCACCGATTCAATAATCTGCTAACAATCATTGGATCTCGACCACGCGAGCAGCAGTGTCGCAATACGATAAACCGCAATCGTTATAGGCTACAATCCGACCTTTATCAATGTCGGAAACGTGATGGAACGCATTCCTCCTCCTTACACGAGGCATCACAACAACGTTTCGCCAGGCAAGCCCGGTCAACTGCTGTTTGTGTATGAGAAATCGGTTGGAAACTTTCCTCATGTCAGTACGTTGTAGGTGTCGCCACCGGCGCCAGCCTTGTGTGAATGCTCTGAGAAGCTAATCATTTGCATATCATAGCATCTGCTTCCTGTCGGTTAGATTTCGCGTCTGTAGCACGTCATCTTCGTGGTGTAGCAGTTTTAATGGCCAGTAGTGTTGATTAACTGCAATTTAATGTCTATGGAATATGTCGATCTAGACGACGTGTGTCACACCTTGAACTTGTCGCCAACGTTCTTTGAGTAACATCGGACCAGAACTCAGGTCACATGCAAACTTTTTCGTGAGTGCAAGTAGAAAATAAAATTGATCTGTTAGATGAGGATCGGTTTGGCTTCGGGAAAGTTTGATAATGGGAGCGAGACTGAAGAGAAAACCATGACGCGTTCACTAGATACATCGAACCTAGAAAAAGCGATCGACAATGAGAAACAGTGCAAGATGTTGGAATTTCTGAGAAACGTAGGATGTAAGGTATAGGGGAAGACAGGTTATCTACAGTATGTACTGCAACTATAAGGGAACAATAAGACTGGTAGAACAAGAAGTGTCCGGATTAAAAAGTGTGTAGAGCAGGGGCGTAGTCTTTTACCCCAACTGCTCAAAATTCTAAACTCGACGAAAAAATGAGGGAAATAAAAGAAAAGTCCAAGAGCGGGATACAAATTAAGGGTGAAAGGGTATCAATGATAAGATTCATTTACAACTTCGGTAGCCTCAGGGAAAGTGAAGCAGGTCTATAATATTTCTTAAATGGAAAGACTCGTCTAATGAATACAGAATGTAGATTGAGAGTAAATCGACACGTGCAGCCTTGGCCAGCTGCGCTATCTTTCTTGGTCGAGGATACACGACGTGAACAGTCCGATCGAGGTGATTCCGCAGATTCTAGATTCGGTTTAAATCCGGGGAGTCTGGTGAGTACGGTAAACTCATCCCGCACGTTCACTGGGAGCTGTGTGCCACAATGGGTTGTCCTACTGGTACACATCGCAGTACCGAGAGAAAAAAAAATGTGTTATCGGTTGACATGGTCCTCATGGGTAGATTCATACTAACGTTGAAATACTGCGCCCTCCAGAATGACGAGTTACCGAGGGAAGGCCACGAAAATGTTTCCCAGACGACAGAGCTCCCTCCTCCGACCTGGACCCTTCTGCCGATTGCTGCAGGTTGTTTGCAGTCAGACGGTGTAGGCCGCACGCGCCAACGGCCATCAGCCATTTGAAAAGGCCACGTCTCGCCACTCAGTTGACGTCCAGTCGCGGCACTTGCGTGTAGGTTGCAGCACACGTCGCCGATGAACTGCAGTCAGTACGGGTAGATGAACCACTGAAACTAAGTCTGTAATGACTGTTATCAAAATGGTTCAAATGGCTCTGAGCACTATGGGACTTAACATCTGTGGTCATCAGTCCCCTAGAACTTAGAACTACTTAAACCTAACTAACATAAGGACATCACACACATCCATGCCCGATGCAGTATTCGAACCTGCGACCGTAGCGGTCGCGCGGTTCCAGACTGAAGCGCCTAGAACCGCACGGCCACACCGGCCGGCGACTGTTATCATTTAAATACTGACATACAGAATTTTCATTGACACAGACAACTCAAACTTAACATATACATTTATTACCCACAATATACAAGGCCAACGCAATCTGCTATAAGCGACAACATGGCTTGCAGTAATTACCACAAAAGAATGGTCCTGAGCAGCAAGAAATCGTAACAATAATAAAATTCCCAAAAAATATGAAATTAAAGAAATATGAAACTACCCCCAACTCTGACAAATGCATAAACTCATTTCAATCACGAATCCCATTTTTCTTTTTTCTTTTGTAAGTCACTTAAGTCACAGAAAATCTTCATAACACGCACTACAGCAAGTAGCAACTACAACCAGTTAAATAAAAAGATTCCAGCTACTATAGACTCTAACCACTACGAGGCATATGGTTAGCAAGAGAAAGATTTTGTTGAAGAGCAAACAACGTATTTAGAAAATTTTACCTTATTCATGTGACATCCAGTTCCAATAATTACGTAGTTGTCAATAATTCCACTGCCCAAACATTACCAATAAAACGTACATTTCCTAGCGTCTGACTTTAAAATGCATGTTCTAGCAACACAGAGTCTCCACTATGAAAAAACATTATACACTTCTCTATCCAGTCGCTCTTTGCTAGAAGGTCCAACCACAGAATCCCTTGTCGAGGGCTGTCAGCGATATTACCACAGTCTATAGCGCTGCCAACATACAAACAGGCTACTAACACCAGGCGCCAGCTGCGGAGGCACAATCGGAGCCACATTCGCTGAACGGCATTTCCGGTATCCCGATGGTTCCTCTGGTCCGTCATTGCTCAACAGTTGCACATCTATTCGCTCATACGCCTCTCCGCAGCCGTCTTTCAACCCTGTCATGGACGGCCCGTGGTGCACCGCAGTTGCCCAGGCGACGGTTTTGGATAGCGCCGTTTTGCCATGCGTGGTATTCTTTAACCACGGCGGTACACAGACACTTTACATATTTAGTCATTTGGGAATTGCTTCCAAACTTGGCCTGAGGGCCAGTGATGATGCCGTTTTGCACGTCAGAGAAGTCGCTCCGTTTCCACAATTCGACAACGATGCACTGTTTTCCCAGTCCCCTCCCCCCTCCCGACACTCTTTGTGTACTCATTACTGCCAGTGATGCCACTTGCCGCCTGTGGGTAATTATTGCACGATAACGCTCAATATAGCCGGTGATTACATTAATTTCACTGGATCGTCTGTACTAGTACATGCGCTTTCTGTAATCTTGTTTTGTTTGTAATACAGACACCTAGACCATCGTTCACTTCAGATATTCGGTGCATAGGTTCGTAGCGTTTTGCGTATGTTTAATAAACACAACCGATATACATAACAGGTATCTTGGTTATCAATAAGATATTCACCTTCACTATTTACAACATTCTGCCAACGCTGAGGTAACTTTTCGATTCCACGACTGTAGAAGCATGTGATTTTGATGCTAAGAACTCGTCGAGCCATGTTCGGTGGACAGCGGGAAAGGTGAAAATCAGAGGCAAAAGATCAGGTGTTTGAGGTGGGTGCGTAATTACTTGTCAGCCAAACTCCTGTATATCGCTTTCTGTCAGTGCAGCAGAATGTGGGCAGGCGTTAGCGTGGAGTAGCATCACTTCACACAGTCTTCACGCGTCTGCAGGAGGTGTCAGTTATTGACAGTAAATGACAGCAATGATGGTTACACCTCAGGGATATAATACGCAGTAATCTACACCATCGCTCTTCCACCAGCTGTATACCATTATCTTTTGTGGTTGCTGTATTTGGTCTCTGCCATTTCTTTCCTTTACTTATGCCGTCACAAAAACACCATTTCTGGTCGCTGGTAACGATACGGGACAGAAATGGCCGGTGTTGTTCAAGAGCCAGTTGATGACTAACAAGCAGACATGCACATATGGCCACCCACTGATTTTTCTGATTTCAGATTAGAGCATTTTTTAATCTTCCCCGGTCTTTTAAATCATCATCATCGCCTGAAAATGCCGCACAATGGTAGAATTCTCACGGTTTATGACATTTACGAGGTGTATTCAAGTTCTAAGGCCTCTGATTTTTTTTCTAATTAACTACTCACCCGAAATCGAAGAAACTGGCGTTACTTCTCGAAGTAATCGCCCTGCAGACGTACACATTTTTCACAACGCTGACGCCATGATTCCATGGCAGCGGCGAAGGTTTCTTTAGGAGTCTGTTTTGACCACTGGAAAATCGCTGAGGCAACAGCAGCACGGCTGGTGAATGTGCGGCCACGGAGAGTGTCTTTCATTGTTGGAAAAAGCCAAAAGTCACTAGGAGCCAGGTCAGGTGAGTAGGGAGCATGAGTATCACTTCAAAGTTGTTATCACGAAGAAACTGTTGCGTAACATTAGCTCGATGTGCGGGTGCGTTGTCTTGGTGAAACAGCACACGCGCAGCCCTTTCCGGACGTCTTTGTTGCAGTGCATGAAGGAATTTGTTCTTCAAAACATTTTCGTAGGATGCACCTGTTACCGTAGTGCCCTTCGGAACGCAATGGGTAAGGATTACGCCCTCGCTGTCCCAGAACATGGACACCATCATTTTTTCAACACTGGCGGTTACCCGAAATTTTTTTGGTGGCGGTGAATCTGTGTGCTTTCATTGAGCTGACTGGCGCTTTGTTTCTGGATTGAAAAATGGCATCCACGTCTCATCCATTGTCACAACCGACGAAAAGAAAGTCCCATTCATGCTGTCATTGCACGTCAACATTGCTTGGCAACATGCCACACGGGCAGCCGTATGGTCGTCCGTCAGCATTCGTGGCACCCACCTGGATGACACTTTTCGCATTTTTAGGTCGTCATGCAGGATTGTGTGCACAGAATCCACAGAAATGCCAACTCTGGAGGCGATCTGTTCAACAGTCATTCGGCAATCCCCCAAAACAATTCTCTCCACTTTCTCGATCATGTCGTGAGACCGGCTTGTGCGAGCCCGAGGTTGTTTCGGTTTGTTGTCACACGATGTTCTGCCTTCATTAAACTGTCGCACCCACGAACGCACTTTCGACACATTCATAACTCCATCACCACATGTCTCCTTCAACTGTCGATGAATTTCAATTGGTTTCACACCACGCAAATTCAGAAAACGAATGATTGCACGCTGTTCAAGTAAGGAAAACGTCGCCATCTTAAGTATTTAAAACTTCTCATTCTCGCCGCTGGCGGTAAAATTCCATCTGCCGTACGGTGCTGCCATCTCTGGGACGTATTGACAATGAACGCGGCCTCATTTTAAAACAATGCGCATGTTTCTATCTCTTTCCAGTCCGGAGAAAAAAAATCGGAGGCCTTACAACTTGAATGCACCTCGTACAGTTCTAGAGTACAATGACGTGGATCATTGTGGGTTAACGCGTTTAAACGATCTTCATCAAACCCTGAAAGCCTACGTGGACATGGAGAGTAACTAATGTCAAAATGATCTTCCTTAAAAGGAGAAAACCATTTCCCTGCAGTGCTTTGTCCAGTGACATTATCCTCATACACGGCGCAAATATTTCTGCTGCCTCCGCTGCTCTGATCCCTCTATTAAACTTAAACACAAGAATATGTCGGAAGCGTACCGCATTCTCCATTTTATAGCGTCCATAGCCCCTCTTTCGTAGGGAGTATCAGCCTTTCTTCTGACATCCTTTTACTAACGTAAGTCACTGTACAAAATCATTTCTATTAGGATACAAACGTCACTGGGTGTGTATTTGTGTTGGATCGCAACATGTTTATGAAGCTGGACTTGTACTTTCTGAGAACATTAACTAGCGTCCTATCAATGTATCACTGGCGTATGGAAATTGGCATGACATTACTTTCGGAAAGTCCGAATTTCATGTACAGAAAAGATCCCTTATGCTTCAATACAGGTGCTTGATTTGTATAACATTAGGTCTACAACTTTGCTTCCAAAGTTTTGCAATAGACTGCAGTAGCGACCTGTGGTGTTGGAGGTGGTATGTCGTTAAGTGTCATACAATAAGCTTAGGCACTTGTTCATGTGACGTCATTAAACTATTAGTCGATTTATGACTACATCGTATAACTATTCTCGATTGATTGTATGGACATACGAACCCAATTCTCGTCATTTGCAGGAAGTGTTAGTTCGCTCCTTTAAAAGAAGAAATCTGCAGCTCATGTTCTAAATTGGTGGATAAGACCTATTGTGAGGCATCTATTAGTAATAGAACATGTAGAGAATGGTTTCAGGAACGGTGATTTTTATGTCGATTACCGACATGGCGGTGGAAGAATGAAAATTTATATAGCTGCTGAAACGGACGGAAAAAGTCACATGAGTTCATAATCACAAACAGTTGATGCGTTTGAGCCGAGCACTGAAAGACAAACGGCCAAAATGCGATAGACTTGGAAAGATGATTTTCCAGCATGACACTGTTCGAAACCATGTCGCAAAACCCTTCAAAACATACCTGGAAACATTTTCTAGACATTGCACACTCTGACCACCACGTTTTTTGATAAATCTGACCAACACGACCGGTCATACGAACAAGTGCAGAATTGAACTGATTCATAGATCTCCTCAAAACACGCTCAGTTCGTCCGTGCGGGATACCTATGTTGCCCGAAAGGTGGGAGAAAGTAGTATCCATCGATGGTCAGTGCTGTAAGTTTTTTATAATCAAACCTCCAACTTCGAGAAAAAACTCCAGAAAAAAAGTTGTAGCCCTAATAATATTGCAATTTATTCTCATATTTGTAGATTCGATTCATTCAGTCCTCTGCATTAGCTGTTAAAACGGTAGTTTCCACTAATGTCACTGCAGAACTGATAATAAGAATTCGCAGTTATTTAAAAGAGAATGATTTCAAGTACTCTACCTACATTTTGATCGCATGTGTCCCACTGACTCTGTTCTGAATGACAGGTGTTTTGTTATTGCCGCTGTTCACTTGTTTGCCATTGGTCTTGTGTTTGTTGTGGCGCTAATTATGAATGTTTTGTCAGAACTGGTTCGGTGTGGCTGTTGGGAGAGGGCTGAATGTATTTAATGTGTACGCGTGTGTGTGTGGGGGGGGGGGATAAGAGAGAAAGTGAGCTGGAAAAAGAGGTGGAGAGGCAACCGAGAAAACAGAAGGTCTTTTCTCTTCGAGGCGGCTTGAGTGTTATGTTTTATATGAGGAGGTGGCTTTGTATAGCTCATTGAGTGTTCCAAACAGTGTTTTGCTGCACAGTGTTGTATTTTCATTCAGGACTCTCTTTCCTTATACTATTTCTTTTTGTATGAAGTAGTTCTCCTCTATTGTGACATTTTGATAGAAACTGTAGCTTTCTCAGAGGATCTTAAGATCAGTCTCCATGTTACTTGGGTGGTGGTTTTCTTGTATTAGATGATCTGCAAAAGTGGAGTGTGTCCTATCACTTCTTAGGGCTCTGAGGTGTTCAGAGTACCTCGTTTTGACATTTCTGCATATTGGGCTTACGCAGACCGACTAGCATGGACTGCAGGTTAACTGATGTATTCTGGATTTAGAGACTTAGTCTGCTGAGGTGTTCTTAGCGCTTGTTTGTGCTGTATGATATTTGTAGCACAAAAGCAGGTGTATAATAATGCATTTCATTTACCAATGTAATTTTTAGTTGATCGTCTAAACTAAACAAAGCAAATTGTACATATTGTAACTCTTATGGTTACAACAGTTAAATTACTATAAATTTCTTATTGTACTTCACAGAAATAAAAATTTGACCCACAGAAGATGACGGTGTCGAAAAATGTCTGGATAAATACAAAAATAAACAAATTTTGTTTCCATAAGGCTGATTTTCAAAAAACCCAATTTTAAATCGCTAAAATGGAAGAACATCAACAGGAGCGTCAAACCTTAGTAAAATGAGTACGTTCCATATTCTTTTAACAATGATCTCGTATCCATATTCTGCAGATACACATACGCCGTTCAATCAACCCATTTACTCTAACCAACTGAAGAATTATCATGGAACGAAGTTAATGATTTTCGATTTACAAGTCAGCATGCAAATCAGTTTGACACAAGTTTGTAGATGTATTTCAGTTTAAGACTGATAACTTTCAATTGAAAAAAAAACACAACGGAAAACAGCGACGTTAATAATTATGTAGTACCACGCTACTTATTTAATCATCCACTGATTCTTTTCACTCATTTACACGGCATTCGTGAATAGCAACATAGAAAGCAGACAGATCTCTGGCACCAGCTACAGGCTAGAAACGGTACACTTTGACACAAAGAACAAAGCATGCTACCAATGTCAAAACATTATTTCACAAACAGTTTATTCATTCAACTGTACAGGAATTCGAGCTTCAGGGTTTGGCAATTGCAGCGAGGCAGAGCGAGTGCCAAAATTACCGTGCTCATGGAAGTTCAAAAGCCGTACTGGCAGGTGGTCATAACTGTATACGATCAGAACTATGACCCAAAATTTCGCACGGGATCGACTTGTGGAACTGATATCTTTCAAATGTGCTAGTTTTCTCTTTAAAATATGAATTCAGGTTGGTGATGTTTTCTTGTCAGTGAGCTATCATGCTTTGTGGGGCATACGTTCCGTAAGGTAATCTCAGAAAGCTAAGAAAAGAAAGTAATGCTTGACTTGTTCCCTGAAAGCAGCTGTGTGAATGAAATGAGGAACCTCAGTCAAAGCAAGACAATTGAATACCTCAATTCAAGAATCTCAGAAACGACGATTTTTAATCATTAACCATTTCAAACTTAAATAGTACATTTTCTTGAAGGCAGATTCAGAAATATAATGCTGTAGCTTCATGTTCATAATAACAACACTTCAGTTTTTTCATTTCAGTTTGTCATTTTCCAGGCACATTTGGTTTTTTGATGTTTTCAGACCAGCTGTCCTCATGTCAACTAGGTTAAATTATCATCTTGTAAACGTAATTTGCATGCATTCTGTTAGTGACTCTATTACGATACGCTAAACCATGCATCGAGTTGGTCTTCAACTTCAATTAAAATCGTGTAAAAATTTTTATTGATCTAAAAGACGTGTAGTCGTCGTGAAATATTGCTCAGCTGACCTTGTACGAACATCAGTAGCCGACATTTCAATTAGACTGCCTCAAGAGTGACATTGCGCAGCAGACACAGATATTCCGTCGTCCGGTGTGGTCGAACGGTTCTAGGCGCTTCAGTTTCGAACCGCGCGACCGCTACGGTCGCAGGTTCGAATCCTGCCTCGGGCATGGATGTGTGAGACGTCCTTAGGTTAGTTAGGTCTAAGTAGTTCTAAGTTCTAGGGGACTGATGATCTCAGATGTTAAGTCCCATAGTGCTCAGAGCCATTTGAACTATTTTGAACAGATATTCCGTTTCAAAATATTTGTGATGGCCACTCTGATGTCCGTCATCTTAGAATTTATAGCCAGTGTGTGTGTGTGTGTGTGTCTGTGTGTGTGTGTGTGTGTGTGTGTGGGTGTATGTGTGTATGTATGTGTGTGTGTGTCTGTGTGTGTGTGTGTGTGTGTGTGTGTGTGTGTGTGTGCGCATGTTTATTTATTTGTGGTTTGCGTATTTTTGTGAGCAGCAAGTTATAAACGAACAAACCTTGCTTTTAGCTTCTTTCGTCATTCATTCGTAACACAAAATTAAAATAACCTCAGATATCAAATAATTTCATGAAGCTGCACCTCTGAACAAAACAACATGTAGAAAACGGGTACATTCACAGAAATTTTTGATTTACGAAACTGCAAATGTATGTTCTTATGAGCTCATTAACTCGATAAAAATTAACAATGATTGGATCCCATCCAGCATTCAAACACTGAAATGCAACAAAAGACAGACCTCTAACTATCAATAGTGACCTAAGCTGAAACACGTAGAACTAACAAGGCACTGATATCAAGATATTTAGAGGTGAATGAGATAAGCCGGTACTTATATAAAATAAAAGATTCATGACCCCAAATAACTAATCAGAGATCACTAAGGTAAATCAATATTTTGTTTGAATTCCGATAGGGAATAAGGTGGGAGTTTTATCCTGACAGACTTGGTACATATAGAGGATAAAAGGAAAGGATGGGATCGGTGCCCTTCATACTGACTGTGAACTGAAAAGAGACGAAATAAATTAGCTTTCAGATCTAAAAGAGTGCGTTGGTGGTGCTTTGGAGGTAATTCGTGGATGAAAGACACCCCCTTATGTCACAGACCGAACATCGAAAGGACCGAAGCACTTCAGTTACGCAGTACTGCGTTGACTACGCGGCCTCGTATCGTAAGTGTTACGCAGGCTTCAATCAAGGAACGGTGAAGCATTTCCCATGTGTGTTCGGACGTCTCTAGGAAGTTACTTCTGGTCTGAGACGTTGCCTTCTTGTCCTGTGCTCCTGGGACGAGCCTGAATTATAAAGCACTCTCCTAACTGTTGGAGAGTTTGCTGTTTCGTTCTCAAGAGGTATGTACATTTTTCATTATGAGAGGTCAAATGCGATGGAGTCACTTTAGGACAAAGAAAGCCAAGTGAGTAGTTGTAAATTACATCGTACGTCACTCGAAGATAAAAAACGCAGGGAACGGTGAATTTTACAAATATTCGTAAGAGTGATACCACTAAAAAGTTAAAACATGTTCACCTTTCTGATTTCAGAGTCTGAAGTTCCTAACTACGTCTCTCCCCCTATAAATTACATCGCAAATTTCTTCTCGAACTTCTTTTAAGATTAAATGTCAATTTCTAAGGAACGGTGTAATTCAGTTCAGTGTACGTACTATCTTGAGCAAGAATGAGCTTCTATTTTTACATTACCTGGTAGACTTTTTGCAAACATTAGGTAGGTAGGTGGAGAGAGAGAGAGAGAGAGAGAGAGAGAGAGAGAGAGAGAGAGGGAGGGAGGGAGAGAGAGAGTGAGAGATTATACACACAATTTGTGAAAAATAGCTAAATCGTTAAAAGTACTGTGCATACTGTGGCAAGCGGCAATAACAGCGTTATCGTATAGAAATTTACTTCATGATCTGATGTAAGCACAAGATTCGCGTAACGTGAGAGAAGTTAATGACCAAGTTTATAGGTGAAAAGGGAAAGAGGAAAAGCAATGGAGGACACATTCGGTCGTTTTTCTGTCAACAGAACTTGTTGATGATAGAGATTGCATAATATCGTTTCGAAACATTAAACTTGGCTACTCACGCCGTAAGAGGTTTCTTGAATCTTAATCTCAGATATCCGTCCAATATTTTTTCGCCTTTTTACTACAGCAAGTCTATTAACAGAGGGGTCGAGGAAGAGAAGTGGAAGCAAAGGACAAAGAGGGAGGGAATAGAATTCAGGCTGATCCAAAGAAAACATTTTTCCTCTTACCATGGTCTAAAGATTGCAGTACTCTCTTCTCATGGCTCAGAACGACCGCTAGCTTTCATCGACAATTTCCAATGGATCAAACCAAATTTTACAATTATCTATCGACTAGGAATTCGATTGTTCTCTCATTTTGAGTTTCTTCTCGAACGGTCTACAACTTTTAGCATTATTAGAGATATATGCACGTTCATATGGCGGAGGTTAAAAGAGAAATATGTGGACAACCGACTACAGGAAAGTGGAAAAGCGTCAGCGACCAGTTTTAGAAGACAGCAAATTTCCCTCATTGTGTGTGATCCATTTGTGTAAGACACGTAAGAATAATTAAACAATGAAGATCAGGCAGGGAATATTACTATTATGCAAAGCAATTTTCTGTTGAATTAATAATCATAGAACAGAACAATTATTTTTCTCAGATTCATAGACATAGGGTCACTTGGTCATCAAGGAGACTGAAATGTTTTCAAACCATCTGGAATACTAATAAGTTTGAATTTTCCAAATGATGCTTGTGGATTGAAAAGCATTGACGTCTTTGCGGCTGACGGGGCGTTTGCAACGTGAGACCATACGCAGCAAAAACTTGATTGATAAACAAAAAGTGTTTAACCACATGCTGTCTCAAGCTCGGAGTTATCTAGAATGTGCATTCGGCGTAAATGTAGACTTTTCCATCGTCTAATCGATGCTGTTATGCAAGCATGGTCAGCACTTCATAGTTTGGTGAGACAATATGACGGCTATAATTTTGATGATAAATTGATCTGCATAATGCAAAGTATTCCTGCACATAGTACAAAAGGAACTATTAGTGGCAAAAGTATCACAGATTATTTTGCTTATTATCTCTGTTTCCCTCAAGGATCTGTACGATAGTAAGCTCATGGCGCTAACATTCTTCAACGAAGACCATGTTTTTAGTCTAAAAACTGGCTTGTTGACATTTTATTGATGAATAGATATCACTGTCTACTGTCACAAACATTACTGAAATGTTAACTGACAGTGCTCATCAAGACGTAATTTCTGCTTGTCATCTATATGGCCATACCCTAGCGGATTTCCGCGACGGGTCAAGGATACGCCCAGTAGAAGTTCTGAATACCTGCAGTCCCAATTCGTGCGTTAGTCAAGACACGACTTTCAGGCCATTACCCGCAGCTCTCGTAACTAACGATCCGGCCTCCCAGCAGATACACACAAGGGTGGGTTTTTGTAACGGGCCTCCTTCACCTAAGTCCGTCAGTTTTGACGCTCTGCTCCGGCAGAAAGACGCGCTCACGCGGCACCCTGCAATCTCCCCCAAACAATTTTAAAGAAACCACTCGGAAAATTAGGCTTTTACGTCAGTTACAGCTTTATATGTCAGCTTCATGATGAAGTGCCTGTCATTTCACTATTGGTCATAGTTACTGTGATATTTCGTATATAAAAAACACAGTCTAAAATCAGAAAAGTTTGCAACGAAAAATAGGGGTCACTGTGAATTTGCTTTTGGTGCACATTAAACCATATATTGTTGCTTATGAAGTTTGGCTAACACACTGACTTTTTCTTTAGACTTTGAGTGGATGCACTATGTATCACCGATCTCGAGAAAATTTATGTTCCGTATCACATTCATTTGCTACTGCTTGCGTCAGCAATAAAACTACACTGAAATGCTTATAACTCCCCTCATATCTCAGAAAGGGTTTGAGGTATAGAAACGAAGTTTTGGGAAGTTATGAGAAGAGTACTTTTCCCTTACAGTAAACGTGCGAAATTCTCTTATTTACCGCGATACACTGGTAACTGCAGACTTTCTCAGTGGACTGATGTAATTTTTTTTAGATTCATCGGGTGCCAGTGAAATGAGACAGGTGAAGAATCACAGGTTTATATTTAAACTGAGAATGTGATTTTTCCTAAGCATTTGACCTGATTTGTCCTCGGTCCCTTGTTTCATAAATTACTGTTTCAGGATTTTGTCGTATTTGAAACTTCATTGCGACGTTAGTTTGGTTACATTGTGTAAACTCCGCTTTGTTCAGACGAGAGAAGCCAATTTTAACACAGAAACAAGAGAAATGTAGGTAAACTGAAAATTTGCCACTGATGAACGAGTGTTTTTCAGGTTACAGCAAGTTTTAGTTATAACAAATATAGTGAAAGGGGTGGACCAGTGATCACATAGAAAAACTTATACAACTGTATCGTGAAATGCCTTGATTGTGAGAACTGACACATTAACATTACAGAAACATGAATGTACCATATTAGAGCGTACAAAGAGGTGGTTCAAACATTTCTAGACAGTATTCAAGTTGCGGACTAAAGTATTCATGAAAACATTCCCAAACAAAGTAATTTCTCAAATTTATGCAAGCAGTTATCGTGAATGAAAGTAGGACATAATATGTCTCAGGTAACATCAACTTCAATTTTTTACAACTGTTTTTAGATGGAGAAAGGTAGCCACACTGCAAAAATGTTTCACTGCAGGCCACTGATGCTTCATTTCAACAAAGCGAAACGCAGTTGGTTGTAGTTGCAAATATGGATTTAAAATACCTTCAGGAATATCATAAATAATTTCAGAAAGGTGTAAGCCACTTGAAAGAAGCGTAAGGGGATGAGTTGTATAAAGCAACACTTTAGCGAAAGCCCATAAAATGTTGCTTCTTTACAAAGTCTCAAATAGCCTGGAACTGCCACAAATTTTTGATACTCTCTCTCGTAAATATCAACTACATTCAATGAGCGAAAATCTACTACAATAAATGAAATGCCGGTAAAACGTTGCAGTGTAGAACGTACTTGCTGTGAGACACATTCGCAACTCCTGAAATCCGTCGCCCATTGCCTCTGGCCTGTCGTGGATACACGGCTATTCTGGGTCCGCGGACAAATCACGAAAACCCTCCGATGTTTCGCCCACTCGCGAACGGACCCAGTCTGCGGGAAGATCGGTGAGTTAGTCCAACCTGCTGGGACTGTACGTTAGTGAGAGGCGACGGGCTTCATATCGGCGGGACGGACCTGTCAGATATATCCACAGAAGTAACCCGTGGCTATGATCCGTCGCGGGAATCCCCTCGTGGATGGCCAGCTGTCATCCCTCTTTACTCCCGACATGGCCGCTGTAACTGCTCGCCATGATTCTCTATTTTTATCTCTGTTTGTGTGCTCTTTCTCCCATGTGTTCACAGCCATGGGTGTTTCTACATTTCCATAATCAATACATCGCTGTCCAGATGCATCGTTTGATATGTCATAGGATTTGAAGACCTGGTAAAGGCGTTCCACAATGTAAAATAGTGCAAGAACATCGATTTTCTGAGTAAAATAGGGCAAGCTACAGGGAGAGACGGGTAATATACAATATGTACAAGAGCCAAGAGGGAATAATAAGAATGGACGACCCAGAACGAAGTGTTCGTATTAAAAAAGGTGCAAAGACAAGGATGTAGTCCTTCGCCCCTTCTGTTCAATCTGTACATCGAGGAAGCAATGATGGAAATAAAAGACAGGTTCGGAAGTGGAATTAAAATACAAGGTGAAAGGATATCAATGATGCTATTCTCTGATGACATTGCTATCCTGACTGAAAGTGAAGAAGAATTACATGATTCGCTGAATCGAATCAACAGTCTAATGAGTAAAGAGTATGGATTGAGAGTAAATCGAAAAAAGAAACGAAGGTAGTGAGAAGAGCGGAAATGATAACAGCGAGAAACTTAACATGGTCCAGAAGTAGATGTAGTTAAGGAACTCAGCTACCGAGGCAGCAAAATAAACAATGATGGTCTGAGCAAGGAGGGTGTCAGAAGCAGCCTAGTACTGGCAAAAAAGAGCATTTCTGGCCAATAGAGGTCTACTAGTATTACACATTGGTCTTCTACATCTGCATCTACATTTCTACTCCGCAAGCCACCCTATGGTGAGCGGCGGAGGGCACTTTACGTGCCACTGTCATTACCTCCGTTTTCTGTTCCAGTCGCGTATGATTCGCGGGAAGAACGACTGTCTGAAAGCCTCCGTGCGCGCTCGAATCTCTCTAATTTTACATTCGTGATCTCCTCGGGAGGTATAAGTAGGGGGAAGCAATATATTCGATACCTCATCCAGAAACGCACCCTCTCGAAACCTGGCGAGCAAGCTACACCGCGATGCAGAGCGCCTCTCTTGCAGAGTATGCCACTTGAGTTTGCTAAACATCTCCGTAACGCTATCACGGTTACCAAATAACCCTGTGACGAAACGCGCCGCTCTTCTTTGGATCTTCTCTATCTCCTCCGTCAACCCGATCTGGTACGGATCCTTCACTGATAAGCAATACTCAAGAATAGGTCGAACGAGTGTTTTTTAAGCCACCTCCTTTGTTGATGGACATTTTCTAAGGTCTCTCCCAATGAATCTCAACCTGGTTCCCGCCTTACCAACAATTAATTTTATATGATCATTCCACTTCAAATCGTTCCACACGCATACTCCCAGATATTTTACAGAAGTAACTGCTACCAGTGTTTGTTCCGCTATCATATTATCATACAATAAAGGATCCTTCTTTCTACGTATTCGCAATACATTACATTTGTCTATGTTAAGAGTCAGTTGCCACTCCCTGCACCAAGTGCCTATCCGCTGCAGATCTTCCTGCATTTCGCTACAATTTTCTAATGCTGCAACTTCTCTGTATACTACAGCATCATCCGCGAAAAGCCGCATGGAACTTCCGACACTATCTACTAGGTCATTTATATATATTGTGAAAAGCAATGGTCCCATAACACTCCCCTCTGGCACGCCAGAGGTTACTTTAACGTCTTTAGACGTATCTCCATTGGTAGCAACATGCTGTGTTCTGTTTGCTAAAAACTCTTCAATCCAGCCACACAGTTGGTCTAATATTCCGTAGGCTCTTACTTTGTTTATCAGGTGACAGTGCGGAACTGTATCGAACGCCTTCCGGAAGTCAAGGAAAATAGCATCTACCTGGGAGACTGTATCTAATATTTTCTGGGTCTCATGAACAAATAAAGCGAGTTGGGTCTCACACGATCGCTGTTTCCGGAATCCATGTTGATTCCTACAGAGTAGATTCTGGGTTTCCAAAAACGACATGATACTCGAGCAAAAAACATGTTCTAAAATTCTACAACAGATCGACGTCAGAGATATAGGTCTATAGTTTTGAGCATCTGCTCGACGACCCTTCTTGAAGACTGGGACTACCTGTGCTTGTGGTGTCACCGCCAGACACCACACTTGCTAGGTGGTAGCCTTTAAATCGGCCGCGGTCCGTTAGGATACGTCGGCCCCGCGTGTCGCCACTATCAGTGTTGCAGACAGAGCGCCGCCACACGGCAGGTCTAGAGAGACTTCCTAGCACTCGCCCCTGTGGTACAACCGACTTTGCTAGCGATGGTTCACTGACAAAATACGCTATCATTTGCCGAGACGATAGTTAGCATAGCCTTCAGCTACGTCATTTGCTACGACCTAACAAGGCTCCATTACCAGTTACTATTGATACTGTGCATCATGTAACGTCAAGAGCGACGTTCACCATTAATGGATTAAAGTTAAGTATTCCACCAGCTACGTCCGTTTTTCTAAATTCTAATTTCCTTGTCCTGTTCCAGACCTCACGCCAGCCTGCGTGAGCTAAAACGCGTGCCTTTTGGCTTCCTCTAGTAAAACGGTGTTGGCTCTTCTGGCAACCCACAACAGTGCTCTTTTCCAATCATTTGAAACCTTCCGTTCCTCTAGAGACTTGCGGTACACGGCTGTTAGAAGGGGGGCAAGTTCTTTCGCGTACTCTGTGTAGAATCGAAATGGTATCCCGTCAGGTCCAGTGGACTTTCATCTGTTGAGTGATTCCAGTTGCTTTTCTATTCCTTGGACACTTATTTCGATGTCAGCCATTTTTTCGTTTGTGCGAGGATTTAGAGAAGGAACTGCCGTCGGGTCTTCCTCTGTGAAACAGCTTTGGAAAAAGGTGTTTAGTATTTCAGCTTTACGCGTGTCATCCTCTATTTCAATGCCATCATCATCCCGGAGTGTCTGAATATGCTGTTACGAGCTACTTACTGATTTAACGTAAGACCAGAACTTCCCAGAATTTTCTGTCAAGTCGGTACATAGAATTTTACTTTCGAATTCACTGAACGCTTCACGCATAGCCCTCCTTACGCTAACTTTGACATCGTTTAACTTCTGTTTGTCTGAGAGGTTTTGGCTGCGTTTAAACTTGGTGTGAAGCTCTCTTTGCTTTCGCAGTAGTTTCCTAACTTTGTTGTTGAACCACGGTGGGTTTTTCCCGTCCCTCACAGTTTTACTCGGCACGTACCTGTTTAAACGCATTTTACAATTGCGTTAAACGTTTTCCACAAACACTCAACATTGTCAGTGTCGGAACAGAAATTTTCGTTTTGATCTGTTAGGTAGTCTGAAATCTGCCTTCTATTACGCTTGCTAAACAGATAAACCTTCCTCCCTTTTTTTAATATTCCTATTAACTTCCATATTCAGGGATGCTGCAACGGCCTTATGATCACTGATTCCCTGTTCTGCACTTACAGAGTCGAAAAGTTTGGGTCTGTTTGTTATCAGTAGGTCCAAGATGTTATCTCCAAGAGCCGGTTCTCTGTTTAATTGCTCGAGGTAATTTTCGGATAGTGCACTCAGTATAATGTCACTCGATGCTCTGTCCCTACCACCCGTCCTAAACATCTGAGTGTCCCAGTCTATATCTGGTAAATTGAAATCACCTAAGACTATAATATGCTGAGAAAATTTATGTGAAATGTATTCCAAATTTTCTCTCAGTTGTTCTGCTACTAATGCTGCTGAGTCGGGAGGTCGGTAAAAGGAGCCAATTATTAACCTAGCTCGGTTGTTGAGTGCAACCTCCACCCATAATATTTCACAGGAACTATCCACTTCTACTTCACTACAGGATAAACTACTACTAAGAGCGACAAACACGCCACCACCGGTTGCATGCAATCTATCCTTTCTAAACACCGTCTGTGCCTTTGTAAAAATTTCGGCTGAATTTATCTCTGGCTTCAGCCAGCTTTCTGTACCTATAACGATTTCAGCTTCGGTGCTTTCTATCAGCGCTTGAAGTTCCGGTACTTTACCAATGCAGCTTCGGCAGTTTACAATTACAATACCGATTGCTGCTTGGTCCCAGCATGTCCTGACTTTGCCCCACACCCTTTGAGGCTGTTGCCCTTTCTGTACTTGCCCGAGGCCCTCTAACCTAAAAACCCGCCCAGTCCACGCCACACTACCCCTGCTACCCGTGTAGCCGTTTGCTACGTGTAGTGGACACCTGACCTATCCAGCGGAACCCGAAACCCCACCACCCTATGGCGCAAGTCGAGGAATCTGCAGCCCACACGGTCGCAGAACAGTCTCAGCCTCTGATTCAGATCCTCCACTCGGCTCTGTACCAAAGGTCCGCAGTCAGTCCTGTCGACGATGCTGCAGATGGTGAGCTCTGCTTTCATCCCGCTAGCGAGACTGGCAGTCTTCACCAAGCCAGAGACGAATTCCTCCGATCCATAGGGACACACATCATTGGTGCCGACATGAGCGACCACCCGCAGATGGGTGCACCCTGTACCCTTCATGGCATCCGGAAGGACCATTTCCACATCTGGAATGACTCCCCCCGGTATGCACACGGAGTGCACATTGGATTTCTTCCCCTCTCTTGCTGCCATATCCCTAAGGGGCCCCATTACGCGCCTGACGTTGGAGCTCCCAGCTACCAGTAAGCCCACCCTCTGCGACTGCCCGGACCTTGCAGACTGAGGGGCAACCTCTGGAACAGGACAAGCAGCCATCTCCGGCCGAAGATCAGTATCTTTTGATGTACTTTTTCAGCCTGTTAAATATGTTGGAGGTTTGGTGAAGCAACGATCGCGCAACCCGTGCGTATCGTATATGCATTTACAAGTGGAGCCTGCAAACTAATGTATTTAACGAAACCAGATCGTTATTACGATCACGCAAACCACTTCATTGCATTGAACCTAAGCATTAAGACGGTCCTGCGTCACCAGGCTTCCAGGTAACCAACGACGATATCTGGCTTGAACTACCTATGGAAATGGTAAGGAATTTATTCCACAGAGTATTTTCTGGCCTGCACCAGAGGAAATACTTCACTTAATGATAAATTACCTCATTTTGAAATATTTAAACATGTGAGCATTAATTATCCTCTTGCAGCCAAATGTGTAATGCTGACTACCCTGTTTAAAATCTTAAAATCATTTTGTGCTATCACATGTAATCACCCCACCAGGAAATCGCACCAGGAGATTACAAGCAGTTCCCTAGTATAAATTGCGCACCCAACAACCTTTGAAGGAAAAACCAGGTTGTTCAAAACTGTAAATAACGATTTTCGGCTTCCTTGAAAAACATCCCCTTTTTTAATCGTGCCCTACAATCTGCTGGAGGTAGAAAA
This sequence comes from Schistocerca cancellata, assembly GCF_023864275.1. Taxonomy (NCBI): domain Eukaryota; kingdom Metazoa; phylum Arthropoda; class Insecta; order Orthoptera; family Acrididae; genus Schistocerca; species Schistocerca cancellata. The sequence goes on along the minus strand of NC_064627.1, from coordinate 520,206,630 downwards.
TTTCTTTCTGTGATACGACATGACCAGTCTATCGTACTTTCACCAAACCAAAATCTCGGTGATCAGCATATCTATACAACAATTTGCGGTAATTTTCCGCGTTCCTGTTTTATTTGCAATACTTTCCTTATTTATCTTCATTACAGTTTCTTCTGTTTGCTCTTTCCAAAGTAGGTACATAAAGATCAAAGTGTTTCACTGGACTGCTGCATACGCAGTGTTCCGACGCCCAAACAAGCGGGGTCGATTTTTCCTGCTGAATCACATTTGAGGAACTTGTTTCTGACGTAGTTTAGCATCACACACCAAGCAACAAACAACAGTAACAAGAAATAAAGTTTTAAGTCTTCAGCGATACCAAACGAGGAAAAAAAATCAAGACACAACGAACGATTCCAAATAACATCAGGGTGCCTGAAACTGAAGCATAGTGCAAGCGACAAGGGTTGACCTGGTGCGGGAGAAGACTTGGCAACTGCAGGTGGTTGTTGCAGCTGCAGGTCTCATGGGAATGGCTGAAAGCGTGCCGATCATCCCTGGCGATTCTCATCGCAAATCTTTCTTCGTAGGTGGCAAACCAGAAGTAAATTTAAACGGTGTTTATGTGTATACTGCACTCATGCTTCTGCTGCTATACCCTACACTGGAAATGAGTCCGCCGGCCAGTGTGGCCAAGCGGTTCTAGGCGCTTCAGTCTGGAACCGCGCGACTGCTACGGTCGCAGGTTCGAATCCTGCCTTGGGCATGGATGTGTGTGATTTCCTTAGGTTAGTTAGTTTTAAGTAGTTCTAAGTTCTAGGGGACTGATGACCTCAGATGTTAAGTCCCATAGTGCTCAGAGCCATTTGAAATATTTTTTGGAAAGAGTCTTGTGCTATGTGCAACAATCCAGTCACTCGACAGCTGAAGCACGACCAGCCACTCGCGAAAGGCCAGTGTCACCATCGCCGGTTTCGACCTTTCTCTGGCCCCATACAAGCCGCTGGGAATGTGTAGCCCCACTGGTGGAGCCGGCCGTCTGTTAACGAGCAGGGGCCAGCCGCGGTGGGAGGTGCGGCGGTCGCACTTGTTGCTACACGTCCCCTGGCGGAGAGGCCGGCCCGGATTACACGTGCTCGCTGCTCTCTGCTCTCCGCTCGCTCTCGGCGCGGCTAACTGCTCTCCTGGCCCCCATTTCCGGCCACCCATCTCGCGCGCATGCCCCCCCCCCCCCCTCATCCCCATCCCGTCCTCCAACCACTTCTCTGACCACGTTTCTCTGGTGGCAACCCCTTCCACTTTCGCGTTATTTCTCGGGCTGCTGCTCGCCCTCTTTTCGCCTTCTGCCGCCCGCTACCAACGTGCTGCTTTCCTCTTTGTACGGCGGGCAGAGCAGGTCGTACATGTTGTACTTGCGCACCTGCTTCTTTTATGCTGCATATGAAACAGGTAACATGCTGAATAATTTATGTGCTGCACATATTTTCCCGAGGACGTTCTTCCTCAGGAATACAGCAGTGCTCCTCGTGGAACTGCAGCCATTTGGTTCCCTCTAAGTGCTCTGCGAGGAGCACACTCCATCTGCACCCAAATTTGCCCTCTGCCTACCACCTCTTCTTCTGAGAATATGTGATATCAATAATATTTGATAGTCTATTATTCACTGACTCCTGAAAAAAGCAGGAAAAACAATTTTACATGTATTATGTTTGCCGATAACCGTACTCACTGCACTCTAGGTCAGATCGTGGTGGAAAAGGTATTTGGCTCATTCTTTAGACCTGTCAAACAAACATTGGTGTTTCCCAGTACGTGTATTTGTGGTGTTTGTGCAATGTTATAATGATAAGGGAAGTGAGAGTGGGCAATTATCAGTCTGCTTATTCTTTTCCAACAACACATAACAGGTTGCTGAGGTAAATTTCATCATCCGACAGGTAAATCATTTATTTGCAGTTCATTATAGTCTAGATCTGAGCTAAAGTGTGGAACAGATTTGATTATGAATTGTGTCACAAATCTTGCCCCTTGCCAGTAAGCACTACGAAATTCACTTCTGGCCGGATCATCGTTCCACAAGTGTGTTCCGGAGACATTACTTGTGACAGGAATCAACTGTTCGTACACTGGAAATAGATACTTATAGAACAGCATGTGTGGGGCTCAAAATGAAACCGTCATGGGCTACAAACACGACTATAGGTTCCTGCAATTGCTTGCTCACAAGTAGCAGAATATTAATAAATTTAAATGTTCCGTCAGCCTGCTCTGATTCTCATGAACAAAATGGTGCTGATTCGCCATTGTTAGCGCCTTCACTTGTTGGCATCTCAGACTATATCATTAAGCTTCATTTACCTGCGTAGTACTTTATGTTGTAGTCACATAGGATCATATTAGCTAAATGTAGTTTGCACACAATCCACAGAAGCATGCTACTGATACTTGAAGGTACATACAGTACCACTTCTGCAGAAGCTGTTCTCACATTCATATGAATGTACACCTTACACTTGATAATTAGAAAGAATGGAGCGCAGTACTGGTTACGAAGAGGAAACTCAGTAAAAGTGACTGAGACATTACAACAAAGAGCAAATTCAAAGAAATAAATGACTTCGTTCATTACACAGAATGTCAGATGGAACTGGATGCTGATAAAAGAGTAACGTAAAAACTGCTAATGAAGTATATTATTACAGGACATGGGCGCTGTTTAACGTATTTCAGCAGAATAGGATGACTGCTACAATGAAGAAATGTCAATGCTGTACCCTGTTATTCGGAATTGTGTTCATATAAGAGACGTCTGTATCAATTTTTGAGACGCCAACAAGGCCCTAAGAGTCGAAATACGGGATGCAACAGTGCAAAGTATCACAAATGGCATAAACACCGTTAGAAGTAAAACAAAGCAATGTAAAGCATTTCACGGAGAAATCTGTAGATTTTATTTATTTATTTTATTTAAATGTGAGTGAATGTCGCTGTGTAGACATTTGTTGATTTGCATACGGTGGAAAGGAAGGCCTTAGGGAGTGCCACTTTGGTCTCCAGATCAGTCGTCGGCCACATGTTGCCATGCAGTGACCAAGGACAGAAGGAGACTGGACACACAGTGGTTGCAGCGTGTGTCCTCACTGAAGGCAGCGACCGCCTTCAAAATCGGAGGACGTGAGGCACTGACGTCAAGACGAAATGCCACTGAGAGAATGTACGGCAGGGCAGTTGTGCCCTTTTAACCGCTGTAATAGTTGCAGGATTGGAACTACTTGTCTGGCCGCGGTCATCAAGATTCCAGATTCACTACGCTTGTACAAAAGACGATAAACTTGATGATATCTCTTTTGAAGTGAAATGCAGTTTTGAGAGGACCATTATCTCAGTTATTAATTAGTAAATAGATAAGTCACTGATAACATTCATTACGAAGTAGTGTAAGCTTGGTGATTAATTAATTACTTGGATAACAATATTGAATGTGAAAATAATTAATAATAGACTAATAATTATCATATTAATAAAAAGTTACTGTTTGCTTTTTTATAGTTACCAGATCACATGTATAACAGTAATAATTAAATAGGATGTATTGTTACGTTCAGATAAGTAGAAAATTATAGACACTTCAGTTTTGCGAAGTTGTTTCACTGCGGAAGATCGTAACACGGTAACGTCGAAATGGCAGATATTGAGATAAATGATCGCGGAATACAAAAGCAACTACAATCTCTTACTAGTAGAAAAGCTTTAGGACCAGATGAGGTACCCATAAAACTCTACAAAGATTATACGAAAGAACTTCCTCTCCTTCTAGGCGTACTTTATCGTACATCGCTGGAGCAACGAAGGGTACCTAGCGTCTGAAAAATGTGCAGATCCTTCCCAGTAAGGGTCGTACCAAAGATGCACATAATAATAGGCCTTTATCGCAGACATCATTCTCTTATAAAGTTATACAACATGCTTTATGCTGAATAAGTATGACATTTTTGAAGAATGAAAATGTGCTCTACAAAAATAGACAATGAGTTCGCTGTGAGAGATCTTGAGAACCGGAGCTCACTTTGTTTCTGCATGTGAGTCATAACGCTTACACAACGTTGTACAGGTTGATGCCACGCTCCTTGCCTCCGGGAAGACATTTGACACAGTCCCGCACTGCCGGTTAGTGAAACAGATGTGAGATTATCAAGTATCGGACCAGATTTGTGACTTGATTCAATACTTCCTTTCAGATACAACTGAATACGTCGCTCTTAACGGAACAAAATCAATAGGTGAAAAATTTCCGAAGTACGCCAAGGAGGTGTGATACGACCGTTACTGTTTACTTTGTTTATAAATGGTCTAGCAGAAAGCGTCGGAAGCTCTTTAAGACGGTTCGTAGATGATGCGGTTGTCTGTAAGGAAGTAGCAACCCCAAAAGACAGTACTGACTGCACAATGGCCTATCGAGGACTGCTGAGTGGTGCAAGCCCTGGTAGCTAACGATGAACGTCAGTAAGTGTGGCATATTGCGCATACGCAGGAAAAGAAGGTATTACTCTACAGCTACAGAATTGATGAAAAAATGCTGGAAATAGTATCTACAGTCTAGGAGCAACTATCCAGGTCGCCTTTAACTAGAATGAGTGCATAAAGCAAGTAGTAGCAAAAGAAGTTGACAGACTCAGTTGTATAAGAAGAATCTTGATAAAATGTAACTGAGCTACGAAGGAAGTGGCTTATAAGCCGCTTGTTCGATCGGTTCTTGAGTACTGTTCATCAATATAGGATCCTTACCAGGAAGGACATGGATGAGGTAAAGAAGATCTAACGAATAGCTACACGTTTCGTCACGGAATCGTTTAGTCGGTGCGAGAACGTTACACATATGGTCAACAAACCTCAGTGGCAGACGTTACAACAGAGGCGTTGTGCATTACGGGAAGTTTTAATGCTGAAATTTTGAGAGCGTACTTTCTGGGAAGAGTCGAAAAACACGTTATTTCGTCTCACATACTTCTCACCAAATTATCACGACTAGAAAATTGGAGAAATTTGAGTTATTACGGAGTATTGACGAAAATTATTGTTCCCACGCGTCACCGTTAGGTGACTTGCGGAGTAAGACATATAGATATATAAAGGCCTTATTATACAGGATATCTAAAAAGGTTCACTACTACTTCAGTGTGTTACGGAACCAAAACCAATAAGGAAATTCACATTATCTTTGGTTCATATGACAAACTCACAAACTTTTTTTTTTTTTTTTTTTTTGTGTTCTAGGTTTCCTTGAGTGAAGCGAAATGACAACGGTTCAAGGTAAGTCTCAGTGAATACAATGGTTTATTCAAACCAAATCGTATAAGCAGGTCCAAAGCACTTTCAGACACGAAATAAGAAGCACCCAGCCTCGTAGAAGTCGGTGCGTCGCTCATACAGGAATTCTATGCAGACATCAGGCGTTGATATGGGGTACCATACTGGACGACCTGAAATGAATGCAAACCGAAACAGAACCAATACGACTGTCTTTTAAAACGTTCACTGCAGAAGTCTGTTCGCAGGGCGTCGCAGGAGCTGCAAATCACTAGGGCGACCCTGCACTGTCTCTCCGCAAACGTTTACAGATGTACGCATACACATTGAGGTTGTACTCTACCTTTTGAGACACCATGTACTAGAGTTGCTCTGACACAGTAACCGAGAGTGAAGCCGTATTATTGTCGTACACGAGCAAATTAGGTTGTTCAGTTACAGGCAATATGATATTTCTCGATTTACATAAAACGAATGTTAATGTAGATTATATTAAATATTTCTTTACACTGCAGAATCATCATACATGATATTTCAATAGAATATTGGGGTTTTAAAACTATGTAGCATTTATTGATTTCAACTTTGTGAGCTAACGGAAGAATTGTGACGCCCTGAAAATATCCTAAATCGGAGTTGGCTTGGCCGCACAGGCCGCTCGGCCAGCCGGGGCCCGGCAGAAAACACGTGGTGCCGACCGTTAGCCACACGAGAGGGGTAGCCCCAGTGCGTGGTCCACCGAGCACGTGGCTGGGAATTCCTTGGTGATGCCGTGCGCCGGGAGGGCCAAAGATGGCGGACTTTGTGAAACCTTAATGGAAGACATTCACCGTTCGTATAGAAATTAATAATAGCCAGATGAATCGTGATACCTTTAAAAGAAACATGTACATTATCATCATTTGCACGACAATTCTGCTGGTGTAATCAGATTTTCAAGATCTTTATTTGTTTTGAAGATTAGTATCTGACTGTAAATTATACAAGTAACACCTAGCAAGGAATTTCCAAAATCTAAAGCTTCACTTGATTTCGTCGATCGACGTGTCTTTAGAAAGCTATTAGCGTAAACCTAAATTGGTATAAATTAGAGGCATTTAACTTGAATAGTGCATGAGTTATTGGAGGTCAAAATGACCAATTACTATCGATCGCGTCAGGCCTTAAGTACTCGGCAGTTACACGAAAAAACGGTAGCAGCATGCTTATAAATATATTTATCCATCTATGTCTTTGTTTATACCCGATATATACAATTCATGAAGAAATTGGTTAAATGCTTAATGTGTTATAGAAAGCACAGAGACATTAGGCTGCTGGCCCACCTTTTGTTCTATTCCTCTGATATGTGTTTATTTAATTTGTTTATGTATCTAATAATAAGTGTTAGAGCGTGTTTATGGTCCAACCGTAGGAATATTTATATAATTTCAAGTTATTTAAGGGGCCCCAGAACGCCCTATACTTGCAATGTTAAAATAACGCTTATAAATTACATCTTTCCTCACAAAGTATTTGACGTAGGAGTTGAACTTTTTACAGATTATTTATTGGAATATGGGCTACAACTTAACACAGGGATTTTACAAAATTTTAGTTCAGTTATTAAAGATGATTTTTTTTCAATTGTAATGAAAATTCACAACATTTTTTTGCAATTTTTTATTTATATATTCAAAAATATACAGTTTTTTGGAAAAAGGCTGTGTTAAATTATGCAGAAGGTACTGTTTAACATTTACTGAATGTTTGAAACAAATATGTTTGGACGATCCTTAGAAAACATGTAATTAGTATGAAAAAATAAAAGTTTTGGGAATCGAGCGACAAAGATTGGATTAACTTTTTAGTGCATTCCAGGTCCATAGGATGGATTACCTTCATCCTCTGCAAACTCCTCCTCCAGCTTCCTCTTGTTCCTCCTCCTGTTTACTCTTGCTTGTATTTCTAGACTCTTTACAGCCCTGTCTGCAGCCCGAAGGCGTTCCTTGTCTAAAGCAAGCATCGCTCGTATCATGTTAGAATGTTATTATTTACAGTAATAGCACATACCTTTGGCTTTCCAACATTTCTCCTTTTCTTAAAAGCCTTCAGAGGATTTCTAATAACTTTACTTTTACTCATTATTATACTTCAACAAAACAGAGACTCAAGAAACAGAATTAATTACGAACATTTTCGAGATAACGACAGAGTAAATAAACATGAAACAATCGACAATCACACCAGCGATATATATTGAACCATCACAGGATAGCCACAACACATACTTTATCTCACATCACTAAAATGTACCTGATGAACACGGACGTCAATAATAACACCATTTGACAGCAGTTTAACAGCGCCACAGTGGGTCACGCCCATGTAGAACACATTTCAAAAAATTTTAAAAATAGTTGTAGTCTTCGGAATTGAATAAATTATATATCTATTAAAAGGCAATAGTCTGCAGATTCAGAAAACGCAAAAAAGTAAAAATTGAACTTTTCATGATTTTGAGCCTTTCCGTAGCCCCTTAAATGTAAATCCAGTATTTCGAATGTGTTTCATTATGTTTGAGTGGGTGCGTTGGACTGAAGTAATGGTGTGAGCGCTCTAGCCAATCAAAGCACTCGTGAATGGGGAGACTGGATGGAAATGAGTTCGGGAGAGAGGACAGGGGAGTACGGCACAGGAACACGGGAAGTGCCGGGACGGTACGGCGCGCCGGACGCTCGGTCGCGGCAGAGACTTGGAGAGTGTGGATTGGTTTTCACGTGGTCGCGGCAGATAGAAGTACTTTGGAGTACCGACTTGTACACTTGTGAGATTTCTGTGGCTTCTACAGTGAAGACGTAGTGTGCGTTTAGAAGTGAATATCTAGCGAGCTATGTTGTTGTTCATAACTGATTACGTGCAATAGGAATCTATTGTTTCCCTGTTATGCAGCTTATATTTTATTTAATTTCTGGACCATCGACACCAATAAGTGTTTTGCAGAAATATACCGCATTCTCAAAAGAACTTCTACTATCGTACTCATCATTTAAAGTCATTAAGATAGTACCTGCAGATTTTATTTAATTTCAATCTTTCATTTATAAATTAATGTGTTACATTAATAATTCGCAATTGCCGAGTGATAGAAACTCTCGACCATTCGATTCATGTGTGTATTCTTATCGTATACTGTAGACTCAGCAGTATTTGGCCTGTAATGCGGCATCTACGTATCCCAGCCCGTAGACAATGAAACCAGCCAAAACTTTTAATATTACAACTCTGATTCGGAGGGTACGTAGTTGAGGGCCCCATAATTTCGTTTTAATGTTTTAGAAAGCCCGCAACTTACAGTTATATTACCAATATTTGCGTCTTTTTAAACACGCTAATCAAAACGACTAGACGAATTTTCGTGTAGTTTTCACAGGTAACTTCAGCGTACCTTGGGGAATAGGTACGTCTCATTTCTTCAAAATCCGATCAAAGAAGAAAACATTGTCATTTAAAGTTTTGTCTAAAACCGCCGTGTCTGTTTGAACGTGGTAATCTCCAAGTAATTTCCAAGACTATTAGACGATTAGTTTTCATTGGTGTTTTCAAAGGTTAACTTTAGCGTAGCTAGGGGGAAACACAGGCTATATTTCATCAAAATTAGAGCATGGATGGAAAAAAGAGATCGTAATTTAATATTTTATCAAAAATCATCTGCTCAGCTCAATATTTCGGATGTTTAATCATAACTGCGTAGTACGCCAAAAAACCAGTAGATGGTGCTGTTTGTTTCATAGTACACCAAAGAACCTGTAGAAGGTGTTGTTAGTGTTTTCTAAGTCAGATGTATCTCCGCGAGTTCATGACAGTGACAGAACTGAGCGTCTCAGTCATATCTTTACGAATAGAAACTAACATCAAATGTACTTGTCTAGGACATATGAATTTACTGCTTTCGTTTCCTACATTAAAATGTGAACGACTGCTAGGAAAAAGGAATACATTAAGCTTGGTGCGTGATCTGAACACCTACACATTTCACTTTTATATAGTTTTCCGTATCAATAAAAATGTCTAGAAAGAAGTCGAGTCATTCGGAATACACCAGAACTGCTGAAAGACTGAGGACTATGTGGTTTCAAGAACCCAGTGAAGATCGTTGCCTTAGACCTCCTCCAGCTCCAGAACATCAGGCTTTATTTCTCTCTTTGGTAAACCCTTCCGAAAGCGAAACGCTATGTAACTCTGATGGAGATCATCATGCATTATCTCGCTCCTCAGAACCGTTCACTCACAAAACTTGAAGCTACGTCCCTCCAACGTAACACCACAGAAGCGGAAATTTCGATGGGAAGTGACGCAAGCAAGCGAGCTTTTACACCCCGAATCCAGCTTATTCCTAGCAGTTTACCGTATAGATTTAAAACTTAATTCCATGCATAGTAAGTCTCGGCCCCAAGTATAAATAAATGCCTTGGCAAAAACAAGGTTCCTCAGCTACTAAATAATACGTGAAATGAAAGAACAGTTCCAACAGTTTTGTTTGCATACCTGTGCCCATGTCCAAGCATTGTTTCCAGTATCACCCGTGAGAAAGTGCTAGTAACCAAATGGCGACCATTGCACAGAAATCCCTTGTGTTCTACAGATTGCAAGGATTGGACCTATTGGTTCATTGCAACTGCGTTTCTTATCAGGTCCACTGTAAACCTGTAAGTGATATAAACATCCAAAGATGTCATCATCTGTTTGCGGGGAGCAGCTGTATAGTGATGAGCCAAAACGTTTTGACCACCTGCGTAGTTGCTTCTTTTTCCCGCTTTGGAATGAAATTCATCACTGATTCTGCGCATCGGCAACCGGATAGTTAGTTAGTAGGTTTTTTGAGGTGTGTAGCGTAAGATGTCTACACACAGGTCACGTAATTCGCATAAATAACGGGCCGCTGATTGGCGTACGCGCTGATGGCGCTCGATAGCGATACAGATGGATTCATAGGATTTACATCACGAGAATTTGGTAGCGGAGCCATCAACCTGAGTTCACTGAAATGCTCGACGAACCACTGTAGCATGGTTCTTGCTCAGAGACACGGGCAATTATACTCCTGAAACATGACATCGCCATAAGAGAAGAGATCAGTGACAGAGGGATGCAGGTGGTTCGCAGCCGTCAAGTGTGTTTTCTGTTACTACCATAGGTCTAATGCAAGCGCAGGAGAATGCCTCCCACAGTATCTCGTACTATTCCCACCAGCCTGCTTACGTGGCGCGCTGTACTTGTCGAGTCGCATGTCACCAAGATGAAGGCGTTTGCGGAAACGCCCATCGACCTACTGTACCAAAAATGTGATTCACCCGAAGAGTCGACGCGTTTCCATTGATCGATGGGAGAATCTCGATGGACCTGAGCGCAGTTCAGTCGTAACTGACGATGTCCTTGGGTCAAAATGTAAACACGTTGGGGCGGTCTGTTCGGCTTTCCATGTTCAACGGTGTGTGATGGACGGTGTATCCCGAAACATTTGTGCGAGTATTGTGTCTTTCGGCAGAGATGCCACAGATCACCTATCCCACTCTAGAGCAAACAAGCCTCGGAACCCCAAGTTCTGTGAGGAGAGAGGATGTCGAACCACTTAGTTGTTTCATTGTCCTTGTATCTCTTTCTGCAGATGCTCACGACAGCAGCACGTGAACATTCGACCAACTTCGCCGTTTTCGAGATACTCATTCACAGCCTCTGCGTAATAATATTCTGCAATTTATCAACGTCGTTTATGTCAATGGATTTCCCCACTTGCAGCCTATATATTCGCTAAGGTGATCCCTCTTCAGTGTCTGCCCCGCTTATATACTTTTGTTACCGCGTCATGTGCCCGCAGTGCCACCAGGCAGCATACAACGTGGCGATGGTCAGTGGCCACAATGTTTTGGATTATCAGTGTGTTTGCGAAAAGAAAAGTGCGGGACGACCAAGAGTAACTGACGAACGTGTTGAACGAGTAAGAGATATTTGAGGTGTTGCCCATGGAAATGAGCTCAGGAGGCAGGTCGTGAGTTAACAATTAAAGTGACGTCTATGTAGATACTTTTAAGAAGACGTTTAAAGATGTGTCATTATTTGCAGTTTTTACGAACTGTAAAGCCTATACCACAGGTGATGTGCCAACTTTGCAAACGAAGTGTTGCTGCAGGATGAAGTTTTTCTTCATTATGTCGTATTCCGCTCTGAAATGCAATTTCACCTAAGCGGAAATGTGAAAATACATAGTGTGCCCCTATAACGTGGCTTAGGTACAACGAGACTCCCCTAAACTGAATGTGCGCTATCTAGACCTAAAGTTTACGGGCTTTTCTTTTACGGTGAACCAGCTGTTACTGATGTTTCTTATTTTTATGCTCTAGAACTATACTTTTTTCCTCAACTGGAAGAAGCTGAACATCAGACCTTTATTAGCAGCAAGATGGTGCGCCGCCACGCCACACTGGCAGACCTCGCATCGTCCCCCCCCCCCCCCCACCCCTCACGCCTACGCCCACACCGTTCACCCGATCTCACCCCATGCGATTTATCTTTGGCTACACATGAAAGGGAAGGTAATGTGTATGTGCCTCCGATACTGGGTGATGTACCCGACTTAAGAAACAAGACCTAAGCAGTTTTTGCAACAATTTACTCCGGACACACTGTTCAAGGTTCGGAAAAACTCGCCTACTGACTCGATGTGTGCCATTGAACACTTGTAAGAAAAACTTTTGCACTCGCTCTATCCTTTGATGTTCTATTTACAATTTTAAGTTAAATATAGTAAGTGCTACAAAGACTTAAAACCCAAGCGTTCATTATAAAACACTTCGTATAACGTTATTCTGAGACCAGGAAGAATACGATACTTGTTTTCAACAATGTTTATTTATTAAATTAGTAGAAAGGCAAACTGGAGCTGCAAGGAATTAAAATAACTTTGGTTTATCGCGTTACTATATCTTTCCTGGGCCTCAACGAGTTTTGCTAACGATGAGTAAAGCATATACAAGGCTATTAACAGCACTTAAAATTGCACTCATAGTGAACTCATGTTCGTTTGAACTTAAATAATTACAGAAACATCTCAGTATCGCTTTGCTTAGATAGATTTTTTCTCTCCTGTGCTGGTATGAATTGCCGTAATTAAGAGAAAGTAGCAGTAGAACTGCAGCTAACGGACAGTCTTCTGGTGATCCATAAGTACCATTCTATAACATATACGTTTGTCAGAAAATCCGTAGCGGAGATGGACACTGTCTCGCTATCGGTAATTTCCTGAACTGTGCCAAGCCAACGTCTGCGGCAGGTAGGTGCCTAATAAGCCGTAACAGAAATTTTTGATTCTGTTCCAGACGATTCCAGAACTGTAAAAATAGAACAATAATCGCTCCATTAATGACCACCCTTTTCTAGGAGCTATCATATTCTCATTATCTTACCTCAGGAACCGACGGAGAAAAGTGTAAGCCACATTTACCTCAAGGTTTCCTTCTGCTGTTTTGCTTCTGTGATAAAATATTTTCTTACTTACGGAAAGAGTTTGTTTTATCGATCCGTAAACGCATCGTCACGATCATTAAGGTTTACAACAATTCTCTAATGAGCATATTTTTATCTCGGCATGCTCCTTCTCCCTCCTCCCAGACATTCGTTACAAGCAGCTAGTGTCCTGTTGCTACTACCTCTTCCCACCCCTTCCACAAGCATTTTGTGAATAATATGCAGTTAGTCAATAAGAAAATATTTTTTTTCCTCATGGAAGAATTTTATTAATCATTGTTCTTTATAGTAAACAGGTCATAATATATTTATCTTCGTATAATCTCATAGATAAGTTTGTTCATGGTGTACAACTCGAAATGGAAAAGACACATTCCTTGGTGCAATCAACTGAAAGTGACGCCATCATTTTTTTTAGTCAGGAAAGTTCGCCACATTTTTTATTATCCTGCTGTTAACTGGGCTTAATGAGAGGAAAACATTAGTTTTGGCCACATGACTGTATGTTGTAAGCCTTTTTTAAAAAATATATGGGATTGAGATTCAAAAAGACCTATGGATGACATATTTCATGATGGTCCTATTGCTTGGGATACGAGTCCGCACACAGCGAGAAAGAAAAGGAAAAGCAACAAAAGATCATACGGACATATGAATATGCACGAAATACTACGATTACGGAAAATGAGGTGGCTCGCTGAGCCAAACTGTATGTATTAAAATATAATTAATTTTCTATTTGCCTTCTCTAACTACACCGTACATATTGGGTAAGTTCTTAGCCGCCTATTGTGGTGTCGTTTCATACGTAGACTCGTACGTAACTATTACGACCCACAAAAAATTCTTTTCACAAAAGGTATCAATGAACCAAAGGATAACTTTCAACTCTGAATTATCCCACGTACCACACTACGATTGGTTATTGGCAGTCTCCTAGTAAAGGCTAATATCTTTTATTAATGACTCTACACAATTAGTAAAGAGTCATTGCAGCAGATAATGTAGCCTTCATTATAAGTATATTAGTTAAGTTACCAAGGCAAATTCAGGAGTGGTCCAATGGCAAGCTGATATGGTGCTTTAAAAATGCGTAATATCTTAAGGTGTGGTCCATAGCTTAGATAAAATATTTTTTATAGCATATAATTTTATTTTGCTTGAACTGGTTTCAACAGATTCATCATCCCCTGTAAGACTTTATAAAGTTTAATGTGATGTACACCACTTTTTCATTTCTGGGAAGGAACTTCAGCATGAGTTGTTCCTTTTAGAAACGCACTATGTAACATCTTAACCTCCTGTTAAACCAGTTCTAGGAAAAATGCTTGACACAACTCTGTCTTGTAATATTTATTACGATCGGTTTCTGTCATTGACTATCTTGTAGGTAAGAAAGAATGAATACAACGAAAAACGAATCCAAGTTGCAAATTTTACTTTTTATTCATTCGATGACTAGTTTCGGGTGGAGAGCCATTTTAAAATCATCATAACAAAGTCGGTAATGGAAGATGTCTAGAATGTACTATGACCATTTACATTCAGATAACTGATGATTTGAAAACGGGTCTCGCCCGGAACTAGTCATCGAATGAATAAAGAGTAAAAATCTGCAACTTGGAAGGGTTTTTGGTTCTACTGACTAACAGAAGTTGCTGACCAATCCTCTCCAGCATGGTGAACGTTCGTAAGAGAGAATGAGTTTATCGATTGTCACAAAGTGTGCCACAGAGACAGATTAGTGGAAACTTATAATCATTGTTTTGCACGTTTTATATTTAAGTTGTTATTCATATGTGAAAACATGTATGATGCGTGTCGCTGTCATTATATTCTTTATTATTACCTGGGGAACACTCAGGGAAGGAAACCTGTCGTAATAAGTAAGTATTAGAATGTTATATCATGCATTATTAAAAGTGTATACAGGGTGTCCCATTTATCTTGACCACCCTAAATAACTGTTTGTCTCGATGCAGATTACAAAATTTTACAAGCAAATGTTCTTTAGCCGTCACGATTTAGCCGTCATGATTGCCTTCATTGTAGCTTTGCTTTTTTACAAAGATATGAACAGCGGTATGAATTTTTTTAAATAACACCTTGTATTTTTTTATTCGATAATTCATTTCCTCTCCTAAAGACCTATTCAAAAATGTATCTCAGTGTACCATTCACTGAAACACAACGTTATTAGTTACATACCACAACATTCACTTTGAGCACAGGATCACCAACTCATCCACTTGCTGAAGTTGTCAGAAAACAAATGAAAACCAAGTAAAAACGTAACACAACATTGACTTTGACTCTCCTGTAACGTTACCCAGGAGTAGAACATTCAAAGGTGTGGTGACCCTGGACAGAGGTACACTAGTTCACTAGTTGAATGAAAGAATTATTTACTGCTTCCAGTGTTGCCTGCTGAAGACAATTACAAGCAAAGAGGATACGTTTCTACATGTCCTCTGGAATTGTTGGAATATCACGATAGACAACGTCTTTAATGCATCCCCAAAGAAAAATGTACAGAGGATTTAAATCAGGAGACCTAGCAGGCCAAGAAACAGTTCCTCCTCGACCAATCTATCTGGCAGGATACCTTCGGTTCAGAACACGACGTGGACGCAGGTCATTATATGCTGGACATCCATCGTGTTGATACCACATAAGCATTCTGTTTCTTAGAGATACTTCATCCAGAAGAGGAGGAAGAATTCGTCTGAGGAAGCTGGAATACGCTGTGCCGTTTACACTAAAGGGCCAATAATTGTAGTACCAAGCATCCCACACCAGACGTTAACTCTCCATTGACGCTGATGTTCCACGTGTCTAAGCCGTCGTGGGTTGTCACTGCTCCAATAATGCATGTTCCTTGCATTTACTTATTCTGTGTATGAGAAGCAACATTCATCGATAAATACAACATTGCCTAACATTCTGCGTGGTGTCTTTGTTCTAAGTCGTGTCTCCCTACCACTTTCGCGCAACGACGCTCTGAGCGTGTTTTTTTAGGGAATTGACTAGTTTGAACCTGTGACCTGTTGCTGGTAAGGAGACGCCAGACCACACATGACATGTAGAGTTCAGAAGAGTTCAGTGAGACCAGCGATGATATAACCAAATACTTAATGATTTCAGCGTCTGCTCCACTGCATTCCCTGTAAAAGAATCTTAATAATAACTAAATTTAGTGGAAGGGGTTCAAAGCTTTCCTATTTTTAGTTAGCTGGAAAAATAACGTCGAAAAAGCAGTTAAGTTTACCATTGGAAATTTTATTCTACTCATAAAACATTGTTTATAAATTGCACTGTTGATAAAAGGAAATATTTTAATACAGGACGATAAAAACCAACTGCGTTCAACACAAATGTGAACGAATATTCCCTGAGTGGGTTTCCAAGTTCTACAATGGATCGAAGGATGACCTATGCCATATCACATCTATAATCTAGGTTTAAATTAAGTTTCACAAAAGAGAAAACTATCAAAATGGTCTACAGTGACCCTCAATTATCTTTAATTACTTATCTAACTTGTCGTAAATTACAGTGGCTGATGTGGCTTCTCAATAATTATATAATAGAAAAATCATCGCGTTTCAGACTTTAACTTACGTAGCAAATGTGAATACCATGAGCTTCATTGACGATCGACGCTAGTATTACGTAAAAAGGGGATGTAACAGATGAGACTTCTGCAGTTCTGAGTGAAGGCTTATGCGCTCAAAAATGCGGCATCGCGTGCGTTCATTACCTTGTCGGTGTTTGTCAGGGGGCGGCGGGCGGGACAGCTCCACGCACCTCGCCGTCTCGGAAGCAACTCACTCCTAACTTCTACTTACTACACTTTACCGAAGTTGGTTTAAAAAAAAACTATCTGGCTGTGTTTTCATCTGACCAATCAGGGTCTCAATGTTAAACTTAAGCTCCGCCTACGAAAATTCTGTCTATCCAATGAGAAACATTATACTTTTCGTGGTGGGGCAATGTTTTTAACTTTTGCAACGTAACAGAGACGCGAAAAAGTCTCACGCTAAAACTTGCAGCTGGTGTGGCCCTTTTAGTGTTATCGTAAGATCTATACTGTTCTTCTGGAGGGCTCTATCTATTAACATGGTCTGGGGGGTGGTCCTGGCGGTTGCTTTTCGTGGTGGGGCAATGTTTTTAACGTTTGCAACGTAACAGAGATGCGAAAAAATCTCTCGCTAAAACTTGCAGCTGGTGTGGCCCTTTTAGTGTTATCGTAAGATCTATACTGTTCATCTGGAGGACTCTATCTTTTAACATGGGCTGGGGGGGTGGTCCTGGTGGTTGGCTGGCGACGTGGGTGTCCGTCCCTTAACGTAGGGCCTTCTAGCTTAACACGGTTCTGCTCTCGGCTTCTGTTCTCATTTCTTCCCTCGGAACTGCGTCTGTTTCACGGTGGGAAGGTATGACATGCATTTAGGCGTTCTTGTGTTAGTCTGTGGTATTCCATTTGCTCACTCGTTGATCGTATTACTTTGGTTAATTTAATGTCACGATTTATTCGGAGCTATGTGACATACTGCCGGATTTGCTTATCATGTCAGGGTTTTCATGGAAGGTGTTGGATTTGCCTTCCACCTCACAATTGGAGAAGAAGTTCGGGTTGGCGAGGATTTGCTGCTGTGCCCACTGACAGAACTGTACACGATTCTGGAAATCATTCCCATGCAATTCCCTGACTTAGGTGTACATGGTAAGGATGAAACCGGTGACGTGTAAGAACACGTCGTACACTGGTTTTAGGAATGCCAATCTCGTGTTCAAGGTGTCGTGTGCTCACATGTGGATTCATAGCAAAGGAAGCAAGAACAGTAAATTCGGCAGCTTCGTCTGTGCGAGCGCTACGACGATTGAGTTGTCATGGGTTGAAACTTCCCGTTTCCTAAAGCGTTGCAACAATACGAGAAAACATCCGTCGGGAAGGTGGGTTCTTATCAACATATTGCTGTCTGTACAGTTCCGCTGTCTGCGTAACGTTTCGCCTACCTTCACCACCAACAACAAAAAAATATAAAAAAACGTTATATCGATGCAGTTTGTAGGAAGGACAGCATTTACTACATGCCTACTCTACACAACAGTATTAAAAAGGACTAAACTATTGTACTAAATGTACCCATACATAAGAAAAGCCGGCCGGAGTGACCGAACGGTTCTAGGCGCTACAGTCTGGAACCGCGCGACCGCTACGGTCGCAGGTTCGAATCCTGCCTTGGGCATGGATGTGTATGATGTCCTTAGGTTAGTTAGGTTTAAGTAGTTCTAAGTTCTAGGGGACTGATGACCTCTGCCGTTAAGTCCCATAATGCTCAGAGCCATTTGAACCATCTGAACATACGAAAACAGTAGTGCAGTTACTGTTCTGCTAACTTACATTTCCCATAGATGAGTAGCATTCCTACCTTCTCTTCGTTGGTGAACATTCTACTCACACAACTCTTCAACTGACGATGGTTGACGGAAAGACGGGTGTGCGCTCTGCCTATGTTTACAGTCGTCCTCTGTCAACGTCAGCACATGGATGTGTTCCATTGCCCCGAGTACCTGCACTAAGTGGTGGGAGCGTCAACGTCAGCGTTGTGTTATGTAATTAATAACGTTGTGTTTCATTGAATGATACATTGTGATGTATTTTTGAATCGGTCTTTAGGAGAGGAAATGAATTACCGAATAATAATTCAGGGTGCCATTTAAAAAAGTCAGACCGCTCTTCATATATTTGTAAAAAACAAAACTATAACGAAGGCAATCACCTGACAGCTAAAGAACATTTGCTTGAAACATTTTGTAATTTGCATTTGGACAAATAGTTATTTAGGGTGGTCAAGATAAATGGGACACCCTGTATATATGTTGTTAACTACCACCTGAGCAAAATAATAAATTTCTTAAAATTGAAGAGGCAGCACAAATCCCATGTAACTTTTTCTTTATTTTATGTGTTTCACTCTACTATCGCGATCATGTTTAGAAACAAAGCAGCCGAGCACCACACGTTACAAATATCGAACCGTGTACATGGTCCAACATTTGTAACGTGTGGTCCTCGGCTACGTAGTTTCTGAAGATGGTAGTCGAGTGGAAATACGTTACATGCAAGTTCTGGTGGTTCTACAGTTTCGGTGCCTAACGGTCGGTGTTCCCCTGAAGGCAAATGTCTGCGTTCTTTAAAATTATTGAGCAATAATCGGATAGTTTCGATCAAAGACCATATCCTACCTAGATTGGAATACAAAGACATGTTAAATCTCGAATGGAATCTGTATTTGGAGTAAACGTGCACAGCCTGATAATTTCTAAGGAACAACTGCACTTGCTAAGGAACAACCAACAACTGCTTCGAAACAGCCGACCAGTGTAAAAGAAAATGTAGAGGACGGGACGTGTTAACAGCAGCGCAGCCTGTGAATGAACGCTCTATGTGCATTCGACAGTTCACGCAGTAAGGTGTTTGACGAAGATTGTTGTAAAATCAATTAGTACGATATTCTGTGTTTTACGATCGTGCACGAGCAGTTGCACGGCTCGAAGCTGGCCAAAGTATCACTCCTTTGGCTACAGAGTCATCTCGCAGTTAAGATAGACAGCTGAAGGTTGAAATGCTATGCGAAAACACTTTTTCAACCGTAGATTATCTCACCCTGACTAGTGGCGATAAGGCACCATGACTAGTGACGATAAGGAATTACATCTCAATCCTAGACAGTTCTACAGACCTTTCGGCCGCTATAGTTATACACATCTCTGCCAGGGCCATTTTGGGGCTGTTAAATCAGGCTGGTTTGCATTCTCGGAAGTTTGCCAGTTAGTGCAGTGAGAGGGATACACGTTACACATCACAGTTTGATCACGAAGTCATCGGTATGGCTTGGGAGTTATGGTGTGAGCAGGCATTATGCACAATGGCCGCACGAGACACCGTTACAGTACAGTGGTTACACTGAGATTGCAAGAACACCTTCGTATTGGAAGTCGGGTCTGTGTCACAGATGAAATTGATGTCTGTTATGACGGCTGCTGTGGCCGAGCGGTTGTAGGCGCTTCAGTCTGGAACCGCACTGCTGCTACGGTCGCAGGTTCGAATCCTGCCTCGGGCATGGATGTGTGTGATGTCCTTAGGTTAGTTAGGTTTAAGTAGTTCTAAGTCTTGGGGACCGATGGCCTCAGATGTTAAGTCCCATAGTGCTTAGAGCTATGTGAACCATTTAACGTCTGTTATCCTGCTTTCCCACGTGGTGAAATACACTCCTGGAAATGGAAAAAAGAACACATTGACACCGGTGTGTCAGACCCACCATACTTGCTCTGGACACTGCGAGAGGGCTGTACAAGCAATGATCACACGCACGGCACAGCGGACACACCAGGAACCGCGGTGTTGGCCGTCGAATGGCGCTAGCTGCGCAGCATTTGTGCACCGCCGCCGTCAGTGTCAGCCAGTTTGCCGTGGCATACGGAGCTCCATCGCAGTCTTTAACACTGGTAGCATGCCGCGACAGCGTGGACGTGAACCGTATGTGCAGTTGACGGACTTTGAGCGAGGGCGTCTAGTGGGCATGCGGGAGGCCGGGTGGACGTACCGCCGAATTGCTCAACACGTGGGGCGTGAGGTCTCCACAGCACATCGATGTTGTCGCCAGTGGTCGGCGGAAGGTGCACGTGCCCGTCGACCTGGGACCGGACCGCAGCGACGCACGGATGCACGCCAAGACCGTAGGATCCTACGCAGTGCCGTAGGGGACCGCACCGCCACTTCACAGCAAATTAGGGACACTGTTGCTCCTGGGGTATCGGCGAGGACCATTCGCAACCGTCTCCATGAAGCTGGGCTACGGTCCCGCACACCGTTAGGCCGTCTTCCGCTCACGCCCCAACATCGTCCAGCCCGCCTCCAGTGGTGTCGCGACAGGCGTGAATGGAGGGACGAATGGAGACGTGTCGTCTTCAGCGATGAGAGTCGCTTCTGCCTTGGTGCCAATGATGGTCGTATGCGTGTTTGGCGCCATGCAGGTGAGCGCCACAATCAGGACTGCATACGACCGAGGCACACAGGGCCAGCACCCGGCATCATGGTGTGGGGAGCGATCTCCTACACTGGCCGTACACCACTGGTGATCGTCGAGGGGACACTGAATAGTGCACGGTCCATCCAAACCGTCATCGAACCCATCGTTCTACCATTCCTAGACCGGCAAGGGAACTTGCTGTTCCAACAAGACAATGCACGTCCGCATGTATCCCGTGCCACCCAACGTGCTCTAGAAGGTGTAAATCAACTACCCTGGCCAGCAAGATCTCCGGATCTGTCACCCATTGAGCATGTTTGGGACTGGATGAAGCGTCGTCTCACGCAGTCTGCACGTCCAGCACGAACGCTGGTCCAACTGAGGCGCCAGGTGGAAATGGCATGGCAAGCCGTTCCACAGGACTACATCCAGCATCTCTACGATCGTCTCCATGGGAGAATAGCAGCCTGCATTGCTGCGAAAGGTGGATATACACTGTACTAGTGCCGACATTGTGCATGCTCTGTTGCCTGTGTCTATGTGCCTGTGGTTCTGTCAGTGTGATCATGTGATGTATCTGACCCCAGGAATGTGTCAACAAAGTTTCCCCTTCCTGGGACAATGAATTCACGGTGTTCTTATTTCAATTTCCAGGAGTGTATGTACCAATTTTCTTTAGAAATATACCACTCCACCTCTATTACGTATGTACTCCGTTTCGTGTCGTCGATCATTGTCCGTCATTATTCCTGTCCAACGCGTCTCTGATCTTCAAAAGTTGTCAGACAGCGTGTCACAGAAACAGATGTTGGTATGTACGTATACAGGGTTATTCAAAAAGAAGGAAGTGAGAAATGCTTCGGAAGCCTACGCTACCACATTAAGCTTGATGTTTTAAATTATTACTTTTCTACTAATAACACTATTCGCAACACATTTCAGAGGTATACAACTGAATGTTTCTGCAAAATTCTACTGCTGTACGACACGTGACGACATAAGACGCAATCAGCATTGAAATACGGGGGAATGAAACTGTAGGGAGATATTCGCTAGAGATGCAGCTGACGTGTGTACAAATACGTCTGAAAAGTGTTACATATATGTGAAATATACATGTATGTGACATGTGCGTACTTGGACAAGGCCATGGGTGAACACTCATCCTAAACACTTCCATAGATTTCAACCAAATTTGGTACACATACTACTTCCCCTCTAAAAATAAATGCCATGAGGACAAGATCCAGCACCCTCCTATTGGATTGGAATATGGGAAGAGAAATGGGGGAAGGAGGGGATGGACAGAGATAGGAGACAAAGGAAGGGAAGAGGGGGAGATGCACAGAAAATATGAAGATGAAGAGAGAAACCAAAGAGCAGGAGATGTACTAATAAATGAAAGAGTAGGAGATGGTCAGACAAAGGAGGAAGTAGATGAAGAGCAAGATGAATAGTAGAAGATGAAGAGAGGGGAGGATATATACAGAGAGGAGAGTTAGGAGAAGATTGACAGAGGGAGGAGGTGGAGTAATGAAGAAAGAGGAAACGGACTTGGGTAGGGGGACGGAGCAGATGGACAGATGGAGAACAGCACGTGGACAGAGGGGAGTGGAGCAGATGGAAAGAGAGAGGGCCAAGAGGAGATAAAAAGAGCGTGGGGGCGGGAGAGGGGGGAAGATGGAGATGGACATCGAGATACGGAAGGAGGAGATGGAGTATTAACAAATTGGAATAAATACATAACCAGATAACACTAGTACTATATAACAGGTAAATCATAACGCAATGGAACAGCCGACATAATTTTAAACACTTTAGAGATTTCTACTTTCAGACTGGCTTTACATACACCGGACAGAGCCCATAAGCAAATATGAAATGACACATTGCGAAAATTGTGCCAATGGCACTGAAGACCACAGCCGCCTGTAGGCTGCCCCGTGGGAATAATAAACGGAAGTCTACAGCAAATATTATGTGCTTTTCTCAGTCCAATCTTGCCACGTGCATGAATGATGATGAAATGATGACAACACGAACACCAGGTCATCTCGACTCAGGTGAAAATCCCTGACCCCGCCGGCAATCGTATAAGGTTCGAAGTGAAAGGAGTGAATGGGTGCTTTTTTACTGATTGCAGTGACATAATTACCGTAAAATCGACTCCATTTTGAAATGTGTTCTAAGGCTTCCACTTTACTCTCATAAATAATTTTGATTCACTTTTATTGTCAAATCACACAGATCTACTGATTGCCTTCTCGTGAGCATGATAACGCTATATCTGGTTCAGTCAACGCGGCGCAGGAGATATATAAGGATACAAGTATACGGCACCCACTTTTCGGCTTAAATTGTGTACTGAACATTCCGTTGTCATTACTACGCTGCACACACACACACACACACACACACACACACACACACACACACACACACACACAGATATGCACCACCAATAATCGTGTTTCATCATTTAAATAAACTTTCTCACTTAAAGTCCGGCTCTAAAATCCGATGTCAAAGCCAGGCTTCTATTACTCTATGCAGGTTGTAAGAAAAAGGCGTGGCCAGACTTTCAGAAAACGTACATAGCATTAAAATATTTTATATACATATTTATGTTAGAGCTCATTTTCTGCATTTCTTCGTATTAATGATGGGGAACACACGGAAATAAAATGCACCAGCGTTAAATGAAACGTTTTCTTACACGAAATGTTCAACGCAACCTCTTGGCTACGTTTCGTTAGAATGTACAGTAAGTCTTGAGAGATGGCAGGGCACTCTCACTGTTGATACGGTGTCATGCTGCTTAATGTTCATAGCGAAGGTGATATTTAGTACTTGGTTTCTACATGACTACATTCATATGATGAAATTGTTGGCAGTAGTTAACATTCTTGCTTGTGTGCTCTAGAGAAGGTATAGCGGTAAGCTTCACCTATGTTCGAAGGAGGAGGGTGCCGAGTTAATTGACAGCAGTAAAAGCATGCGGCGGCTGAGAGCCGAGGGGAGCTTTTTTTCTGCAGAAGGGACGGGCGTACGTAGATGAAAGCGTTCGCCGACATCATTGTTATATAGACCACAACTCCTCCCAGTGTTCTGATTTAAACTACCTTTGCCATTCTATTAAATTCATGGCTGCAATTGATAGAACCCTAAAGCTTCCAGTCTTAAATCGTAGGTTCACCGCCAGTGTTCGATGTCCCAGTGGAACGAAGGTAATGTTGATATATCACTCACTGCATTGATTCTGTTGACATGTGACTAATATTCCTCCACTAGCATCAAACATGTAGCCTCAACTGTTTCATTTTGGTTACAGACTTGGGTTACGGTAAAGTGAACTGGAAATGTACTCATATCCTGATTTGACATGTCCCGGTGGCTGTACGGATTAGCTGATGGTAAAGCCCGTGGCGTTCAACGTTTGTATAGGGAGAGATTTCCAGAATGTTGGTGCCCACACAGAAGAACGACTGAAGCGTTTGATCTTCCTCTAAGGGAGCATGGAACGTCCACGAATACTATCCGCGACTGGTGTAGACCTAGAAGGGCAAGGACGCCTCAACTGGAGAAGGAACTTTTTCGTGGAACTGAGAAAAACTCTGCAGTCAGCGTACGACAGTTGCCTGCAACCATTAATGTAGACCATAAGACCGTGTGACGAGTTCCAGATGAGAAGCTGATGTATCCGTACCATGTGCTGCACGTGCGGGCACTATCGGCAAATGATTTCCCTGCAAGGGTGCACTTCTGCAAATGATTCATTCTGTTGTGTCTAGACAAGACAGTCTAGACACAGGGTGAGGTTACCGAAAGGGCACGCGTCAACTCACGCCGACTGGCGTGAAGTCTGGAACAGGATAAGTTGTGAATGCTATAGAGAAAAGTATGCAGCTAAGGTTATACTTAACTTTTATTCCATCATTGTGGTACATCGCTATTGACGATACAAATTAGACTCTCACCAGATAGGGTTAATGGCGCCTTGCTAGGTCGTAGTCATGGACTTAGCTGAAGGCTATTCTAACTGTCTCTCGGCAAATGAGAGAAAGGCTTCGTCAGTGTAGTCGCTAGCAAAGTCGTCGTACAACTGGGGCGAGTGCTAGTACGTCTTTCTAGACCTGCCAAGTGGCGCTAGGTCTGCAATTACTGACAGTGGCGACACGCGGGTCCGACATGTACTAATGGACCGCGGCCGATTTAAAGCTACCACCTAGCAAGTGTGGTGTCTGGCGGTGACGCCACACATTCAACAACAGGTCAGACCTCATGTTAGTGCAAATGTGTGACAGTAGGTAAGCTTCTAGCCAGTTGTTGGGAGACCAGAGGATGCCTCGCTCTGAGAGTGCGTCCGTAAACATCGACGGACAGGATATAAGTCTGTCCTCTACCGCCTGCAGGGAGCTAGCTCGCTGCAGTGTCAGTTGGAGGTTAGCATTTACTCACGACATGTGAGTGCTTCGCGTTGGCCGCACATTGCTGCAAGGCTTCTGCCTCGCCTGGGGACCGATATAGGCGCCGCCTTGTCGGCTGGGAACTTGACTGTCGCCTATCCTACCGCTGAAGGAAAAAATGAGCCTGCCTGGGGAAATATGGCCTATCCATATTGTGGACTATAGTGAGATCTTTTACCGGTAGTCATTAATTTTGTGCTCTGTTGCGGCATCCTGGTTCCCTCCTCCCTATTTGATACTTGTGTAATTACTTCGGTGTGGTGTTAAGAGCCAAAGCCTCTCGGTGTTTTGATATTGCCTGTGGCGAACATGCATTCAGTTAAAGATTTCAGGTTCATTCGCCACGGTACTGAGCAGCGGCTAGCTGTGTGCTTAAGATGCACTTTCCTTTACATTATTTTGTAGATTACGTGCTCTTTGCTTTCGTCTCGAAGCACGGGGTAGCCGCCCGGTCTTAGGCGCCTTGTCACGGTCCCCATGGCTCTGCTCGCCGGAGGTTCGAGTCCTCCCTCGGGCATGGGTGTGTGTGTGTGCTGTCCTTAGCGTAAGCTAGTTTAAAGTAGATTAAGTAGTGCGTAAGCTTACGGACCGGTGACCTCAGCAGTTTTGTGCCATACGACCTTACCACAAATTTCCAAATTTGCTTTCGTCTCGTCTTTTCTAGTGTTTTTAAGGCATTTATTAATTTGTTAAGCACCTACTGTTTCCTATAATTTGCTTGCCGCCCATATTATCAAATGTGTTGTATTTTATGAAAATAATAATAATTCATCTACATTTGGTTTTACAACTGTGCAGTGTTTAATTCTGTGTCTATGTGTATTTAATGCTTTATTATCAGAGACCTACAGGCACTATAGAGATTTTGTAATACATTTGTCAAAAGACATCTGTTTTGATAAGAAGCTGATCAGCTGAGTACATTCAGTACATATTACTTCCCATCTGTCTGTTTATTATTTGTCAGTTGTTTATTTTCTCATGCTGCCCACTGGGCCTTGTACAGTCACCCTGTGAACTTGAACGGTCACTTTTGTTGTCTGCTGCCCCTGAGGCTCAGCGTTCGTCTTCCTAAGAATTTTCTTATTTGTCAGATTTTATATACTTTGTTTTAAAAGTTTCCCATAAACATTTATGTTATTCCGTAATGTCTTAACGTATGACTACCATCTTGTCCCTTCTTCTTGCCAATCTTTTCCACATATTCCTTTCCCCACCGATTCTATGGAGAACCTCTTCATTACATACCTTATCAGCCCGCCTAATTTTCAACATTCGTCTGTAGCTAAACATCTCAGATGCTTTGATTCTCCACATTTCCGGTTTTCCCACAGTCTGTGTCTCACTACAATAAAATTCTATGCTCTAAATGTGCTTTCTCAAAAATTGCTTCCTCAAATTAATGCCTATGTTTGATTTTGCTTGAAATCTCTTGGGCAGGAATGCCCTTTCTGATATTTATGTCTTCCCTGTTCCGTCTGTAGTTGGGTCTTTTGGTGCCTAGGTAGCGGAATTCCTCGACTTCTTCTAGTTCTTTACCAATTCTCGAGTTAAGTTTCTCGCTGTTCTCATTTCTGCTACTTCTCATTACTTTCGTCTTTCTTCGGTTTACTCTCAGTCCATATTCTGTATTCATTCCAATCCATTCAACTCATCCTGCAATTTTTCGTCAATTTCCCTGAGGATATCAGTGCCATCAGCGAATCTTATCATTGTTACCCTTTCACCTTGATTTTAATTCGGCTCTCGAACCTTTCTTTTATTTTCGTCATTCCCTCTTCGATGTATAGACAGAACAGTAGGGACGGAAGCCTGCTCCGTTCTCTCACACCATTAATCTCTTTCACTTTTATTGATCCCTCTTTGCTCTTGTACATATTGTATATTACCTGTGTTTCCCTATAGTCGTAGTTTACTTTCATTTCCACAGAATTTCAAATGTCTTGCACAATTTGACATTGCCGAACGCTTCTGCCAGGGCTACAAATCCTTTGAACGTGTCTTGATTTTCCCTTAGTCTCCCTTCCAATATCCACCGTAAAGTCAGAACTGCCTCTGTTGTGCCTTTGTCTTTCCTAAAGCTAAACTGATTGTCATCTAAAACATCATTAGTTTTCTTTTCCATTCTTCTTACGTTACTCTCGTCAGCAACTCGGGTGAATGAGCTGTTAAGCTGATTTTGCAATAATTCACCCACTTGTTAGCTCTTTAAGTCTTCGGAATTGTGTTGATGATGGTATACCGACAGTCTCATACATTCTACATACGAACGTGATTAGTTTTTCTATTACTTCTACATCTGCATTATGTGAACTTAAGTCGTCCAAAGCTCTTTTAAATTCTGATTCTAATAGTGGATCCCCTATGTCTCTACGTTAGACTCACTTTAATTCTTCAGTCACGTCATCAGACAAGACCTCTCCTCTGCATTTAACAGTGGAGTTCACGTTTATCTTCATGTTGCCACTCTTATTTTTAACTTCACCGAAGACTGTTTTGACCTTCATTTTTTTCGGTTTCTTCACATTTTTCGTGCAGCCATTTCGCCTTAACTTCCTTGAACTTCCGACTTTTATTTCTATATTCCAGAATTTTCCGGAACATTTTTGTACTTCCTTCATCGATCAACTGAAGTATTTCCTCTGTTGTTCATGGTTTCTTCGCAGTTACCTTCTTTTTACGTATGTTTCTCTTTCCAAGTTCTGCTATTGCTCTTTTTAGAGATTTCCATTCCTCTTTAACTAAACTGCCTACTGATCTACTCCTTCGCGCAGTATCCAGGACTCCAAGCGTAACTATTCGTTCCTTTGTACTTCTGTGTCCGATTCTTTTGCGCGTTGATTCTTCCAGAAGAGTCTCTTAAACTCCAGCTGTAACAGTTGTGATACTAAATGTAACACTTCTGTCACTAAATGTAACTGGGTTTTCTCTTTTGATGCTGTTAATTGTCAGGATGAGCATTCTAAAGCATTCTGTCAGGGTGAAAATATTAAATTAATCAATTTTTCTCTCTTAACAACATATGGGCAGGGTGGGTTCTTCCTTGGCTCGAGTGTGAGGTAGAATGAAACAGCGTTTTTACATCAGATAACTTTTATTGAAAGTTTCGTACAACTGAATCTTACTGGATGTTCTGGTTCGGAGAACGGCAGCTGTGTCGTTTGCGTAGCCTTCTGCTGCGGCAGCGGCGGCGCGGCGGCGGCAGCGTCTGATTACGCTTAGCCGTGTGTATCTCGTGTCGCCGTCTCGCGCGAGGTGGCCCGTTTAATTATTGCGAGCGAAGTCATGTATCGGATGGTGATACCTTGGATGTGGCGTCCCAGTGTTTCTCTTCTCCAAGCGGCCGCGTGTGTTGTGCGTCGGCCAGCGGAGAGGCGCGGCGGGGGAAGGCCACTGTCCCGGACTCGAACAACGGACTCCCGCTTGCAGTCTTCGGCTCTCAGATCTTCATCCCAGCTCACAGGTGACTGCTGATGTGAGGCCGTCTCCTTCCCGTCCTCACGAGTTACCCGGGTACGTAAAAATCAGACTTCAAATACCTTTTAACTTCCGTCTCCTGGCGCCGCGGCTGCTGCTTGCTATTCCATTACAGCGGTGGACTTGGTGCGTCTGTGCATGATGCAGTCTCTTCTTGCATGCCGGTCTTCAGCACCGAAACTGACTGAAAATTACTGCTACTATTCTATTCTTCCTTCGTCTTCTTCGTCTCTCGTCTCGTCTGTCGGGTCCACTGCGTCTCGCGTATTTATTCACTTCAGTTTACTGGAGGTGAACGACTTCACGGTCATTGCCTCTTCTGTCACGTTGAAAAGCTTCTCGAAGAACCTTCTTAACGTCAGTCATTGCCTCTTGGAATGTAGGCGAGGGCCTTTGCTCACATGTGACAACTGAGAAACACGTGAGCCGGTCGGGCGATGCCATGACGGCTGAATCGAGAGCGTCCGCTTGTGTGGATGTTGCTGACTTCACGGTCATTGTCTCTTCTGTTCTGCTGTTCTGCCCACTGTTTGCCAGTATGTAACTCTCTAAACTAAACCAAGTTTTTCATTTACATTCTAATTTCTAGTTCACTTTGATTTCACTAATTTATTTACTTAAGTACCACTCAACACAGCCTACTCTCTGACATGACTAAATTTTGGTCTGAATGGATATCTGCTTCCGTGTACGCCTTATAATCTGGCATCTGACATCTGAATTACTGTCTGACCATGTTGTAATATAACTGAAATCTTTCAGTAACTCTTTCCAAGTGTGCCGCCTTCTCATGTGATTCTTGAACAGAATATTCTGTATAATAAAATGAAATTTTTTGCAGAACTCAATTAGCCTGTCTCTTTTCTCACCCTAGTATTAAGACCATATTTCCCTGTAACCCTTTCCTCTTCTCCTTCCCCTACAACCGCATTTCAGTCCCCCATGACTATTAGATTTTCATCTACCTTTGCCTACTGAATTACCCGTTCAATATCGTCATATACGTTCTTTATCGCTTCACCTTCAGTTTACGACGTCGGCATGTATATATGAATTATCATCGTATGTGTCTATTCTGATGAAAACAATCCTGTCACTAAACTGTTCACAGTAACTAACTCTCTGTCCTACCTTCCTACTCCTACTCCTACTCCCGTTATACCGTTGTCTGGTGCTGTTGATATTACCCTATACTCATCTGACCAGAAATCCTTATCTTCTTTCCATTTCACTTCACTGACCCCTACTATATCAAGATCGAGCCTCTCCATTTCGTTTCCCAGATTTTCTAGCTTTCTTACCGCGTTCAGCTATCTGACATTCGACGACCCGAGTCTTTGAACGTTATCCTATCGTTAGTTATTCAGTATTCTTCTCATGGTCACCCCTCCCTTGGCAGTTCCTTTCCTGAGATGGGAATGGGGGTTATTCCGGAATCTTTTGCCGAGGGAGAGACCATCACGATACTTTTTCAATCACCGGCCACATGTCCTGTGGATACACCTTGTGTCTTTAATGCAGTGGTTTCCGTTACCTTCCTCATCCTCATGCTGCTAACTCATTGTTCATTCTTCCGCCTTTAGCGGCAGTTTCCCACGCAAAGGGCAAGAGACTGCCCTGAACCTGTGTCGATGCCCCATCCCCTTTGAGAAGACCATTGGCCATTGGCCGGATATCTTCGGCCGCCACTGCTGATGATTTTCGTTCAAAATTTAGACAGTGATGGGGTTAGAACCCGACATCGAGAACGTTTATTTTTTTTTTTTTTTATCAAGCAAAGACTCTACCCTAGACCCTGGGTGCAACGAGGCAATTCTTAGTAAACATTTTTGATGAGTAAATTAAGTGAGGATTGCCAAAGGTCCCTTTCCTATCGAATATGGTATCACAATAGATTACCTTCTTTAGAAAATGGTTCAAATGGCTCTGAGCACTATGGGACTTAACATCTATGCTCATCAGTCCCCTAGAACTTAGAACTACTTAAACCTAACTAACCTAAGGACAGCACACAACACCCAGTCAGCACGAGGCAGAGAAAATCCCTGACCCCGTCGGGAATCGAACCCGGGCGCGGGAAGCGAGAACGCTACCGCACGACCACGAGCTGCGGACTTACCTTCTTTAGACTCATGCTCCCTGTTACCAAGTTGTTCTACCTTAAACGATGGTGCTTAGGAGACTATTAAAGAATTTTATTCTCTAATGTTAGAAATTCTTCAAAATATTTCTGAGAAGAAATCATCTCGGTATCCCCCGGCATAGCTAACGAAAGCCCCGGAACTGCGTGGCGCTTACCATCTCTGCGGATCTAGATCAACAGCCTTCTGCCCAGTTGCGTTGCATGAAATGGTTTATTTCCTTAATGTTCCATACTGCACGGACGTCAGTTGTCTCGAAGCTCTTTCCTAACTGTTTGTGCAGTGACAGCCCGTAAGAAGCTGTTAAACGTCGCCCTCTGTCTGCGAAACACCAAGAAACTAGCAAATCACTTATTTAGCATTTATGTTTGTTTTCATTGTTTAATTCTTAAGTCAGTAGCAGCAGGTTGGGTAGTGTGCGTGCGTTTTATATGCGGACGCAGGAGGAGCTGGCCATAGCTCGCGAACAGCTGAAGACATTTATGGCCGCAGTCAGCCGTCTGCTGTTTGCTGCCTCGGGGTGTGGTGGCCGCGGAGTAAATGGAGCGTCGCATAGGGCTCCCGTGGGGTCACTTGTTCCACCCACCGGCTCTGCTGTTGATGCACCCTCCAGCGTACACGAAGCAGGGGATCAGCGCTTACTGCAGAGTGAGTGGCGGGTTGTTAAGAGGACGCGTCGCTCAGGGCGGTGAGCCGAAGTGTGGCCTGGACGTCTCGCCTCGCCCGTTAGCTGGCCACGCACATGTGGATTTAGCAGCTGTCCACTTACATACCCCGCGAATTTCTTGAAGACCTGCAATCCCCGCCTGTGCCTTAGTGGAGGCACAACCTTCAGACCGTTACCTGCACATCTGGTAACTGCCGACCCCGCCTCTCAGCAGGAACAAACACGGGCGGATTACTGCGACGGACCTCGTTCAGCCAAGTCTGTAAGTTTTCAGCGAGCCGGTGGCTCATGCGCTACTCCGGCAAAACAGCACACTTACGTCGAATATGCACGTCTTTCTCAAACGATTTTAAGGAAACTATTCGGAAAAAAATTTGGCTTTGACGTCAGTTAGAGCTTTAATTGTAAGTTTAATAATGAAGTGCTTGTCGTTTTACTAATGGTCATATTTTGAAGGAAAGCAATATACTGCTTGAAATGCTAAAAATTTGCAATGAAAAGTAGGAGCCGTTATGAATTTGTGTTTGGTGCACACAAAATTTAGCTGACATATGGATTTTTGTTTAGACCTGTGAGGAGATTTCTATCACCCATTCCGAAAAAACTGATATTACACTCATTCTCGATCACGCGTACCAGAGCTAAAGCTGGAATGAAATACTCAGATCACCCCAGTTACCTCACAAACTGTTTGAGATGTCGAAACGAGATTTTGACAAATGATAGCACGAAAAGAGGAGAGTATTTCCTATCTACCACAATATATGAGCAAGTACAGACTTTTACAATTGAATGATGTAACTTTTTAGAGTCATAGAGTGTTGGTGAAATGATAATTAGTGGCCGGCTTTTGTGGCCGAGCGGTTCTAGGCGCTTCAGTCTGGAACCGGGCGACCGCTACGGTCGCAGGTTCGAATACTGCCTCGGGCATGGATGTGTGTGATTTCCTTAGGTTAGTTAGGTTTAAGTAGTTCTAAGTTCTATGGGACTGATGACCACAGATGTTAAGTCCCATAGTGCTCAGAGCCATTTGAACCATTTTTTGAGGAATGAAATAATAGGTAGTGTCGGGAAGCTAAGACGAAATGGCTGCACGAAAAATGTGATGACATCGAAAAATTTTCGGAAGAACTTGCGGCGGTGCGGTTCCTTTCTGGGATTAAACCAGCACCTACCTGTGAACTCATTGCAGTATATCACCGGTAGGAAAGTCGAGCTGAAGCCTACCGCACTGCGACTCACACCAGGCTGCATACACCGCAACTATTCTAAAAATCGGGAAAAGGTCATAATTGGGAAATAAAGGTGGGAATTCTCGCAAAACTTTGGTATATTCAGAAGTTTAGAATTACAGGTTCACTGCCAAATCCGTGCTACTCCTACCACAGTCATGCACAAAACTATTCATTCTCGTTTGCAAGTTTATGGTAACGCATTTCCCGGAATCTCAACAGCTACTAAACGCGGAATGTTCTTAAATGTAAATGCTCGCCATACTATACAGTTTATCAGAGTCTACGGCATTCCAGTTTGTAGTCACCAACCTGCTCAATACGCACGCGTAATTATTGTCTTTTCTAATACAAAAATTACTTAAAAAGTCCATACTTTGTTAAAACAACATCGGAATAAATACGCCTTCACTTTAAAGCACTTTTGAGGCACTATAACTTCCTTCGGAGCTCTTAGTACACACGACCGTACCACTAAAAAGCTTGGCTCCGACTATTTAGACTGCTGTAAGCATTCTCTATCTCCAAGAAGAAATACACGCGAAGAATACTCCGTTCTGATTGGTCAGTTTTCTTTAAGGCCAATAGAAAAATATTATCCTCTCGCGTTAGTCCGCGCCTTTCATGACTAATCAATCAACAAATGACGCCCTATCGAACTGTTCTTTTTCGCGAAATAAATAATTAACATTTTGTCATTGTATTTATACTTTACTTTATTAACTATTTTGATTCGCACCGGAATAAGCTTTCCTTTCACCATAAAACTTACTTAACATATTCTACATCCTAATCAAGCTCCAGCTACTGCCGGGTCTTTGCGTTGACGAGTCCTCCCCATTTGGCTCGGGCCTCCCACCACTTTTCTTCCTCCACATGCTGCCAGGTCACACCTCTCCTTTCTACAGATATTCTCACTCCCATTTTTCACCGTGTTCTTGGGCGCCCTCTAGGTCTTTTCCCATCCATCTTTAGTTCTTCCATAATTTTGGGGAGAGTCTGCCCATGCATCCTCTTAACATGCCCATACCATCTTAATCTCTTTTTTTCAATTTCTTCTCTCATACTTTCTTGTTTAAGGTCCTTTCTAATCTCTACATTCCTTACTCTGTCCATTCTTGTTTTTCCCTTGACTGCTCTGAGAAATTTCATTTCCCCTGCTTGCAGTCTGCTCCAGTCCCTTTCTGTCATTGTCCATGTTTCTCCACCATAGGTGACAATAGGGATGTAATGATTCTTATACATAAGGAGTTTTGTTCTTTCTGAAACTTCATTACTCCAAATCAGGTGTTTTATTGTTAGGTAGAAATTGCATCCCTTCTGTAACCTCCTTAACATATTATGATACAAAACTCCCCGTCGTCTGCACTCACAATGTCTAAAATTTCTCACGCTAGTTCGTACAGCGTTTGTCACTATAACAGTGATCTACATATTTACTTTAGACCACATTCATGCATCATTCACACTACTAAAAACATATACAAAACTGTACAAACATAAATAAAAAAGCCTTCAAGAAATAAACAGAACAATTCACAAAAATATCCTCTTAACCTGTTTCTTGATTCTCTTTGCCCGCTAGTGCACTATGCTGGATGAAAATTAGAACTACGTACTCGACAGAACCCTCTTCAGACCATCTATTACTGTGCACGCATGAGTCATTCTCCCGATACACAGACTCCAGGTAGGAGTGATATAAAGACGCCACTCCTCATACTGACTCAGCATGTAGACAAGTCAAAACAGCCTTGGTTGACATTGAAAGAAAATGTGGTAAAATAGAGAGTGCAATGGGAATTCCATTGTTAAAAGCAGAGGAAAGAGCAGGTATGTGAAAAGAGTACATTGAAGGCCTCTACGAGAGAGAAGATTTGTCTGATGTCATAAAAGAAGAAATGAGAGTCGATTTAGAAGAGGTAAGAGATCCAGTATTAGAATGAGAATTTAAGAGAGCTTTGGAGAACTTCAGGTCAAATAAGGCACAAGGGATAGACAACATTCCATCAGAATTTCTAAAATCATTGGAGGAGGTGCCAACAAAACGAATACTCACGTTCGTGTGTAGAATCTATGAGACTGGCGATATACCTTCAGACTTCCGGAAAAACATCATCTTCACAACACCGAAGATAGGAAGGGCCGAAAAGTGCGAGAATTATCGCACTATCAACTTCACAACCCAGGCATCCAAGGTAATGACAAGAATAATACACACAATAACGGAAAAGAACATTGAGCGTGTGTCAGACGACGATCAGTTTGGCTTTAGGAAAGGTAAAGGCAGTAGAGAGGCAATTCTGTGGTTTCTGTTGATGATGGAAACAAGACTAAACAAAAATCAAGACACGTTTACAGGATTTTTTGACCTGGAAAAAGCGTTCGGCAATGTAAAATGGCGCAAGATTTTCGAAATTCTGAAAGAAGTAGAGGTAAGTTACAGGGAGAGACGGGTCATACACATTGAGTACAACAGCCAAGAGGGAATAATAAGAGTGGATGACAAAGAACGAAGTGCTCGCATTAAAAAGGATGTAAGACAAGGATGTAGCCTTTCGTCCCCACTGCTCAACCTGTGCATCGAGGAAGCCGTAATGTAAATAAAAGAAAAGTTCAGGAGTGAGAATAAAATTCAAGGTAAAAGGACACCAATGATACGTTTTGCTGATGATATTGGTATCCTGAGTGAATGTGAAGAAGAATTACATAAAGTGCTGAATAAAATGAACAGTGGAATGAATACCGAATATGGATTGTCAGTAAACCGAAGAAAAACAAAAGCAATCAGAAGTAGCTGAAATGAGAACAGCGAGAAACTTAACATTAGAATTGGTGGTCACGAAGTGGATGTTAAGGATTTCTGCTAGCTAGGCAACAAAATAACCAATGACGGACGGAGAAAGGAGGACATCAAGAGCAGACTAGCACTGGAGAAAAGTACATTCTTGGCCAAGAGAAGTCTACTAGTATCAAACATAGGCCTGAATTTGAGGAAGGAGTTTGTGAGAATATACGTTTGGAGCACAGCATTGTTTGGTAGTGAAACATAGATTGTGAGAAAACCGGAAGAGAAGAAAATCGAAGAATTTGAGACGAAGTGCTACAGAAGAATGTTTAAAATTGGGTAGGCTAATAAGGTAAGGAATAAGGAGGTTTTGCGCAGAATTGGAGAGGAAAGGAATTTGTGGAAAATACTGACAAGGAGAAGTGACAGGTTGATAGGACACCTCTTAAGACACCAGGCAATAGCTTCCACAGTACTAGTGGGAGCTGAAGAGGTCAGAAACTGTATAGGACGACGGAGCCTGGAATACATCCAGCAAATAACTGTGGAAGTTTGTTGCAAGTGCTACTCTGAGATGAGGAGGTTGGCGCTGGAGAGGAATTCGTGGCGAGCAGTATCAAACCAGTCAGAAGACTGATGACTGAAAAGAAAAAAAAGGAAAGCTATGAAGAGGCATGCCCATGTCAACAATGCCATTATACAGACAGGTATTACTGATCATGGTATCAAATGATTGAAATGGCTCTAAGCACTACGGGACTTAACATCTGTGGTCATCAGTCCCCTAGAATTGTTGCTGTTGTTGTGGTCTTCAGTCCTGAGACTGGTTTGATGCAGCTCTCCATGCTACTCTATCATGTGCAAGCCTCTTCATTTCCCAGTACCAACTGCAGGCTACATCCTTCTCAATCTGCTTAGTGTATCCATCTTTTGGTCTCCCTCTACGATTTTTACCCTCCATACTGCCCTCCAGTGCTAAACTGGTGATCCCTTGATGCCTCAGAACGTGTCCTACCAACCGATCCCTTCTTCTAGTCAAGTGTGGCACAAACTCCTCTTCTCCCCAATTCTATTCAATACCTCCTCATTAGTTATGTGATCTACCCATCTAAACTTCAGCATTCTTCTGTAGCACCACATTTCTAAAGCTTCTATTCTCTTCTTGTCTAAACTATTTATCGTCCATATTTCACTTCCATAAATGGCTACACACAATACAATTACTTACAGAAACGACTTCCTGACACTCAAATCAATACTCGATGTTAACAAATTTTTCTTCTTCAGAAACGCTTTCCTTGTCATTGCCAGTCTACATTTTATATCCTCTCTACTTCGACCATCATCGGTTATTTGGCTCCCCAAATAGCAAATCTCCTTTACTACACTCCTGGAAATTGAAATAAGAACACCGTGAATTCATTGTCCCAGGAAGGGGAAACTTTATTGACACATTCCTGGGGTCAGATACATCACATGATCACACTGACAGAACCACAGGCACATAGACACAGGCAACAGAGCATGCACAATGTCGGCACTAGTACAGTGTATATCCACCTTTCGCAGCAATGCAGGCTGCTATTCTCCCATGGAGACGATCGTAGAGATGCTGGATGTAGTCCTGTGGAACGGCTTGCCATGCCATTTCCACCTGGCGCCTCAGTTGGACCAGCGTTCGTGCTGGACGTGCAGACCGCGTGAGACGACGCTTCATCCAGTCCCAAACATGCTCAATGGGGGACAGATCCGGAGATCTTGCTGGCCAGGGTAGTTGACATACACCTTCTAGAGCACGTTGGGTGGCACTGGATACATGCGGACGTGCATTGTCCTGTTGGAACAGCAAGTTCCCTTGCCGGTCTAGCAATGGTAGAACGATGGGTTCGATGACGGTTTGGATGTACCGTGCACTATTCAGTGTCCCCTCGACGATCACCAGTGGTGTACGGCCAATGTAGGAGATCGCTCCCCACACCATGATGCCGGGTGTTGGCCCTATGTGCCTCGGTCGTATGCAGTCCTGATTGTGGCGCTCACCTGCACGGCGCCAAACACGCATACGACCATCATTAGCACCAAGGCAGAAGAGACTCTCATCGCTGAAGACGACACGTCTCCATTCGTCCCTCCATTCACGCCTGTCGCGACACCACTGGAGGCGGGCTGCACGATGTTGGGGCGTGAGCGGAAGACGGCCTAACGGTGTGCGGGACCGTAACCCAGCTTCATGGAGACGGTTGCGAATGGTCCTCGCCGATACCCCAGGAGCAACAGTGTCCCTAATTTGCTGGGAAGTGGCGGTGCGGTCCCCTACGGCACTGCGTAGGATCCTACGGTCTTGGCGTGCATCCGTGCGTCGCTGCGGTCCGGTCCCAGGTCGACGGGCACGTGCACCTTCCGCCGACCACTGGCGACAACATCGATGTACTGTGGAGACCTCACGCCCCACGTGTTGAGCAATTCGGCGGTACGTCCACCCAGCCTCCCGCATGCCCACTATACGCCCTCGCTCAAAGTCCGTCAACTGCACATACGGTTCACGTCCACGCTGTCGCGGCATGCTACCAGTGTTAAAGACTGCGATGGAGCTCCGTATGCCACGGCAAACTGGCTGACACTGACGGCGACGGTGCACAAATGCTGCGCAGCTAGCGCCATTCGACGGCCAACACCGCGGTTCCTGGTGTGTCCGCTGTGCCGTGCGTGTGAGAATTGCTTGTACAGTCCTCTCGTAGTGTCCGGAGCAAGTATGGTGTGTCTGACACACCGGTGTCAATGTGTTCTTTTTTCCATTTCCAGGAGTGTACTTTAGGTGTCTCATATCCTAATCTAATTCCCTCAGCATCACCCGACTTAATTCGACTACATTCCATTATCCTCGGTTTGCTTTTGTTGATGTTCATTTTATACCCTCCTTTCAAGACACTGTCCATTTCGTTCAACTGCTCTACCAAGTCCTTTGCTGTCTCTGACAGAATTACAATGTCATCGGCGAAGCTCAAAGTTTTTATTTCTTCTGCATGGATTTTAATACCTACTCCGAACTTTTCTTTCTTTTCCTTTACTGCTTGCTCAATACACAGATCGAATAACATCGGGGAGAGGCTAGACTTAGAACTACTGAAACCTGGCGAACCTAAGGACGTCACACACATCCATACCCGAGGCAGGATTCGAACCTGCGACCCTAGCAGCAGCGCGGTTCCGGACTGAAGCGCCTAGATCCTCTCGGCCTCAGCGGTCGGCTGATCATTGTATCAGTAAGCGAGATAGTTACTAGAGTTAATAAAACCATGAATAAGTTAGGAGTGTAACTAACTAGCTAAGGGATAAGCAGTTGTTAGTACCGGTATCCCATTTAGGTAGTTAATGGACACTGTTTACTTTCTTATCACAGGCGTATTGTAACATCGCCCAAGACTGAATCGTAAA
The DNA here is from genome assembly GCF_023864275.1 of Schistocerca cancellata. Classification (NCBI taxonomy): domain Eukaryota; kingdom Metazoa; phylum Arthropoda; class Insecta; order Orthoptera; family Acrididae; genus Schistocerca; species Schistocerca cancellata. The sequence continues at coordinate 520,167,596 of NC_064627.1, read as the reverse complement.
GATCCAATGATGACAGCGTTGATCTAACGAAACCAGTCAGAGTAACGAAAACATTTGCTAGCGATCTTGGCAAACTTGATTCTTAAAAAAAAATATAGGTTGCAGATCACCCACAACGACTGACCCAGTGTCATACATACATAAAAAAATGATTCTACATGTTCATATACACATTATGACACAAACAAAAACTTAGGTAAATATATTTAAAAACAAAAATCCAAATTATAATAATTGTGATTTTAGATACATTTAGTACATACAGGGTGTTTCAAAAATGACCGGTACATTTGAAACGGCAATACAAACTAAACGAGCAGCGATAGAAATACACCGTTTGTTGCAATATGCTTGGGAAAACAGTACATTTTCAGGCGGACAAACTTTCGAAATTACAGTAGTTACAATTTTCAACAACAGATGGCGCTGCAAGTGATGTGAAAGATATAGAAGACAACGCAGTCTGTGGGTACGCCATTCTGTACGTCGTCTTTCTGCTGTAAGCGTGTGCTGTTCACAACATGCAAGTGTGCTGTAGACAACATGGTTTATTCCTTAGAACAGAGGATTTTTCTGGTGTTGGAATTCCACCGCCTAGGTCACAGTGTTGTTGCAACAAGACGAAGTTTTCAACGGAGGTTTAATGTAACCAAAGGACCGAAAAGCGATACAATAAAGGATCTGTTTGAAAAATTTCAACGGACTGGGAACGTGACGGATGAACGTACTGGAAAGGTAGGGCGACCGCGTACAGCAACCACAGAGGGCAACGCGCAGATAGTGCAGCAGGTGATCCAACAGCGGCCTCGGGTTTCCGTTCGCCGTGTTGCAGCTGCGGTCCAAATGACGCCAACGTCCACGTATCTTCTCATGCGCCAGAGTTTACACCTCTATCCATACAAAATTCAAACGCGACAAACCCTCAGCGCCGCTACCATTGCTGCACGAGAGATATTCGCTAACGATATAGTGCACAGGATTGATGACGGCGATATGCATGTGGGCAGCATTTGGTTTACTGACGAAGCTTATTTTTACCTGGACGGCTTCGTCAATAAACAGAACTGGCGCTTATGGGGAACCGAAAAGCCCCATGTTGCAGTCCCATCGTCCCTGCATCCTCAAAAAGTACTGGTCTGGGCCGCCATTTCTTCCAAAGCAATCATTGGCCATTTTTCAGATCCGAAACGATTACTGCATCACGCTATCTGGACATTCTTCGTGAATTTGTGGCGATACAAACTGCCTTAGACGACACTGCGAACACCTCGTGGTTTATGCAAGATGGTGCCCGGTCACATCGCACGGCCGACGTCTTTAATTTCCTGAATGAATATTTCGATGATCGTGTGATTGCTTTGGGCTATCCGAAACATACAGGAGGCGGCGTGGATTGGCCTCCCTATTCGCCAGACATGAACCCCTGTGACTTCTTTCTGTGGGGACACTTGAAAGACCAGGTGTACCACCAGAATCCAGAAACAATTGAACAGCTGAAGCAGTACATCGCATCTGCATGTGAAGCCATTCCGCCAGACACGTTGTCAAAGGTTTCGGGTAATTTCATTCAGAGACTACGCCATATTATTGCTACGCATGGTGGATATGTGGAAAATATCGTACTATAGAGTTTCCCAGACCGCAGTGCCATCTGTTGTTGAAAATTGTAACTACTGTAATTTCGAAAGTTTGTCTGCCTGAAAATGTACTGTTGTCCCAAGCATATTGCAACAAACGGTCTATTTCTATCGCTGCTCGTTTAGTTTTTATTGCCGTTTCAAATATACCGGTCATTTTTGAAACACCCAGTATTAGCATATACAATTACGATATTAATCAATAAATTTTGTAAATATACTTCAAAATTTAAAAAAAATTAAATATGTAAATATTTTTGGGGTGTGTATAACAGTTCACCTCCTATTCCCAAGAATTTGCAACTTTCAATCAATTAATACTAAACAGAAATTCAGTCTACATTTGGATCACCCTTCCCTCACTCTTGTGCACAAAGGTATAGAATATTCTCTTGCATCCCTGTTCGGTAAGCTACCACGAAATGTCAATGATTTTTCCGTTAATGTTAACACATTCCAATCTAAATTGAAGAATATCCTCATAGCGCACTGCTTTTGTTATGTGTTGTAGTTCCTGTGAGAAATTTCATTGCTGTTGTGGTAGTTTATATCCAGCCTTTTTACTGACTTTTTACGGTCTAACGGAACTTGACGAGAAGAAAATTAAATCATTAACCACATTCACGATAAAGACGAAAAACGTTTACAGTTTCTGCCATAAATACGTATGATAGAAAGCTTTGCTTGCCTGGAGTATTTACGAAGTTTATAGTGAAGAATGGGCCAGGATGAGAACGGTTTCCTGGGCAGAAAAAGTACGCGTGAGAACGCTAACTGTTCGCTGGATGGCCACTTTCCCAGTTCAGAAAATGGTTCAAATGGCTCCGAGCACTATGGGACTTAACTTCTGAGGTCATCAGTCCCCTAGAACTTAGAGCTACTTAAACCTAACTAACCTAAGGATATCACACACATCCATGCCCGAAACAGGATTCTAACCTGCGACCGTAGCGGGCGCGCGGTTCCAGACTGTAGCGCCTAGAACCGCTCGGCCACCCCGGCCGGCACACACTATCCGGTCCCATCGCCATATGCGCTGAAGGGCCCTCATCATCTGCGAAAGATACTTCTACCTGCTTTAAACGGGCGGAATAGATTCCTTCCCCTTCTGGACCCTCGCGGGCTCTGGAGGAACGGGTCCATTTTTTCTGACCGCGGAAGGAATGAGTCCTGCGCCGCTTGTAACATGTTAGTGAAGAGTTTTGATGTTCGGTAAATTGGTTATAAGGATCGCTATGTAGCAAGCGGTGCTAAATAAGTTTCGCAGCCCTTCCTCTAGGACATCATTGTTGGCGTCTTTTACCTTGGTATACGTCGTTGTTGGCCGTATCAAACAGTCCTGTAACGTTCCAATACAGCATTAGTAGTATTCTCCTGGACTCAATCACATCGATTAAATACCTTGGCGTAGCGTTGCAAAGACATGTGAAATGGAAAATGCTCGTCATACTGGTAGTAGCGGAGGCTAATGATCGACTTCGTTTTATTGGACGAATTTTAGGGAAGGAGATGGTATATAGAAAGCTAGTGTAACTAATTCTTGAATACTCCTCTAGTGTTTGGGATAGCCATCACGTCGGGTTAAAGGAAGATGGTTAAAGGAAGATGGTTCAAATGGTTCTGAGCACTATGGGACTTAACTTCTGAGGTCATCAGTCTCCCAGAACTTAGAACTACTTAAACCTAACTAACCTAAGGACATCACACACATCCATGGCCGAGGCAGGATTCGAACCTGCGACCGTAGCGGTCGCTCGGTTCCAGATTACAGCGCCCAGAACAGCTCGGCCACACCGGCCGGCCGTTAAAGGAAGACACGGAAGCAAGTCAGAGGCGTGCTGCTAGATTTGATACCGGTTCTTTTGGTCAGCACGCAAGTATTACGGGGACGGTTCGTGAACTCTAATGGGAATCTCTGGAGGAAGGACGACTCTCTTTTCGTAAGGCACTAATGAGGAAATTTATAGCACCGGCGTCTGAGGTTAACAGCAGAAAGATTCTACTGCCGCTAACGTATATTTTGCCTAACGACGACAAAGATAAGATGAGAGAAATTAGGGCTTCTTGGGAGGCTTATAGACAGTTTCCCTCGCTCTATATGCGTGTGTCCAGTAAAAGTAAATGACTAGTAGTATTACGTGGTACTCTCTGCAGTGCACTGAACGTTAGCTTCCGAAGTACGTATGTAGATGTAGATCTGGATGAAATGCGTAGATAAGATTTGACATTTCAAAGCTGCTATGACAAAAGTTAATGAAATTCAGTCTCTCATTAAAACTTCAAATGACTGATAAGCCAGACAAAGGGCATTATCTTGGACAGAATTTCCTATCCGGCCTTAAAATGTTGTAGTGTATGCTGTTTATGACGGTTCTTTTGATGTTACATATAAGGAACTTATTTCACTGCGAAATGGTATTCGTGTTTTTCGTGTTTTTGGACAGATTTATTTCACAGATTTCTTTGCGCCACATTTGCTTCATCGTTAAACACGTCACAAAACGATGTATGTGGCTTCACTTCATTTCATGGATTTTTTTTTTTTAGTAAGGACAGATCTGTTTGCACTACGTCGTCATACCAAATGGTTCAAGCGCTCGTACCCTGATTTTCGCCTAGACATTTCACCGAAATTTTGACAGTTTTTTGTGGAGGTATTTGACAACCATAGGATGTTTTGCACTGCATTGGACAAAATATTTACATAGTCTTGCCTTTTTCTACTATTCGTGTATGCTCTGGGGAAGTACTTCAGCTTTCAGTGGGTCACTTCTTTCTATCCACTCACGCTGCGTGTTTCTTTTGAATGTGTATTTCGAACATCAAATTAACAACTTTTTGAAATGAGTACGCTGGGGAATAGTTTTTTTTTTCACTGAGAATCGTTTTAATGAGGGATCGCACGCAGCTTACATTGGAAGTCTAGAAGTCCCTCGCGAACACAGGGCATAGGTTCTGGGTGCAAAGTGGCGCCCTGTGCAGTCTTCCCGGAAGTTGTCCCGTACTTTCCTCCTGCTTCTGACACGTAATTCCGCCCTGGATCGGCGCCGCAGTCGTAACGATGGACGATATTGCCAGACTGGCCACTCGG